>NC_052172.1:19060942-19360942 GCF_902713615.1 Scyliorhinus canicula
TATCTGAGGAGGGATGTACTGTAGCAAAGCTTCACTGGGCTGATTCCTGAGGGGGGTTTATTTTATGAGGAGGTGTTGAGCAGGTTAGGCCGATACGCATTGGTTTAGAAGAATCTGATTGAATCTTCTTGAATGACGGAATAGGCTCGAGGGGCCAAGTGGCCCCCTCCTGTTCCAATCTCTTACATCTTGTGTTCTACCCAGTCTGAACAGCAGAGTCCCAGATTTGGTTTCTGGCCTGTGATAACTTCGACGACCACAGCTGAGGACGTGGAGGTCAAAGGCGAGGGCTGAGAGGTGAAGGGTCGTCGCAAGTGAAAATGTGAACATGTACATCCAGAGAGTCAGTACTGAGGGAGTGCCGCACTGTCAGAGGGTCAGTACTGAGGGTCAGTGCCGCACTGTCAGAGGGTCAGTACTGAGGGTGCTGCACTGTCAGAGGGTCAGTGCTGAGGGAGTGCCGCACTGTCAGGGGGTCAGTACTGAGGGAGTGCCGCACTGTCAGAGGGTCAGTACTGAGGGAGTGCTGCACTGTCAGAGGGTCAGTACTGAGGGAGTGCTGCACTGTCAGAGGGTCAGTACTGAGGGAGTGCTGCACCGTCAGAGGGTCAGTACTGAGGGAGTGCTGCACTGTCAGAGGGTCAGTACTGAGGGAGTGCTGCACTGTCAGAGGGTCAGTACTGAGGGAGTGCCGCACTGTCAGAGGGTCAGTACTGAGGGAGTGCTGCACTGTCAGAGGGTCAGTACTGAGGGAGTGCCTGCACTGTCAGAGGGTCAGTACTTAGGGAGTGCTGCACTGTCAGAGGGTCAGGACTGAGGGAGTGCCGCACTGTCAGAGGGTCAGTACTGAGGGAGTGCCGCACTGTCAGAGGGTCAGTACTGAGGGAGCGCCGCACTGTCAGAGGGTCAGTACTGAGGGAGTGCCGCACTGTCAGAGGGTCAGTACTGAGGGAGCGCCGCACTGTCAGAGGGTCAGTACTGAGGGAGTGCCGCACTGTCAGAGGGTCAGTACTGAGTGAGTGCCGCACTGTCAGAGGGTCAGTGCTGAGGGAGTGCAGCACTGTCAGAGGGTCAGTACTGAGGGAGAGCTGCTCTGTCAGAGGGTCAGTACTGAGGGAGAGCTGCTCTGTCAGAGGTGCCGAATTCAGATTAGGGGTTAAGTTAAGGCCTTGTTTGTCGCTCGGGTGAATATTAAATATTCAATGCCCTTGATTTTGAAGAGAAGGAGAGTTCTCCCCATTTCCTGGTCAATGTGTATGACTGAACAATATCACAAAATGGTTTATTTATTTGGTGTTTAGTCGG
Source organism: Scyliorhinus canicula (assembly GCF_902713615.1). Lineage (NCBI taxonomy): Eukaryota > Metazoa > Chordata > Chondrichthyes > Carcharhiniformes > Scyliorhinidae > Scyliorhinus > Scyliorhinus canicula. The sequence continues at coordinate 19,062,248 of NC_052172.1, forward strand.
ATCTGCAATGTACAAATTGACCGTAACTCCCGTCTCTGCTCCATTATTTGAAGTGCGACAATTCCTCGGACGAATTCTCCCTTGTGACAAATGAAGATTCTTCATCCCGGGTGAAGGTGAATGTTGCCGAAGTTTTGATCCTAATCCCTGCTCCGTTCTTTCCTGTTTGCAGGCTGGGCGAGGATTTTTACCGGGAGGCCATCGAGCATTGCCGGAGTTACAATGCCCGTCTGTGTGCCGAACGCAGCATGCGCCTGCCCTTCCTGGACTCGCAGACAGGAGTCGCCCAGAACAACTGCTACATCTGGATGGAGAAGACCCATCGCGGTCCAGGTACGGATGTGAGGCGGGGAGAGTTTTTAAATCTGGGCCAGCATTTGGTGCCCATTCCTAATTGCCCTTTGAACCCAGTGTCTCGCTCGGCCGTTTCAGATGGGGGCAGTTAAAAGTCAACCCCATCGCTGTGGGTCTGGAGTCACGTGTAGGCCAGACCGGGTAAGGACGGCAGATATAAGACCATAAGACATAGGAGCAGAATTAGGCCACTCGGCCCATCAAGTCTGCTCCGCCATTCAATCATGGCTGATATTTTCTCATCCCCATTCTCCTGCCTTCTCCCCATAACCCCTGATCCCTCTTATTAATCAAGAACCTATCTATCTCTGACTTAAAGACACTCAGTGATTTGGCCTCCACAGCCTCCTGCGGCAAAGAGTTCCACAGATTCTGGCTGACGAAATTCCTCCTCGTCTGTTTTAAAGGATCGTCCCTTTAGTCTGAGATGGTGTCCTCTGCTTCTAGTTTTTCCTACAAGTGGACACATCCTCTCCACGTCCACTCTATCCAGGCCTCGCAGTGTCCTGTAAGTTTCAATAAGATCCCCCCTCATCCTTCTAAACTCCAATGAAATGAAATGAAAATCGCTTATTGTCACGAGTAGGCTTCAAATGAAGTTACTGTGAAAAGCCCCTAGTCGCCACATTCCGGCGCCTGTTCGGAGAGGCTGGTACGGGAATTGAACCGCGCTGCTGGCCTGCCTTGGTCTGCTTTCAAAGCCAGCCATTTAGCCCTGTGCTAAACCAGCCCCAGTAATGAGTCCAGACCCAGAATCCTCAACCGTTCCTCATACGACAAGCTCTTCATTCCAACGGGGAGAGTAGTGAACCAGATGGGTTTTTACAACGGTCAAAGATCGTGACTGAGACTGGCTTTCTAATGTCAGACTTATTGCTAACATAGGAGCTGGTGTAGGGCACTCGGCCCCTCGAGCCTGTTCTACCCTTGAACTAGTTAGACACTGATCCGTTTGTGCGCCAATCGATGATAGTTGTCATGGCCGCCATTACTGAGACCAGTTTTCAATCGCAGAATCCGCTCTGCTCTCCGGCTCCTCAAACCCTCGTCCATGGCAATGGCCTCTCCTGGGTCCAGGGTACGGTGGTGCACTGGGTTAGCACTGCTGCCTCACAGTACCAGGGACCCGGGTTCAATTCCCCACTGGGTCACTGTCTGTGCGGAGTCTGCACGTCCTCCCCGTGTCTGCGTGGGTTTCCTCCGGGTGCTCCGGTTTCCTCCCCACAGTCCAAAGACCTGCGGGTTGGGTCACGATAAATTGCCCCTTAGTGTCCAAGGTAGTGCAGGTTAGTTGGGGTTACGGGGATAGGTTTGGAGGATGGGGCTAGGTGGGGTGCTCTTTTGGAGGGTCGGTGCAGACTCGATGGGCCGAAGGGCCTCCTTCTGCGTTGTTGGGATTCTATTCCAACGCACACCTGTGGCTCGCCTTACTGCGTTTAAGGGCGCCGGATAAATCAAAGTTGTTGTTGCAGCGATTGAGACAGGGAGTGAGGAACAATAAGAATGGGTTTAGCGCAAAATGGGGGGAATAAATGCGGGGGGGTCGGGGGAGGGGAGGGGAGGGGGGGATTGCGATGGCTTCACGCTGGACCGTAACATGTCTACAACACCCTCCTCACACACACAGCTCCGAGGGGAGAGAACACCCTTACTCCACAGACTTTAATGCTTCTGTCATCATCCGATTTATGCAACGTACTCTTAATCTCGCTGTGCACAGCTCTATCCGTGTAGAATCCCTGCTTAATCCCACCTGACTCGAGGATTAGATCTTTATTCAAGGCCCCTGTTACCTGCTGACTGATTTGAAGGTCAATCGGTTTTTACAGGCGAAGCAGAAATTGGTGCAGCCATAAAGACATCTGACAATCCGCTCAGTAACGGTGTGGTACCCGCGGCAACATCTCCTCACCCTCAAACCCTCCTCACCCTCAAACCCTCCTCACCCTCCTCACCCTCCTCACCCTCAAACCTTCCTCACCCTCAAACCCTCAACACTCACCCTCAAACCCTCAACACTCACCCTCAAACCCTCAACACTCACCCTCAAACCCTCAACCCTCCTCACCCTCCTCACCCTCAAACCCTCAACACTCACCCTCAAACCCTCCTCACCCTCCTCACCCTCAAACCTTCCTCACCCTCAAACCTTCCTCACCCTCAAACCCTCCTCACCCTCCTCACCCTCAAACCCTCCTCACCCTCAAACCCTCCTCACCCTCCTCACCCTCAAACCCTCCTCACCCTCAAACCCTCCTCACCCTCCTCACCCTCAAACCCTCCTCACCCTCAAACCCGCCTCACCCTCCTCACCCTCAAACCCTCAAACCCTCCTCACCCTCAAACCCTCAAACCCTCCTCACCCTCAAACCCTCCTCACCCTCCTCACCCTCAAACCCTCCTCACCCTCAAACCCTCCTCACCCTCCTCACCCTCAAACCCTCCTCACCCTCAAACCCTCCTCACCCTCAAACCCTCAAACCCTCCTCACCCTCAAACCCTCCTCACCCTCAAACCCTCCTCACCCTCAAACCCTCCTCACCCTCAAACCCTCCTCACCCTCAAACCCTCCTCACCCTCAAACCCTCCTCACCCTCAAACCCTCCTCACCCTCAAACCCTCCTCACCCTCAAACCCTCCTCACCCTCCAAACCCTCAAACCCTCCTCACCCTCAAACCCTCCTCACCCTCAAACCCTCCTCACCCTCAAACCCTCCTCACCCTCAAACCCTCCTCACTCTCAAACCCTCCTCACCCTCCTCACCCTCAAACCCTCCTCACCCTCAAACCCTCCTCACCCTCCTCACCCTCAAACCCTCCTCACCCTCAAACCCTCAAACCCTCCTCACCCTCAAACCCTCCTCACCCTCAAACCCTCCTCACCCTGAAACCCTCCTCACCCTCAAACCCTCCTCACCCTCCTCACCCTCAAACCCTCCTCACCCTCAAACCCTCCTCACCCTCAAACCCTCCTCACCCTCAAACCCTCAAACCCTCCTCATCCTCAAACCCTCCTCACCCTCAAACCCTCCTCACCCTCAAACCCTCCTCACCCTCCTCACCCTCAAACCCTCCTCACCCTCAAACCCTCCTCACCCTCAAACCCTCCTCACCCTCAAACCCTCGCTTCAGAGGTAAAAACACACCAATTTGTGTTTATACAGCACCTTTCACACAATAAAACTGAGGTTACAGCGATAGGGAGGGAGGACATGGAGGAATTACAGAGATAGGGAGGGAGGGAGGAAATGGAGGGAGATTACAGAGCTAGGGAGGGAGGGAGGATATGGAGGGATTACAGAGATAGGGAGGGGGGAGGAGGGATTACAGAGATAGGGAGGGAGGGAGGAGGGATTACAGAGATAGGGAGGGAGAGAAGGAGGAGGGATTACAGAGATAGGGAGGGAGGGAGGAGGGATTACAGAGATAGGGAGGGAGGGAGGAGGGATTACAGAGATAGGGAGGGAGGGAGGAGGGATTACAGAGATAGGGAGGGAGGATATGGAGGAATTACAGAGATAGGGAGGGAGGGAGGACATGGAGGGTGATTACAGAGATAGGGAGGGAGGGAGGACATGGAGGGTGATTACAGAGATAGGGAGGGAGGGAGGACATGGAGGGTGATTACAGAGATAGGGAGGGAGGGAGGACATGGAGGGCAATTACAGAGATAGGGAGGGAGGGAGGACATGGAGGGAGATTACAGAGATAGGGAGGGAGGGAGGACATGGAGGGTGATTACAGAGATAGGCCAGGATCGAACCCGGGTCCTCGGCGCCGTGAGGCAACAGTGCTAACCCGGGCCCTCGGCGCCGTGAGGCAACAGTGCTAACCCGGGCCCTCGGCGCCGTGAGGCTGCAGTGCTCACCCGGGTCCTCGGCGCTGTGAGGCAGCAGTGCTAACCCGGGTCCTCGGCGCCGTGAGGCAGCAGTGCTAACCCGGGTCCTCGCCGCCGTGCGGCAGCAGTGCTAACCACTGCGCCACCGTGCCGCCCCTTGGAACCTCTGATTTTAAATGTGACGTATTCTGCAGTCAGGAGCCCTGTGGGTCAGTGAGCATGGATGGGGTGATCAGAGAGTGCAGGAGCCCCTAACAATGTGGCTCAGACTCATAGAAGGTTCCAGCACACAAGGAAGCCATTCAGCCCATCGTGCCCATGTTGGCCCTTTTAGAAAGTTATCCAATTAAGTTCACTTCCCCGCTAACCCGCCCCCATTCCCAACCCCTGTGCGAGCACAGAGAGAGAGAGCGAGAGGGAGCCGGTACCCAGGCTGATTCCCCGAGGGAGTGAGGGCTGCCCCTGGTGGCGATTCAAGTGAATGTCAAAGTGCCGCTACCTCGGAGGGTTTGCGTGGTGTGACGGAGATTGCAGAGATGGGGGGGGGGGGTGGAGCGGAAGCGAGGCCACGGAGGCATTTGAAAACGAGGAAGGGATTTTAAAAAAATCGAGCATTCACATTCCCTTCCTTGTCCATCCCACTCCTACCTTGCCTATTCCTGCCTCCCTCACGACAGCGGAGAAATTAATTTAGAGGCAAGCTTGTTTAAACTACCACTATGATCCTTGATTAAATCCACCTACCACCCTTCAACTCCTCTCACGGTTCTTTAGATTTCATTCCTTCTGCACACGTTTTTATTTTTAACCTTCGCCAATTCCGCCCACTCGTCTTCTCATCTACTTTTACAAATGTTTGATCCCACACAATAGCTTTGCAAAGTCATCAACCTGCGGTGGTTTAAACAAGCGGTTGCTCCTCCTCGTCCTGTTTGACCGAATCGATATCGGCACAAAGGTCCCCAGTGGGTGAAAATTCGGACAAATCCCTCCTTGGTTCTCATCCCTCCCCTATCTCTGGAAGCTCCCGCCCCAAAATCTCCAGGCACCTCCGGGATGGAGGGGGTTGGCCCTCTCGAGGAGAATGCGGGGCCTGGGGCCAGGACGAGAGGGGATCTGATTGAAACCTGAGGGCAGAGAGGCTAGTTTGAGGAAACTAGGCCGCACACAGCCCCAGGATAAGGGGGCGGCCATTTTGGACCGAAGGCGAGGAGGAATTTCTTCACTCGCTGAGGAGTTGCAAACTTATTTACTCCAGAGAGCGTGTGGACGCCCGGTCGTTCTGACTCTGAAACTCCAGCGATCACTGAAGGGGAGCTGCACTGTCAGCAGTGCCGACTTTTGGATGAGGCGTTAAACTTTTTTTAATGTAAATTTAGAGCACCCAATTTTTTCCAATTGAGGGGCAATTTAGCATGGTCGATCCACCTACCCTGCACATCTTTGGGTTGTGGGGGCGAAACCCACGCAGACACGGGGACAATGTGCAAACTCCACACGCACAGTGACCCAGAGCCGGGATCGAACCTGGGACTTCGGCGCCGTGAGGCAGGAGTGCTAAACACTGCACCACCGTGCTGCCCGGATGAGGCGTTAAACTGAGTCCCCCTTTCAGGTTGGCGGTAAAAGAAGGAGATCTCCCCCCTCCCCCGACTAATACTTATCCCTCACCCGCCATCCCTAACCCAGATTATTTGGTCATTTCTTGCATGGTTGTTTATGGGATCTCGCTGTGCACTCCCTGCGATACGACAGTGACCATGCTGCACAGAAAATACTTTTATTCGCTGGAAGGCACGTTGAAATATCTCGGGTCGTGGTCGGCGCTACGCAAAGGCAGGACTCTCTTCATACTCGAGACGGACATTGGGACATTGGAGGAAAACAGGGAATATGGAGATGAGGCAGGTGGTTGACCGTGATCTGATCAGGCAGTGGTGCAATCTCGGGTGGGGGGGGGGGGGGGGGGGGGGGTGGGGGGGGCGGGGGGGGGCCTGAGGCGCAGTGACCTCTCGGGTTAAATCACCGCCAGTCAGCTCCCTCTCTCGAAAGCCTATGGGCGCGATTCTCCGCCTCCCACGCCAGGTGGGAGAATAGCGGGAGGGCCTCCCTCAGTACTGACCCTCTGGCAGTGCGGCAATTAAGGGGCAATTTAGCGTGGCCAATCCACCTACCCAGCACATCTTTGGGTTGTGGGGGCGAAACCCACGCAGACACGGGGAGAATGTGCAAACTCCACACGGTCAGTGACCCAGAGCCGGGATCGAACCTGGGACCTCGGTGCCGTGAGACTGCAGGGCTAACCACTGCGCCACCGTGCTGCCCTTCTGTCAGATATTTTGACCAAAGTGAAATATCTAACCTCTGTTTCGTCTAGGATTGGCCCCCGGACAGTTATATACCTACCCAGCTCGATGCTGGCGGAAGAAGAGACGCCTAAATATCCTGGAAGACCCAAGGCTAAGACCCTGTGAAATTAAACTTGGTAAAATAGTTTTTTTTTGCCTTTCTCACTATTTATAATAATAATCTTTATTGCTACCAGTAGGCTTACATTAACACTGCAATGAAGTTACTGTGAAAATCCCCTAGTCGCCACATTCCGGCGCCTGTTCGGGTACACAGAGGGAGAATTCAGAATGTCCAATTCACCCAACAAGCACGTCTTTCGGGACTTGTGGGAGGAAACCGGAGCGCCCGGAGGAAACCCGCCCAGACACGGGGAGAACGTGCAGACTCCGCACAGACAGTGACCCAAGCCGGGAATCGAACCCGGGACCCTGGCGCAGTGAAGCAACAGTGCTAAGAACACTGATCCGTCCTTAATTCAGGGGGAAAAATAATGGTTTTTTTTTTAGAATGTAAGTTGTCGGGACAGGGAATCGTGTCGCCAACCCTCCGGGATTGGCCTGGAGTCTCCAGGACGCTGTAGGGTGGGGCGCCCGGAGGAAAAAACACTGGGACATGAGAAAGGATTGTTTTTTTTTACTTTGTTGAACATTTCTATTTCTCAAATATATTGAAATATTGGGAGAGGAAAAGGCTGATTGGCCGCCAGTAAAGCATCTTCCGATTGGGCAATGTGTCTTTTTGCTTTCCGATTGGTGTAGGAAGGCCGGACGTCACAAGGACGGACGTGTTGGCCGAATAATGGCTGGAGCGAGGAGTGGGGGGAGGGGGGAGGGGGGGGGGGCAAGTCATGTGATGGAGCCTCCAGGGATACAGTTAATCAGAGTTGTCAACCCTAGACTGGTAAATGCTGGTGAAGCTGGTTGCTAACCCTAACACCTCAGGCCTAGTTTGATCATTCTGCAGACAAGTAATCTCTCGTGTGCCTCTCTTAGTAAAAAGTTATGGTCAGAATATTGTGGGATACGCACTCCCTGTTGCTGTGACCTTTGGTTGTGCTTGCTGCCAATGTTTGCCACTGTCAATTGCTATGTCAACAGTCACGGCGTAGTAACAGTCATTGGCCATTAGGTGACACTGTGGAGCAATTCCCCGAAGTCTGAACTTTGGCACCATTTTGCATCTATGCAAAACAAAGGGCAGCACGGTGGCCTAGTGGTTAGCACAACCGCCTCACGGCGCTGAGGTCTCAGGTTCGATCCCGGCTCTGGGCCACTGTCCGTGTGGAGTTTGCACATTCTCCCCGTGTCTGCGTGGGTTTCGCCCCCACAACCCAAAAATGTGCAGAGTAGGTGGATTGGCCACGCTAAATTGCCCCTTAATTGGAAAAAATAATTGGGTAATCTAAATTTAAAAAAAAAGATATATTATAAAATCTATGCAAAACAAAATCTACCAATTGTGTCAATTTCCTCGTACACCGAGGCCCAGCTATCCCCCCCCCCCCCCCCTCTCTGTGTTGGGTTCGTGCAGTCCGGCGATTTCCTGGTTCACACTCCCGACCTTACAAAAATGGCTGTCCTCACGTCAGATTTATGGCAGGCGGATGGCACCGGCTGAATTGCTCCTTCAGGCTAGCACAGACACGATGGGCCAAATGGCCTCCTCCTGTGGTGGGAATGTGGAACTCGCTACCACAGGAGGGGGCTGGGGTGAGTCGATGTATTGAAGGGGGAAACTGGATGAAGATATGAGGGAGAAAGGAATAGACTGGGGGCTTGTGTGGGGCACGAAGACCAGCCTGGATTCGTTGGGCCGAATGGCCTGTTTCTGCGATGGGAGTTTCTACATACGACAGGTGCTGCAACTTTACGATCCTTGAGCAGTTACACCGGGAGTAATAAGTGCCAAGTGGTTAGGTAAAATCATTGACAAATCCATTTGATTGATGAACCGTCTAATCTTCAGATCAGTCTTTTAGATTCTAATTGATCAGTTCCCTCTCCTCAGCCCGGCTCCTCTTCAGTAACCTGTCAGAATTGGGCAATTGTCGCCCCTTTAAGAGTCACTGATTGCCCATAATGAATTTCTCTCGCCTCCTCTGGGACTGACTAATAACCGATCAGTCACTTAATTAATGGACAGTGAATTAGCGCCTCATCCCCACTGACTGACTGCCAGTGAAGAGTTCACGCTTAAAGGTGAGGTGGTCAGGGATGACAGTCTGTGGAGAGCTGCCTGCATTTCAGACAGACTTAAAGACTGAAATCACCTCATATGACTGCTAAGACACAGGGTTGGCACCTTTTTTACTGCTGCGTGGGGATTGGATGTTTTTTTTTCCCGGGGGGGGGGGGGGGGGGGTTTACTGTCACAAACCTTTTAGCCACACTCACCAGAGAGGGTTCAAACCCAACCTGGAAACGCTGAGGGCAACTTTAGCTCTGCTCCCTGTCCACTAGCAGGCTGCGGCCTAGCAGCCGCTGCTGAGGCCTGCCTTGCCTGTGCGGCTTCGTCCGCTCCCCGTTATCAAACCCTTCCCTTCTCTGCAGCCTCCACCAGCCCCACCACCTTTCGAGACCTCTCTGATCCTCTGATTCTGACCTCTGGCACACTGCCTGATTTTCATCGCGCCGTTGCTGCCATCCGCGCCTTCAGCGGCCCAGGCCTTGTGGTCCACTTGAATGGCGGAGCAGCCCCGAGGGACTTCATGCATTGCAGGTGGGCATTGCGGGCAAACCCAGCTTTCCTTGCCCCCCCCCTCCACTCTCGCTGAGAAACCGAGTGGCTTTCTGGGCTATTTCAGAGGGACTGAAGGGTCACGCACATCGCTGTGGGGTCTGGAGTCACGTGTAGGCCAGACCGGGTGAGGACGGCCGATTTCCTTCACTGAAGGGGACATTTGTCACAGCTCCAGGGTCCCAGGTTCGATTCCCCGCTGGGTCACTGTCTATGCGGCGTCTGCACGTTCTCCCTGTCTGCGTGGGTTTCCTCCCGGTGATCCGGTTTCCTCCCACAGTCCAAAGATCTGCGGGTTAGGTGGATTGGCCGTGATCGATTGTCCAGTGTCCAAAATTGCCCTTAGTGTGGGGTTACGGGGATAGGGTGGAGATGTGGGCTTGGGTGAGGTGCTCTTTCCAAGAGCCGATGCAGACTCGATAGGCTGAATGGCCTCCTTCTGTACTGTAAATTCTATGATGATATTATTAGTGAAACAGATGGAATTTTACGACAATCCAGTGTGGCTGCCATTACTTTTTTTAAAATAAATTTAGAGTACCTAATTCATTTTTTTCCAATTAAGGGGCAATTTAGCGTGGCCAATCCACCTACCCTGCACATCTTTGGGTTGTGGGGGTGAAACCCACGCAGACACGGGGAGAATGTGCAAACTCCACACGGACAGTGACCCAGAGCCGGGATCGAACCTGGGACCTCAGCGCCGTGAGGCAGCAGTGCTAACCACTAGGCCACCGTGCTGCCTCTAATGCTTCCTTTTCTTGCGGCCTTTGTTCAGATACCGAGGTGGCCCTGAAGAAGGAGGGGTTGTTACCTGAGGGACCGGCGCTGGAGGCTCTCCTGTGCGCGGAGGCGGTGGAGAAAAAGGCCGAGACAAAAGACGAGGAGGGTATCAGCGAATGTCAGGTAGGCGCAAAGAACGGGGGCGGGGGGGGGGGGGGGGTGGAAGGTCGTTGACTCGACGATCTTGGCCGTCGTGAATCATCCAATCGATGAAGGAGAGTCTGCTCACTTTACAATTGGGTGGGGTGGGGTGAATTGGGATGATTGACATGTTGTTGGACCAATAGTAGGTGGGGGGGCTGATTGGCCGGTGTTTGGGAGGGGTCGGGGGGGGCGGAGAGCGGGTCGAAGATACCTCCAGGAATTCATCCAAACAGAGTAGGCCCAACTGACTGTCAATATTCTCAAACCTGCATTTTTCTCGCAGAGGATTTTGGCGAGCGATTTTCCTCACGAGATCGAGACGGAGGAGCTGGAGGAAGATGCACCAAAGCGGAAAAATAAAACCAAAGGAAGAGTAAGTTGGTTTTGGACATCTATCTCCACGTGTGGCTCCGTTTTCGGAAGGAGGGGGTGGGGCAACCGAGGGCAGGAGTGTCAACATGGGGGTGAAAGAGAATTGTAGGAATTCTGTTGGGAGTTTTGGTTGACCACCCACCCAGTGGGAGAGATGATGAGGGAAATCTGGAATTTTGACGGGGGCGAATTTTCAAGGTTATGGGGAGAGAGCAGAAGACGTGAGGCTAAAATGGACAGCTCTTCCAACGGGCCGGCACAGACCCGACTGGCCAAATGGCCTCCGTCAAGTGCTCTAAGATTTTTCTTTTAAGGCTGCAAGGATTTCATATCGAGGCTTGAGGTCAGAGATTGACAGAATGATACACGGACTGCAGCTGTTCAGCCCATCGGGCCTGTGCTAGCTCTCCCAGAGCTGTCCATTTGGTCTCACTCGCCGCTGCTGGCCCCAATAATAACTCTGCAAACTTTTGAACTTCAAGAATTTAACCCTTTCCTTTTTGAAAGTTACTGCTCCGCCCGCCTATTGAGCGCTGCAGATCACGGCAATCTGCCGTATTTGGAAAAACAAATTCTCCTTCCCTTGGCAGTGAACATTTTGCCAGTCGCCTTCGTCCCTTTTTAAAAATCAATTTAAGAGTACCCAATTATTTTATTTTCCAATTAAGGGGCAATTTAGCCTGGCCAATCCACCCTCCCTGCATATCTTTGGGTTGTGGGGGCGAAACCCACGCAGACACGGGGAGAATGTGCAAACTCCACACGGACAGTGACCCTGAGCCGGGATTCGAACCCGGGTCCTCAGCGCCGTGAGGCGGTTGTGCTAACCACTGCGCCGCATGCCGCCCCAGTCGCTTTCATCCTTGCTGTTACCAACCCCCCCACCCCGCCAGCAGGAACGATCCCCCCTCGTTTATTCGGTCAAAGACCCCATCGTGAATTCAAGCACCCAGTAAATCTCTCCCGAAGACGTGCGTGTGCGCAGGACAGTGATGAGCAACCTCCGCTAGTGAGGGCGCCTGAGTGGCCCTCCTTTATCTCACTGGGCCACACGATTGACGCGCGGGCAATGGTCAACAAAATGAGAAACAAAAACAGTAAATGCTGGACAATCTCAGCAGGCCCGGCAGCCTCTGAGGAGAGAGGAGGGAGGCGACGTTTTGAGTCTGGATGACTCTTTGTCTGGTGGAGCTGTGCACTCAGACCGCAGGTGGGCCCCACCGCTGGTGGAGGAGGATATTGAGGTTAACTCTCGGCCTTCCGATTCTCTCTCCTAGACCTGTGGCATCGGAGGAATGCGCAAGAGGCAAGAGCCGACGTCCCTGGAAGACCGGGATAAGCCATACGTCTGCGACAGTAAGTAGATTCCATAATCAGAGGGTGGGGATCACTCCGATATCACCTTTCCCAACGAGGAAATCCCAATGCCCGCTATCATCAGCACAGCACGTGCAGGGCGGGATTTTCCGATCGTGCCCACCCCGAGACAGGATGTTCCCGCCCGAGATCAACAGCCCTTTAAATGATCCGCCAAATTGTCCATCCTACCCATGAAGTTCCCCGCAGCGGACAGGAATGTTTACCCTGTCGTTATGTAGGAAACACAGAAAAAACTCCCACTATTATGGTAATTCAGGTTTAATTATCGGCCAGGACTCTGAGGAGAATTCTCCGCGCCCACATTGCTTCCCCGCCCCCAAAAAGGACAGACAGGATCTTGGTTTAATGTTTTGTCTGAAAGATGCTGCCTCTGACAGTGCGGCACTCCCTCAGTACTGACCCTCTGACAGTGCGGCCCTCCCTCAGTACTGACCCTCTGACAGTGCGGCACTCCCTCAGTACTGACCCTCTGACAGTGCGGCACTCCCTCAGTACTGACCCTCTGACAGTGCGGCACTCCCTCAGTACTGACCCTCTGACAGTGCGGCCCTCCCTCAGTACTGACCCTCTGACAGTGCGGCACTCCCTCAGTACTGACCCTCTGACAGTGCAGCGCTCCCTCAGTACTGACCCTCTGACAGTGCGGCACTCCCTCAGTACTGACCCTCTGACAGTGCGGCGCTCCCTCAGTACTGACCCTCTGACAGTGCGGCACTCCCTCAGTACTGACCCTCTGACAGTGCGGCACTCCCTCAGTACTGACCCTCTGACAGTGCTGCACTCCCTCAGTACTGACCCTCTGACAGTGCGGCACTCCCTCAGTACTGACCCTCTGACAGTGCGACTCTCCCTCAGTAATGACCCTCTGACAGTGCGGCACTCCCTCAGTACTGACCCTCTGACAGTGCGGCACTCCCTCAGTACTGACCCTCTGACAGTGCAGCACTCCCTCAGCACTGACCCTCTGACAGTGCGGCACTCCCTCAGTACTGACCCTCTGACAGTGCGGCGCTCCCTCAGTACTGACCCTCTGACAGTGCGGCACTCCCTCAGTACTGACCCTCTGACAGTGCGGCACTCCCTCAGTACTGACCCTCTGACAGTGCGGCACTCCCTCAGTACTGACCCTCTGACAGTGCAGCACTCCCTCAGTACTGACCCTCTGACAGTGCAGCACTCCCTCAGTACTGACCCTCTAACAGTGCGGCACTCCCTCAGTACTGACCCTCTAACAGTGCAGCGCTCCCTCAGTACTGACCCTCTGACAGTGCGGCACTCCCTCAGTACTGACCCTCTGACAGTGCAGCACTCCCTCGGTACTGACCCTCAGTCAATGAAAATGATTAGATGAGGGGGGAGGGGAGTGTTGCCGTTTTTTGGTGGGTTGTTGTTGGTGATTTTTGCAATGTCGAGGTGACTAATGTCTTCTCTCTTTCTCTCTTTCTCTCTCTGTCTCTTTCTCTCCCTCATTCTCCCTGAATCTCTCTCTCTCTAACTTAATCTCTCTCTCCTTCTCTCTATATCCCTCTCACTCCCTGTCTCCCCCTCTCCTTCTCTGTCATTCTCACACTCTCACACTCTCTCCCTCTCTCTCCCTCTCTGTTCCCTCTCTCCCTCTCTCCCTCTCCCTTCCTGCGCCACAGTCTGTGGGAAACGATACAAGAACAGACCGGGCCTGAGCTACCACTACACCCACACTCACCTGGCAGAGGAGGAAGGGGAGGACGAGTTGGAACGACACACTCTGCCGTTCCATCGCAAGAACAGCCATAAGCGTAAGCTGAATGATTCCCTTTGTGTGACCGCCTTGGCCGGGGAAATGTGTTAGTCAGCGGGTGGCAACGGGGTCAGAGGACAGAAGGAGGCCATTCAGCCCATTGCGTACATGCCGGCTCTCTGCAAAAGTTACTCCCCGCAACCCCTTTCCTACTGCCCTTCAGGCGCGCGTCCAACTCCGTCTTTAGGCTTCAATTAGAATTAGAATTTAAAGGGCAGCACGGTGGCCTAGTGGTTAGCACAACCGCCTCACGGCGCTGAGGTCCCAGGTTCGATCCCGGCTCTGGGTCACTGTCCGTGTGGAATTTCCACATTCTCCCCGTGTCTGCGTGGGTTTCGCCCCCACAACCCAAAAACGTGCAAGCTAGGTGGATTGGCTAAATTGCCCCTTAATTGGAAAAATGATTGGGTACACTAAATTATAAAAAAAAAATTAGAATTTACAGTGCAGAAGGAGGCCACTCGGCCCATCGAGTCTGCACCAGCTCTTGGAACGAGCACCCTACCCAAGGTCAACACCTCCACCCTATCCCCATAACCCAGTAACCCCACCCAACACTAAGGGCAATTTTGGACACTAGGGGCAATTTAGCACGGCCAATCCAGCTAACCTGCACATCTTTGGATTGTGGGAGGAAACCGGAGCACCCGGAGGAAACCCACGCACACACGGGGAGGATGTGCAGACTCCGCACAGACAGCGACCCAAGCCGGAATCGAACCTGGGATCCTGGAGCTGTGAAGCAATTGTGCTGACCACCATGCTACCGTGCTGCCCTTAATGTGCCTCATTAAATGTGCCTCAGGCAGTTCATTCCAGACCCTAACCCAGAGAAAAAGTCACCTTTATTTCTGTCGCCAATCACTTTAAATCTGGCTCTCCTGAGATTCTGGAGCCTCACATCAGTGGGGACAGTTCTTCCCCATCTACCCTGCCCACAGCTCTGTACGTGGTTTTTGCCTCTTCACCTAAAAAAAGGAAATACGTTCCATCGAGGGAGAGGCGGGAAGGATCAACATTCCTGGGATTCCTGGGATGGCCGGATTGTCGAACGAGGAGGAATTAGGCCGAATAGGTCTGTACTCATTGGGGTTTAGAAGAATGAGAGGGGATCCCATTGAAATGTACACCATTGGAGTACACCACGACTGGAGGCTGGGATGTTGCCTCCCCTGACTGGGAGGGTTCTAGAACCAGGGCCCACAGTCTAGGATGTGTGGCAGCCATTTAGGGCTGTGATGAGGAGAAACCTCTTCACTCGGAGGATGGTGAACCTGTGGAATTCTCCGCCGCAGAAGGCCGTGGAGGCCGAGTCGCTGAATATATTTAAGAAGGAAACATTTCTCAACTCTGGAAAGTTCTGGAGTATGGCGTTGCGAGAGACATTTAGCCATTAAAAAATTTTTTTTTAGTGTACCCAATTATTTCTTTTTCCAATTAAGGGGCAATTTAGCCTGGCCAATCCCCCTACCCTGCACATCTTTGGGTTGTGGGGGTGAAGCCCACGCAGTCACGGGGAGAATGTGCAAACCCCACACGGATGGTGACCCGGGGCCGGGATCGAACCCGGGACCTCAGCGCCGTGAGGCGGCAGCGAAAGAAGATCAGCCGTGATCATGGGCTGGTTTAGCACAGTGGGCTAAACAGCTGGCTTGTGATGCGGAACAAGGCCAGCAGCGCGGGTTCCATTCCCGGACCAGCCTCCCCGAACAGGCGCCTGAATGTGGCGACTAGGGGCTTTTCACAGTAACTTCATTGTGATTATTATTATTATTGAATGATGGAGCAGGTTCAAGGTTGAATGCCCTCCCCCTGCTCCCATTTTCTATGTTTCTAAGACCCGTCCTGATTTTGAACGCCCCTATCAAATCTCCTCTCAACCTGCCCCCCCCCCCCCAAAGGAAATCAGCCCCCATTTCTCCAGCCTATCATCGTAAATCAATCCCCTCATCGCCGGGAAGCCCCTCGTCGATGTTTTCTGAACCCTCTCGAAACGGCTTCACGCCCTGACTGATGTGCGGCGCTCCGAATGAGACCCAAACCTCCAGTCGAGGCAGAGTTGTTTTCTTTTCAGAAAGGTTCACCCTAGATCATTGGCCTTTGCCTCCTTCTTTCCTGATCTCTAAAACCTTTTCCCTTCCAGGCTTATTTGTGCTCCAGTAGATTTGGGTTCCAGTCAGGGGCTTTGTTCTTCGCCTCCACCGTTTGTGGTCATGTGGTTTAGACCGTTGTAACCAGGGTTGCAAACTCAATTTGAAAGTATTCTTCCCGGTGGGCTGAATGGCCTATCCCTGCGTTGTAACTTTGTTATGGTTCTGTGGTATTGCTGGAGACCCAACCCCTGGCACAAGTGGCCATTATTGATGAGAGAGCATTGATGGTGAGCACTCCATTGTACTCCAACCGTGGAGGATGTCTCACTGGGTATATCTGACCCTTCCCTTTAGGAGTAGCTCTAATCTAGGGCAATCAAATGGGAAGCTAACTTAGCACAGGCCCGGCTTGAGGCCTGGGGCTTTCCTGCTCACTCGGACCCCAGGATGGAGGCTTTATCTCCCAGCTATTGGCCAAATTATCAGAAATTTCTTCAGGGTAAAGGAGAGAACTCGGGTTGTGATATACTTTTGTTTTTACTGACCAAGAGCAGAAATGTCAGCCTCCATAAGCACAAAGATGCCTCCTCTGTACTGCAACGTAACATGTTGACAAAATATCTAGGATACCAAATGAAGAGTGAATGCTTTCACAGTGAAGACATGCACTGGAAATAATGTGTGCACTGACGTCATATATTCCTGATCTCTCTAACCGACAGAGAATGCGATGCTCACAGGTCATAATTTTCAGGCTAATAGCTATTGATTGGTATTTATGAAGAGGTAGGATTATACAGAATGAAAGAGGAAATGGCAGTACTTCATCTGACCTCATGTCATTGGTTCTGAAACGATGACAGCATTACCGTTCCCTTGAGTACGTTTAGACTGGGAATTAGTCCAAAACTTTTTTTTTGGAGGAAGTTGCTACTTACTTATGGGGCACAATATTAGTCCTGACCTGTGTATCAGTGGAGTAATATCAAGATTTGCAGAATGCTAAACTGTTTGCGCACTCTACTTTGTTGTCAATCAGGCATAATCGAGGTAAGAGAGTATTCTGATCAATCGAACGACAAGTTGCTTTTGGCCACGACAAACTTGTTGAAGCTTTTTAAAAATATATTTTTATTGAAGAAAATTTTCAGTGTAACAAAATAGTACCACACTATACCACCAATGCATAAAGATACAATGCAGTCAATACTCAACGACCCCACTGAACCCAACCCTTCAAACATACAACTAAATCCTCTTCTAACAGCTGATAGTACGGTGACTAACACTTTGAAAAAGGAAATGATTGGCTGCCATCTTGAATAGAACCCTTCGACCGACCCTCTAATGCTGTACTCCGCCTTTGCCAGTTTTAAGAACTCCATTAGGCCACCTGGCTAGTGTAATGGGCCAGGGCTCAGAAACTCTAAAGTGTATTATGAAGCTCACCTGACCTATAACTTTTCTGATGAATTTGGCTAGGATGAGCGCAAGATCACACTTCTGGTGTGATTCATCAGACTTCCGAGGCGCTTTCATCAAAATAAAGTTGATTATAAGAATGTATTTAAAACATTAAACACAGCAAGAATTTGTTATCGATTACAAACATAAAAAGAAACACAACAGCTACAATAATCTATGTATTTCACTCTTAATGAATCCCCATAGTAACTGTTCCAATTCAATACAAAATCCAATAAACCAAAACCCCTTTCAAGGATGTGGCCCAGCACACTGTAATCTCACTTGAATGGGACTGGTCCTTTTCCGGAGATTCTGATCCAGTTCGAAAAACTCCTTCCGGAAAGCAACTCTTTAATGTTGCCAAGGCCGTTTGCACAATGTGGTTTCAGTTCACTGGAACAGCTTTAAAATGAAAAACAGAGAAACGCCGCTTCTCCTCTGCAGTCCAGAACAACAAACCGAAACTGAAACCTAAAAACACTAAACCCCCACTCACCAGATAGCCACAGCCTAGCTCCACCCACAAATGACATCACTGAAGCCGTGCTCAGGTCATGTGGTAAGCCCAAGCCTTTCCTAAAGGGGCACTCACATGACACTAGGCCGAGGCACTGTGCGGAGTAGGTGGCCTCCACCCAAGCAGAACTCTTCTCCGAGCTATTAAGGAGATAAAGGCGAGGTCATCCGCCTTCATCCATGTCTGTGATTGGCCAGGTGGCCACCACAATCTGGTGGTGAATATTATTTATGATTAGCACCTTCTAATTCACATTAAACACCCAATAGAAACAGAGGTGAGTCATCCCTTGCTATATGTACCTGATACGGTCGCATAGACCCCGGGACAGAACAAAATAAATTCTCTTCGAAGTACCAGGCACACAAACCAGATTAAGACGTTTCCGATGCTGTCTAACTGTTTCTATGCAAAGCTTCAAGTTGTTAAGAAAACAATCTTATATACTTGCTATCTTGTTGCGAACTTTTCCAAATGTTTTCCTGCTCGTTTAGCACAGGGCTAAATCGCTGGCTTTGAAAGCAGACCAAGGCAGGCCAGCAGCACGGTTCAATTCCCGTGCCAGCCTCCCCGAACAGGCGCCGGAATGTGGCGACTAGGGGCTTTTCACAGGAACTTCATTTGAAGCCTACTCGTGACAATAAGCGATTTTCATCTTCATTTCCATTCAATTTTGCCATGTCAACTGTCACAAGTAGTTTCACGCTGTGACCACCGGGTGTCGCTGGAGTGATCAGTCTTCCTGGCTCTTAAGTCCGTCATCCATCTTGCCTACCTTATTTAAATAAACACCACGAGCTGGAATCTAGTTGCGGCGCTCTAATCATTATCCCCATCCCTGAGATATGTTTTTTTTTCCCAACACCATTATTCCAGGGGGGAGCGATGAGGCTCCGGGCGCTGGGCAACACCAGGATTGGGAAGACGAGGGCACTAAAAACTGTCCGGCCCTGGCCGAGAAAAGAAGACAATCGACCAGAGCTTCCTGATCCCTGTCTGACCATCACTGTTTGTTACAAAGCGCACTGCCCCCAGTTACTGGCCAGGTTACCTGGATTTGGGATTTAGCTCCTGGGAAAATATGAAAATGAAAATTGCTTATTGTCACGAGTAGGCTTCAAATGAAGTTACTGTGAAAAGCCCCCTAGTCGCCACATTCCGGCGCCTGTTCGGGGAGGCTGGTACGGGAATCAAACCGTGCTGTTGGCCTGCCTCGGTCTGCTTTCAAAGCCAACGATTTAGCCCAGTGAGCTAAACCAGCCCCTTTTTAGGGGGGCCAGGAAGAAGATTTCACCTTTTCAAAGGGAGGAAAATGGCAACAAAAAAAAAAGACTTGTCAGAATTTCTTTGCATCCTTATTGTTTTTTTTCAGAGTTTAAACGGCATTCCTATTTCGTTCCAGTACAATTATCATTCACACTTCGTGCGGACGCAGCAGAATTGTTCCGAAATCGAACCCCGACGCATTCCTGTGAAATGCTGATTGTAATCCCGTCCAGCCGACCAGGCAGATTTGCAAACGCTTGCTCATCAGCGACAGACGGGGGAGTTTAATTTGGAGAAGGGGGGGGGGGGGGGGTCTGGATTCCAGAGTCAGCTGTACATCCCGCGTGACCCCCTCGCTGGGGAGCTGTCCTGTCATCTCCCATGAGCCCAGACAGAGAGCAAAAGAGAGAGAGAGAGAGCTTGTTAACCACTGATGGGAACAGGAATTGGAGATTTGGGTCGGGGGGGCAGCATATCCCAATTCAAGGTGTTCCCGAGTGTCCGACTCGGAAATCAACGGGATTGATTGATCATTTTTGATTATTTTGTGGGATGTTCCTGTTGCCCAACCCTAACTGCCCTTGAACTGATTTCAGAGGGCAATTAAAAGTTGACCACATTGCAATGGGTGCGGAGTCACGTGTCAGTGAGACAGGCGAAGGAGGGCAGATTTCCCTAAAAGTCACAAAGTTTTTTCTTACGACAATTGATGATCGTTGCCACGGTCGCCGTTGTTGAGTCTAAATTTCAAATCCAGATTTTATTCGTTGAATTTGATTTCCACCAGCTGCCGGAGTGGGTTTCGAACCCGTGTCCCCCCACACCCCCGGAATCTCTGGATTGTTACTCTAGCGACATCACCCGCTCTCTCAGGCCGAGGGTTCCCACAGACAATCGAATGGAGCGTGCGGTGGAACAGCTGGTTACATAGACAGCAGAGACCGAATGGGTCTGTGCGTACACAGCGTTGCCTTTAAGAGGAGAAGAGGTTTGATTCAGTGACCAGTGAAGAATGTTGTCTTCACCTCTCCACGCTCGACACCCAGAGGACTGAGTCTGGGGCTGATTAACTGCCTCACAGTTCAGGATCTGCAATCCTCTTCCGTCATTTGACCATCTTTACGCCAGCCCATAACTTAGCCTGGAGGTTCCTCCCTGAATCCCTCCGCATGGTAGCATTGTGGATAGCACAATTGCTTCACAGCTCCAGGGTCCCAGGTTCGATTCCCGGCTTGGGTCACTGTCTGTGCGGAGTCTGCGCGTTCTCCCTGTGTGTGCGTGGGTTTCCTCCGGGTGCTCCGGTTTCCTCCTACAGTCCAAAGATGTGCAGGTTAGGTGGATTATCCATGATAAATTGCCCTTAGTATTCAAGATTTCCCTTAGTGTTGGGTGGGGTTACTGGGTTATGGGGATTGGGTAGAGGTGTGGGCTTGGGTGGGTTGCTCTTTCCAAGGGCCGGTGCAGACTCGATGGGCCAAATGGCCTTCTTCTGCACTGTAACTTCTATGAAGTCTCTGTCTCCTCCTTTAAGCTTATAACCTACCTCTTTGAAGACAATTTATTTGGTCGTCTGACCTCATATCATGTGGCTCAGTGGCAATTTGTGGCTGATAATGCTCCCTGCGAGAGGACCTTCAGGGTGCTATAGAAATGCTGCTCATGGTGTTCATGAGCCATTCTCCATTTCTGTGGGCGTCTCTGGTTTCCAATTGCCCTCTATTGGGATCTTTCTCTGTAACTGCAGATCCAAAACACTCACACATGTCGACTGAAAGCGATGCATCAATCGGTCTTGTAGCCAGCGCTGAATCCTTGGTAGGCAGGGGAACCAGGAGAAAGCATGGAAGGTTTTTAAGCTGTTGTATCATCGACCCGTTCACATGAAATACTTCGAATTAATGTTGTGTTTCAGATAAGAGATTAAAACCGCCTGTCCTCTTGAGGCAGATATACGTAATGATAATCTTTATTATTGCCATAAGCAGGCTTACATTAACACTGCAATGAAGTTACTGTGAAAAGCCCCCAGTCGCCACATTCCGGCGCCTGTTCGGGTACACCGAGGGAGAATTCAGAATGTCCAATTCACCTAACAAGCACGTCTTTCGGGACTTGTGGGAGGAAACCGGAGCACCCGGAGGGAATCCACGCAGACACGGGGAGGACGTGCAGACTCCGCACAGACAGTGACCCAAGCCGGGAATCGAACCTGGGTCCCTGGCACTGTGAGGCAGCAGTGCTAACCACTGTGCTACCGTGCCACCCATAAAACACCCCACAACAGTATTTCTGGAAGAGCAGGAGACCCCCCCCCCCCCCACCCCATTGTCCATCCCTGATATTTAGCCCACGGCCAACAAATGGAACAGATGATCTGGTCGCTATCCCGTTGGTGTTTGTGGGAGCTTGCTGTCCACACATTGGCTGCCGCTTTTCACACATTCCAACGGAAAGTGCTGCGCCTCGGAGCATCGCCACGGCTGTGCAGGCGCTATCAGAATGCAAGTCTTTCTTTCACGGAGAGTGGAAAACCAATTAATCCCAGGACACAGCTAGCGTGAGAGCCCCCCCCCCCCCCCCCCCCCCCCCAGTATGTGCCCGCAGAGTGCGTGAGGCGATCGAAGGCTTCGGCCTGGTCTGCCAGAGATAAACCTGCAAAACTAAGGATAGAAAGATGAATTTGGGAGGAGGGGTAAGGATCAATAAGCTGGAGCGTGTGTATTATTTTCCTCTGCCTCGTCTATTTAAAGAGAGCCTTTGAAAGAAATTGGATTGCTTTGTTGCCCTGGTTATGCCGTTGGCATGGCAACCACTCATCTTGCTCTCCGAATAAAAAATATAAGTGAAGGCCTTAGGCTTAATATTTCTCAGTCCATTTGGAAGTTTCAATTAGGGGGGAGGCATGTTTAATGGCTTCCTGTCAAATCTTCTCACGGTTCTCGGCTGAGAGGGGGGGGGTGTGGGTGGGGTGGCGAGGGGGAGAAGATTGAGGGGAAATATAAACCGAGGAGAAATTAAATTCATTGCGTAATGATCCTTGTTTACCCAGCCGCTTTCGAAAATCGAATAATGATTCCCTTTGCACTCGACAACAAGACATCTTAAATGTTATTTGAAAGCGGTGCATCTCTCCTGCAGGCCATTACGTGAATACAAACCCTCGCCTTTCCTTTGTTCCCCTCAGATTGATGTGGGATTCTGAATTATTTTTTCCCGAGCGAGAGAGAGAGAGAGATTCAGCTTCGGATGCCGAATGTAAATGACGCGGCACATTGCAACCATACAGGGGAGGCAGATTATAGATTCAACGCCGCCAAAAACCATCGCCGCAGCCATTCATGATAAAGCCCTCCTGTTCTAGAACCTTCCGGCCGCAGCGTCAGCACATCGGCGGTGGAAGGGGGGGGACGCGATTGAGAGGTGGCCCACTGTCCATCTTTTCAGGGGGGAACATACTCCATTCGGTGGGGACCGTGCGATCAATTCTCATTCATTAACCCTCACAAGGCCCCCAGGACATGACTTCTCTGTTGTGTTTCGTTTGGCCATTCTCCTGATTTTGCCCTTTTTGGGTAATTCATGCTCAAGGTTTGGGCGTCGCTGGAGAGGCCCAGCATTTGTTGCCCATCCCTAATTGCCCTTGAAGGTGGTGGGTGAGCCGCCTTCTTGGACCGCTGCAGTCCGTGTGGTGTAGGTGCACCCACTGTGCTGTTAGGGAGGCAATTCAGGATTTTTGACCCAGCGACAGTGAAGGAACGGCCGATATATTTCCAAGTCAGGATGGCGAGTGACTGGGAGGGGGAACCTCCAGGTGGTGGGGTTCCCAGGTATCTGCTGCTCTTGTCCTCCTAGATGGACACGGGTTTGGAAGGTGCGGTCGAAGGAGTTGCTGCTGTGCATCTTGTAGACGGTACACACGGCTGCCACTATGCGGCGGTGGTGGACGGAGTGAATGTTGGGGCGATGGATGGGGGTGGCAGAGCCAGTCGTGTCCTGGATGGTGTCGAGCTTCTCGGGTGTTGGTGAAATTGCTCCTGAGTTGGGCATTTCCTCTAAAGTAGACTGGTTTAAATAAAGACATCAAAATTGCTGAAAACCTAAAATGTCCATCAGGAAGACTATCCGGAATAGTTATTTGGGATAATCGCCCCCACGGCAGCGTGAATCGAAATCTCCGTCATGAATGATACATTCCCGGGGAAACTGGATACATGCGAGTGAGAGACGGCGGGATGTATATGTTGATCGGGCGAGATGAGGAGGGGTTGGCAGGAGGTTCCTGGGGAGTATTCGGGCTGAATGGCCTGTTTGTGTTCTATACATTCTGTGGAAGGGGTGAGTGGGTCCCTCATGTGTAACTATTCGGTTGTCTTCAGTTGGCTAGACAGCTGATTGGTGATGCGGAGCGAGGCCGACAGCGGGGGTTCGATTCCCTCACGGGCTGAGGGTTTTCACGAAGGCCCCGCCTTCTCACCCTCGCCCCCCCCGCCTGAGGTGTGGCGACCCTCGGGTGACATCACCACCAGTCAGCTCCCCTCCTCAAAGAGGAACGCAGCCTATGGACCTCTGGGACTGTGGAGACTTTACCTGTGTATCTACCTGATGAATTGTGGATTCAGAGCTGAGAAATAAAGAAGTTGGCAACAGCCAATCTCCGTTAGCTTCTGAGATCCAGGCACAAAGCAACAGAGTCAACTCCCATTGACACTGTTCCTGTTACAGAAAGAAATGTCTTGAAGAACTTTACATCGAACAGTAACAGGAGCACAGGAATTGTAACTGTGAGTGTGTGAGAGTGTGTACATGTGAGTGTGTTTGGATGAGTGTGAGGGTGTTTGGATGAGTGTGAGTGTGTGTGGATGGGTGTGAGTGTGTTTGGATGAGTGTGAGTGTGTTTGGATGGGTGTGAGTGTGTTTGGATGAGTGTGAGTGTGTTTGGATGGGTGTGAGTGTGTGTGGATGAGTGTGAGTGTGTTTGGATGAGTGTGAGGGTGTTTGGCTGAGTGTGAGGGTGTGTGTGTTTGGATGAGTGTGAGTGTGTTTAGATGAGTGTGAGGGTGTTTGGATGAGTGTGAGCGTGTTTGGATGAGTGTGAGCGTGTT
This sequence comes from Scyliorhinus canicula, assembly GCF_902713615.1. NCBI lineage: Eukaryota > Metazoa > Chordata > Chondrichthyes > Carcharhiniformes > Scyliorhinidae > Scyliorhinus > Scyliorhinus canicula. The sequence continues at coordinate 19,086,429 of NC_052172.1, forward strand.
TGGATGAGTGTGAGTGTGTTTGGATGGGTGTGAGTGAGTGTGTTTGGATGAGTGTGAGTGTGTTTGGATGAGTGTGAGTGAGTGTGTTTGGATGGGTGTGAGTGTGTTTGGTTGAGTGTGAGTGTTTGGATGAGTATGAGAGTGAGTGTGTTTGGATGAGTGTGAGTGTGTGTGTGTTTGGATGAGTGTGAGTGTGTTTAGATGAGTGTGAGGGTGTTTGGATGAGTGTGAGCGTGTTTGGATGAGTGTGAAGGTGTTTGGATGAGTGTGAGGGTGTTTGGATGAGTGTGAGCGTGTTTGGATGAGTGTGAGTGTGTTTGGATGGGTGTGAGTGAGTGTGTTTGGATGAGTGTGAGTGTGTTTGGATGAGTGTGAGTGTGTTTGGATGAGTGTGAGTGTGTTTGGATGAGTGTGAGGGCGAGTGTTTGGATGAGTATGAGGGTGAGTGTGTTTGGATGAGTGTGAGGGCGAGTGTGTTTGGATGAGTGTGAGGGTGTGTGTGTTTGGATGAGTGTGAGTGTGTTTGGATGAGTGTGAGGGTGAGTGTTTGGATGAGTGTGAGTGTGTTTGGATGAGTGTGAGTGTGTTTGGATGAGTGTGAGGGCGAGTGTTTGGATGAGTGTGAGGGCGAGTGTTTGGATGAGTGTGAGGGCGAGTGTTTGGATGAGTGTGAGGGCGAGTGTGTTTGGATGAGTATGAGGGTGTGTGTGTTTGGATGAGAGTGAGGGCGAGTGTGTTTGGATGAGTGTGAGGGTGTGTGTGTTTGGATGAGTGTGAGTGTGTTTGGATGAGTGTGAGTGTTTGGATGAGTGTGAGAGTGAGTGTGTTTGGATGAGTGTGAGGGTGTGTGTGTTTGGATGAGTGTGAGTGTGTTTGGATGAGTGTGAGGGTGAGTGTGTTTGGATGAGTGTGAGTGTGTTTGGATGAGTGTGAGTGTGTTTGGATGAGTGTGAGGGCGAGTGTTTGGATGAGTGTGAGGGCGAGTGTTTGGATGAGTGTGAGGGCGAGTGTTTGGATGAGTGTGAGGGCGAGTGTTTGGATGAGTGTGAGGGCGAGTGTGTTTGGATGAGTATGAGGGTGTGTGTGTTTGGATGAGAGTGAGGGCGAGTGTGTTTGGATGAGTGTGAGGGTGTGTGTGTTTGGATGAGTGTGAGTGTGTTTGGATGAGTGTGAGGGTGAGTGTGTTTGGATGAGTGTGAGTGTGTTTGGATGAGTGTGAGTGTGTTTGGATGAGTGTGAGGGCGAGTGTTTGGATGAGTGTGAGGGCGAGTGTTTGGATGAGTGTGAGGGCGAGTGTGTTTGGATGCGTGTGAGGGCGAGTGTGTTTGGATGAGTGTGAGGGTGAGTGTGTTTGGATGAGTATGAGGGTGTGTGTGTTTGGATGAGAGTGAGGGCGAGTGTGTTTGGATGAGTGTGAGAGTGAGTGTGTTTGGATGGGTGTGAGGGTGTGTGTTTGGATGAGTGTGAGTGTGTTTGGATGAGTGTGAGGGTGAGTGTGTTTGGATGAGTGTGAGTGTGTTTGGATGAGTGTGAGTGTGTTTGGATGAGTGTGAGGGCGAGTGTTTGGATGAGTGTGAGGGCGAGTATTTGGATGAGTGTGAGGGCGAGTGTGTTTGGATGAGTGTGAGGGCGAGTGTGTTTGGATGAGTGTGAGGGCGAGTGTGTTTGGATGAGTGTGAGGGCGAGTGTGTTTGGATGAGTGTGAGGGCGAGTGTGTTTGGATGAGTGTGAGGGCGAGTGTGTTTGGATGAGTGTGAGGGTGAGTGTGTTTGGATGAGTATGAGGGTGTGTGTGTTTGGATGAGAGTGAGGGCGAGTGTGTTTGGATGAGTGTGAGAGTGAGTGTGTTTGGATGGGTGTGAGGGTGTGTGTTTGGATGAGTGTGAGTGTGTTTGGATGAGTGTGAGGGTGAGTGTGTTTGGATGAGTGTGAGTGTGTTTGGATGAGTGTGAGTGTGTTTGGATGAGTGTGAGGGCGAGTGTTTGGATGAGTGTGAGGGCGAGTGTTTGGATGAGTGTGAGGGCGAGTGTTTGGATGAGTGTGAGGGCGAGTGTGTTTGGATGAGTGTGAGGGCGAGTGTGTTTGGATGAGTGTGAGGGCGAGTGTGTTTGGATGAGTATGAGGGCGAGTGTGTTTGGATGAGTGTGAGGGCGAGTGTGTTTGGATGAGTGTGAGGGCGAGTGTGTTTGGATGAGTGTGAGGGCGAGTGTGTTTGGATGAGTGTGAGGGCGAGTGTGTTTGGATGAGTGTGAGGGCGAGTGTGTTTGGATGAGTGTGAGGGCGAGTGTGTTTGGATGAGTGTGAGGGCGAGTGTGTTTGGATGAGTGTGAGGGTGAGTGTGTTTGGATGAGTGTGAGGGCGAGTGTGTTTGGATGAGTGTGAGGGCGAGTGTGTTTGGATGAGTGTGAGGGCGAGTGTGTTTGGATGAGTGTGAGGGTGAGTGTGTTTGGATGAATGTGAGGGTGAGTGTGTTTGGATGAGTGTGAGGGCGAGTATGTTGGATAAACGACGACGTTACGGGAATCAAATGGTCCCCCTGTGATTTATTCTGCCATCGCCTTGGTGACGCTGCGTCAGAATGGAGTGAACCGCTTCCATTGGTTCCCTTACTTTGGAAAGGGAGATTTAAAGATCATTTTACATCGATTCACACGAGGGAGGGGGTTTGGGTCTTTTAATCACACGGAATGGAGCGGGACCTTCACTGTGTGTGTGTGACTGTGCAGGTTCCCGGCCTAGCACCCCGATTGTGTGTGGTGTGGTCACAAAGGGGACGCAGTCCGAATTGGGTCAACTGACAAGAGATCTGACCTTTGCCTCGTGCTCTCCTTCGCCCTGGACTTCACAATCAACAATCCAGCGACAGCAATTGTTTCACTTTGCGACGGGCTTGCTGAAAAGATTCGACCGCTCAAACGCTCAATGATCAATCAAATCGAGCTTGGGGTTGGTGTTAACCAAACCAGGAAGCATGATGGGAAAGGCAAGCCAAAACTTAGCCCCGTTGACGTTCCAGTGTTCACCCCCCCCCCCTCCGAATACCTCAGCCAGGAATGGACAAGCCCCCAGTGTCGCCCCCCCCCCCCCCCCCCCCCGACCCCGCCGCCCGCCCGCGCCGCCAATCCCGCCGGCACCAGACGGGCTTTGATTCCCGCCGCGGGAACGGCCTGTCAGCGGCGGGACTTCGGCCCATCACTAGGCTATTCCGCAGTAGAGGCATCGCCCTGCTTGGCCCCATCCCGTTGTACCCCCTCAGGGAGAACTCGAAACAGAGCTTCGCCCTCATTGGACGTTCACACAGATGCAGGAAAGCCCGGCGTTAAATCGCACGAGAAACCGATATCAGAACTGAGGCGGTAAAACCAATGGGAAAGAATGAAGAGGATGTTTCTTATCTCCTTTCAAGAAAAAATCGCTCCAGACATGATCTCGTTGAGGTTTTTCAAATTATGAAGTGGATTGACAGGTTAAATGTAGAGATATTTCCGTTTGTGGGCAAAAGCAGAACTCGGGAAGGGGGGCATCAATATAACATTATTTAGAATCATAGAATTTGCCGTGCAGAATTGGCCATTCGGCCCATCGAATCTGCAACGACCCTTAAAAAGAGCACCCTATCTAAGCCCACACCACCCTATCCCCGTAACCCCACCTAACCTTTATTTTGACACTAAGGGGCAATTTATCACGGCCAATCCACCTAACCCGCACATCTTTGGGCTGTGGGAGGAAACCGGAGCACCCGGAGGAAACCCACGCAGACACGGGGAGAACGTGCAGACTCCGCACAGACAGTGACCCAGGCCGGGAATCGAACCTGGGACCCTGGCGCTGTGAAGCCACAGTGCTGACCACTGTGCTGCCCGTTGGCCAATGGGGAATTCAGGAGAAACTTCTTTAGCCAGTGAGTGGTGAGATTGTGGAACTTGCTCCCACAGGACGTGTTGAGGTAAATAGTTTTCAGATCTTTGAGGAGAAGCTCGATTAAACGCACACGGGGAAACGGTATGGAGGATATGGTGATAGGGTGAGATGGGCGGAGATGCTAGCATGGACAGAGTGGGCCGAATGGCCTGTATTTTATGATGGATTGTTAAGGGGGAGAACACTCTCATGAACTGTGGATTTAGGGCTCTGGAATTAAAGGTTTGGCAATAGCAAAAGTAGCTTCTGAGGAGATGCCCAAACGGAGATCACAGAGATGGGATTTAAACTGACAGATTTGCTGAGTCAACACTTAACGCTGACGGAGACCCTTATCCCCCAGGGGCAACCAGTGTAACATACGCATTAGGAACAGGAGGAGGCCACTCAGCCCCTCGGGACTACCCCACCATTCAATTAGATCACGACTGATCTGATCGTAACGTCAGCCCCACATTCCCCCCCCCCCCCCCCCCCCCCCCGGCGATAACCTTTCACCCCTTTGTTCATCAAGAATCTATCTGGCTCGGCCTTGAAAATATTCAAAGATTCCGCTTCCACTGCCTTTTGAGGTAAAGATTTCGAGAGACTGAACCCCCTCTGAGAGAATGTATTCCTCATCTCTGTTTTAAATAGACGACCCACTTATTTTTAAAAGGGACCACACGCCCCCACACCCAGACCCTCCCCAGGCCCTCCCCCAGACCCTCCCCCAAACCCAGACCCTCCCCCACACCCAGACCCTCCCCAGGCCCTCCCCCAGACCCTCCCCCAAACCCAGACCCTCCCCCACACCCAGACCCTCCCCCACACCCAGACCCTCCCCCAGGCCCTCCCCAGACCCTCCCCCACACCCAGGCCCTCCCCCACACCCAGACCCTCCCCCACACCCAGACCCTCCCCCAGGCCCTCCCCCAAACCCAGACCCTCCCCCACACCCAGACCCTCCCCCACACCCAGACCCTCCCCCAGGCCCTCCCCAGACCCTCCCCCACACCCAGACCCTCCCCAGGCCCTCCCCCAGACCCTCCCCCAAACCCAGACCCTCCCCAGGCCCTCCCCAGACCCTCCCCCACACCCAGACCCTCCCCCACATCCAGACCCTCCCCCAGACCCAGACCCTCCCCACTGCCAGACCCTCCCGCAGACCCAGACCCTCCCCACTGCCAGACCCTCCCGCAGACCCAGACCCTCCCCCACTGTCAGACCCTCCCCCACATCCAGCCCCTCCCCCACACCCAGCCCCTCCCCCACACCCAGACCTTCCCCCAGACCCTCTCCCAAACCCAGACCCTCCCCCTGGCCCTCCCCAGACCCTCCCCCACACCCAGACCCTCCCCCACACCCAGACCCTCCCCCACACCCAGACCCTTCCCACTGCCAGACCCTCCCGCAGACCCAGACCCTCCCCCACACCCAGACCCAGACCCTCCCCACTGCCAGACCCTCCCCCACATCCAGACCCTCCCGCAGACCCAGACCCTCCCCCACTGTCAGACCCTCCCCCACATCCAGCCCCTCCCCCACACCAGCCCCTCCCCCACACCCAGACCTTCCCCCACACCCAGACCCTCCCCCACTGCCAGCCCTTATCCTCCTCATCCCCTCCCCTCACCCGGATCCCTCCCTAACCCAGCCCCTCCCCTCCCCAGCCCTGACCTCTGTACACGGGGTAGCAATGCCCTTGAAAGATGAGGAAAGGTTTGCATTTGCACAGTGCCTGTCACAACCTCCCGCCGCCCCAGAGCAGTGGGGCCTCCTACATAAGTGTAGTCACTGTGACGCTGTGGCCGCCGCAGCAGCCAATTTGCGCACAGCAAGATCCCGCAAACGGCAACGCGATAATGACATGACTACCTGCTCTGCCGCCATGTTGCTCGTGCCCAGAACTATTGTCCAGGTCACTGTGGTGACCCCCCCCCCCCCTCCCCCAGTGCTCGTCTTCAAAAAAATACCGTCCGGGGAGGATAGCCTGGCCCTCAGGACATGATGGTACTATGTGTGTGTGGGAGGGGGCGGTTTGGTGGACATGGGACTGGCCCTTTAAGACAGGGACAGCAGCGCGTGAATGGACTCCCAAGCTGGAAGTTGTGCGCTGGCTGCTTCTCCTGTGAACGCGCTCCCTCCTTCCCGGAAAGTGTGTTCAGGAGGCCGCTGAGGACCTTTCGAGGGCTCAGGGAATTGAAAAGAAGATTTTTGCATCTCTCTCTGTCTCTCTCTCTCTCTCTCTCCGCCATATTGACTCTTGCGTAATATCCTCCAGCTAGGAAGGCCCCCGACGGATCCATCATTCCGAACACCTATTGCGATTTCTGCCTGGGTGGGATATCGGGGAACAAGAAGACGGGCTGTCCCGAAGATCTGATATCCTGTGCGGATTGTGGGCGGTCTGGTGAGTTTGTTCCCCATTTCCTCCACAGCTTTGTGAAGTCATTTTTGTTTTTCTCTTCCCTTCTCCCTCACCACCCCCCCCCCCCCCCGCACCCCGCAACGATCGCGCCCCGCCATTCCCTCCCCCCCCGCACCCCGCAACGATCGCGCCCGCCATTCCCTCCCCCCCCTCACCCCGCAACGATCGCGCCCGCCATTTCCTCCCCCCCCCCCCCCCCCCCCCCCCCCCCCCCCGCCCCCACCTCACCTTCCACCTTCTCTTTGAACCGGTGGATCGGTACATCCATGGGGCAGGAAGGACTCGACTGGGGAACCGTGAGGATTAAACCCAAAATAATAATAAACCAATACCCCGTCGCCAATGGCGGAAGCTCCCGCTCACTGGAACAGGTCTCTGCGGAGAGAAAGAGAGACAGAGGAACCACATTGCCGAGGAACGCTTGTTCCGCTGCCATATCGGAATCATCGGGTCCAGTTCCGGGTGCCGCAGTTCGGGAAGGATGTGAAGATTCTAGGCAGGGTGCGGAAAGATTCCCCAGGGTGGCGCCGTCGAGGCGGACAGACTGGGAGACGATGGGACCGTTCTCGCACAGAAGGTCGGGAGGACATTTTGATCGAGGCGTTCAAAATCACGAGGGGGGTCCCGGCGAGAGTCGATGGGGAGGAACCGCTTCCCGTTGGTGGCAAGGACGGAGAACGAGGGTGGCGCAGATTTAGCGTAATTGGCAAAAGGAGCAACGGGGACAGGCGGACACACCTTTCCACGCAGGGAGTGGCTCGGAGCGGGCATGCACTGCCTGAGAGGCTGCTGGAGCCAGCGTCAATCGAGGCGTTCCAGATTGAGTTAGATCATTATCAGAAAAGGAAGAGTGTGTCAGTGTGTGTGTGTCTGTGTGTGTGCGTGTGTGTGTCTGCGTGTGTGTGTGCGTGTGTGTCTGTGTATGTGTGTGTGTCTGTGTATGTGCGTGTGTCTGTGTGCGTGTGCCTGCGTGTGTGTGTCTGTGTGTGCGTCTGTGTGGTGTGTGTACGTGTGTATGTGTGTGTGTCTGTCTGTGTCTGCGTGCGTGTTTGTGTGCGTGTGTCTGTGTGTGCGTGTGTCTGTGTGTGTGGTGTGTGTGTGTGTCTGTGCGCGTGTCTCTGTCTCTGTGTGTGTGTGTCTGTGTGTGTGTCTGTGTGTGTCTATGTGTGTGTGTCAGTGTGTCTGTGTGTAGTTTGTTAGTTTGTGTGTGTAGTTTGTATGTGTGTGTCTGTGTGTGTGTGTCTGTGTGTGTGTGTGTCTGTGTGTGTGTGTCTATGTGCGTGTGTGTCTGTGTGTGTGTGTGTCAGTGTCTGTGTGTGTGTGTCAGTGTCTGTGTGTCTGTGTGTGTGTGTCAGTGTGTCTGTGTGTGTGTGTCTGTGTGTAGTTTGTGTGTGTGTGTGTGTCTGTGTGTAGTTTGTGTGTGTGTGTGTGTCTGTGTGTAGTTTGTGTGTGTGTGTCTGTGTGTAGTTTGTGTGTGTCTGTGTGTGTCAGTGTCTGTGTGTCTGTGTGTGTGTGTCTGTGTGTTGTCTGTGTGTCTGTGTGTGTGTGTCTGTGTGTAGTTTGTGTGTCTGTGTGTGTGTCTGTGTGTAGTTTGTGTGTGTGTGTGTGTCTGTGTGTAGTTTGTGTGTGTGTGTCTGTGTGTGTGTGTAGTTTGTGTGTGTGTGTCTCTGTGTGTGTGTGTGTGTGTCTATGTGTGTCAGTGTGTGTGTGTCTGTGTGTAGTTTGTGTGTGTGTCTGTGTGTAGTTTGTGTGTGTGTGTAGTTTGTATGTGTGTTTCTGTGCGTGTGTCTGTGTGTGTGTGTGTGTCTGTGTGTGGGTGTGTCTGTGTGGGTGTGTCTGTGTGTGTGTCAGTGTGTAGTTTGTGTGTGTGTGTAGTTTGTATGTGTGTTTCTGTGCGTGTGTGTGTGTGTGGCTGTGTCTGTGTGTGTGTGGCTGTGTGTGTGTGTCTGTGCGTGTGTGTGTCTGTGTCTGTGTGTGTGTGTGTCTGTGTTGTGTCCTGTTACATTGTCCTTTTACAATGCAGTGTGTTAACAGCAATGATTTGCATTTTGATAGCATCTGTGACAACCACAGAAGGGTGTTTTCAGTCAGTGAAGTAATTGATTTTTGAATGCAGTTGCTGATATAATGTAAACATTGCACGCGGCACTCTCCCGTAATCGGCAATATGGTGAAGAGCGGATCATCCGGATATTGGCTCCAGGAACAGTAGAAGGAAGTCCTCCTCCTGCTCTTCATACACGTGGCCCCTGAGGTCTGGTACCTCCAGAGGGCCGACAGGGCCCTGGTTCAGAGCTGGCGAGGGCTGAATAGACAGCCGGCGAGAAGGCTTGACGCCGTTAGTCCTGCCCCTCTTGACTTCGTCCCTCCCTCTCCTGAGGCATCGTCCTCTGTCGGAATGCATCCTCCAGCCTCCCGCTCCGGTCCGCCCGCCATTCGCCGCCAGAGGCGTGTCTAAGACAGTGCGTCCCCATGGCGACGTGGGGCTGCAAGGGCGGAATGTTGCTCCGAGGGAACTGGGCGATCCTGTTGCCCCCCCCCCCCCCCTCGCCACCCTCTCCTGTTTCTACCTCAGAGGTACTGAGGTGAGTTATCATGTTATCATGGGAAGCTATCATGTGAGATGGTTCATTTGGCAGAGAGAGAGCCAGCCGAAGAATAGGAAATGTTTTTCCCTAAAGTCACGGTATGTGCAGCTCACCAAAGTGTTAATTAAACAGTGAATAAAATTGACTGTCGGGGTGACATCAGCCTCAGAACGTTCCTGTCACCTCCGTGAGCTGTGAACAGGAAACGTGTTTGGCACATCACCGGGTGAGGCCACCATTTTGCAGATTATTTGGTATTTCCAGCATAAAAACAGACGGTAGACACGGCTGCTCCTGTGCGTCGGTGGTGGAGGGAGTGAATGCCGAAGGTGGTGGATGGAGCGTCCGTCCAGCGAGGCTGCTTTGTCCTGGATGGTGTCTGGATGTTGTCAGTGAGGCACTCAGCAGTGGCAATATCTTGGAATGCCGTGGGGAGATGGTTAGAGTCTCTCACAGTCGTAGAGTTCAACAGCACAGGAGGAGGCCCTTCGGCCCATCTGGTCCATGCCAAACATCAAGCACCCATCCATTCTAATCCCATTTTGTCTTAGAAATAGAACAGTACAGCACAGAACAGGCCCTTCGGCCCTCGATGTTGTGCCGAGCAATGATCACCCTACTCAAACCCACCTATCCACCCTATACCCGTAACCCAACAATCCCCCCCTTAACCTTACTTTTTAGGACACTACGGGCAATTTAGCATGGCCAATCCACCTAACCCGCACATCTTTGGACTGTGGGAGGAAACCGGAGCACCCGGAGGAAACCCGCGCACACACGGGGAGGACGTGCAGACTCCGCACAGACAGTGACCCAGCCGGGAATCGAACCTGGGACCCTGGAGCTGTGAAGCATTTGTGCTAACCACCATGCTACCCTGCTGCCCCAGGACCATCTTATTGGGGATGGTCATTGCATTGGCACGAATCTGTAGATTTGTGGGCTGGGGAACTTCGAGGAGTTGCAGGATGTACAGAGTGTGTCTGTGTAAATTAAACCTCATTGGCGAGTAAAGACAAGGGGCGGGATTCTCCGAGCCCCCTCCCGCCGGGTGGGAGAATCGCCGAGGGGCGGCGTGAATCCCGTCCCCGCCGGCTGCCGAATTCTCCAGCGCCGGGGTTTTGACGGGGGGCGGGAATCGCAGCGCGCAGGTCGGCGGCTGCTGGCAGCGCCCCCCCCCCCCCACCCCCCGGCGATTCTCCGGCCCACAATGGGCCGAGTGGCCGCCCGTTTTGCGGCGTAAATGAGACCAGGTACTTACCGGCGGGACTTGGATATACAGCGGCCTGCAGAGTCCTTGGGGGTGGGGGGAGGGGGGCGGGGGGGGGGCTCTCGCCCTGGAGAGTGCCCCCACGGTGGCCTGGCCTGCGATCGGGGCCCACTGATCCGCGGGCGGGCCTGTGTCGTGGGGGCAGTCTTTCCCTCCGTGCCGGCCGGTGTAATGGTCCGCCATGGCCGGCGCGGACAAGAACCCCCCCCCGCGCATGCGCTGGGGTGACGGTAGCACACGCTGGTGCCCCCGCGCATGCGCAAACCCGCGAAGCCGGCTGAGGCCCTTCGGCGCCGGCTGGCGCGATGCCATACACTCCAGCACTGGTCTAGCCCCTCCACACCTTCGGGTCAGCCCCATGTCGGAGTGATTCATGCCACTCCTCAGCGTCGGAGTGATTCATGCCACTCCTCAGCGTCGGAGTGATTCATGCCACTCCTCAGCGTCGGAGTGATTCATGCCACTCCTCAGCGTCGGAGTGATTCATGCCACTCCTCAGCGTCGGAGTGATTCATGCCACTCCTCAGCGTCGGAGTGATTCATGCCACTCCTCAGCGTCGGAGTGGCCCGCCCGCTGGTTCGCAGAGAATCCCACCCAAGATTCCAATACTCTATCCTTCACAAGGGTCTGGTTTAGCTCACTGAGCTAAATCGCTGGCTTTTAAAGCAGACCAAGCAGGCCAGCAGCACGGTTTGATTCCCGTACCAGCCTCCCCGGACAGGCGCCGGAATGTGGCGACTAGGGGCTTTTCACAGTAACTTCATTGAAGCCGACTCGTGACAATAAGCGATTTTCATTTCATTTTCATTTTTCACTTGGATATCCCAATGTTCACATGGTAATAATAATAATCTTTATTGTCACTAGTAGGCTGACATTAACACTGCAGCGAAGTTACTGTGAAAAGCCCCTAGTCGCCACATTTCGGCGCCTGTTCGGGTACACAGAGGGAGAATTCAGAATGTCCAAATTACCTAACAAGCACGTCTTTCGGGACTTGTGGGAGGAAACCGGAGCACCCGGAGGAAACCCACGCAGACACGGGGAGAACGTGCGGACTCCGCACAGACAGTGACCCAAGCCGGGGATCAAACCTGGCGCTGTGAAACAACAGTGCTAACCACTGTGCCACCTTGCCTGCCACAGGCACAGCACAGGCTGGTTTCTTAAATCACTGTTGAACGCATCAGGGGTACGTTTAGCACAGGGGCGATTCCCGTAACAGCCTCCCCGAACAGGCGCCGGAATGTGGCGACTAGGGGCTTTTCACAGTAACTTCATTGAAGCCTACTCGTGACAATAAGCGATTTTCATTTCATTTCACTTCATTATGATGGGCTCTCTCTCATGACCCTGATGGAGACTCTTCCCCACTAGATAACTTTGCGAGGAAAGTGATGGAAACACAATGTCACATTCAGTGTGGTGGGATAGGGGCGAGGGGTATAGGGAGACCTGGAGGACTGGCATCTGGTGTTGGCGTTCCTTGTTGGAGGAGTTATTCCTCCTGCTCTGCTACGGTACAAATGCCTCCCAAATTCATTTTCACTTATAATCTGATCTTCGTCTGGCGAGTGGGGGGGGGGGGGGGGGGGGGGGGGGCGGGGGATGTGATTTATAACGTTTCAGTATCGGCAATAAACTCACTGAGGAAATGTATCAAACCTCCAGAAATGAGCAGATTCACTGAGCCACAATAATTCAACCCACTGCTTTCGGAGCAGCTGCTGACACGAGATTGGAAAATGATCACAAGTCACAATCCTCACGCTGCACAAAAAAAACCCCTCTCCCTTTCCTCGCCCGAATTCCAGAATTTTCCAGTGGATTCTCGACACTGTCCCAAGAACAAAGATTAAACCCTTGAGATAGAATCACGGAGGGCAGCACGGCGGTGCAGTGGCTAGCACTGCTGCCTCACGGCGCTGAGGTCCCAGGTTCGATCCCGGCTCTGGGTCACTGTCCGTGTGGAGTTTGCACATTCTCCCCGTGTCTGCGTGGGTTTCGCCCCCACAACCCAAAGATGTGCAGGGTAGGTGGATTGGCCAGGCTAAATTGCCCCTTAATTGGAAAAAAAAGAATTGGATACTCTAAATTTATTAAAAAAGAGATAGAATCACGGAATGGTCCCAGCGCAAAGGAGGCCATTCAGCCCATTGTGTTCATGCCGACCCTCTGGAGGGGCAACTTGCCCGGATTTGCTGCCCCACCTCTTTTCCTGCAGCCCAGCAAATACTTCCCCCTTGCAGAACTTAGTCAATTCCCTTTTTGAAAAGCACAATGGGATTTTCCTCCACCGAATTCAGGCAGCGAATCTCCGATCCTCACCACTCGCTGCGAATAAACGTTGATTCTTTTCCCAATTCCCTGAAATGTCCCCTGGTTGTTAATCCCTGTGTCAATGTGGAGTTGCTTCTCCCGATCCTCTCTGTCCAGACCCTTCCTGATTTACAAAATATATATTTTTATTAAGGCATTTATATATTCAAGGGCAATTAGAGATGGGTAATAAATAGGGGCTAGTTTAGCACACAGGGCTAAATCGCTGGCTTTGAAAGCAGACCAAGGCAGGCCAGCAGCACGGTTCGATTCCCGTACCAGCCTCCCCGAACAGGTGCCGGAATATGGCGACTAGGGGCTTTTCACAGTAACTTCATTTGAAGCCTACTTGTGACAAAAAGCGATTTTCATTTCATTTCAATAGTGCCCCCCTCCCCCCCCCCCCCCAGCGACGCCCACGCCCTATGAATGCATTTTACACTAAGGTCCAGTGACCACTCTATCCCTATCTTGCCCCTAATTCTATCCAGATCATTGAAGTCCCACATCTCTGGAACCATTCTCGTCAACCATTTTCTGCACCCCTCTCATGGCTTCACAGCTTTCCTAACGGGCGTAGCCCATAACCTGACGGAGGCCGAGGCAGTATTGTGTAAAGTTTCACCAGAACATCCCTGTTCTTAACGAAGATCAGCCGGGGAAATAGCTACTGCCTGAAGGACGGTCGAGTGAACCATTCCGGGCGATTAATCTGGTCAGCAAGGCCTACCAGGGAGACACGAGCCTGTGTATTGTATATTCAGTCAGTTCTGTGTGACAATAGGCCCTGTGTTCTGTCACACCCACAGCTGCCCCTGTCAGCCACCACATGGCACATTGAGGACCCAGATCCCCATATTTGTCACTGCTACAACTTGCATTTATATAGCAGCTGTAAAGCTGTAAAATGTCCCCCTGCTATTGACAGAAAAATCAAATCAGATGAGCAGACATTAGGTTAGGTGACCCAAAAAAAGCTTGGTCATGAGGTAGGTTTTTAGGACCAGAGAGAGAAAGGTGGAGAGGTCCAGGAAGAGAATTCCGGAGCTTGGGGTCCAAACACGGCCGCCAATTTGAATCTGGGAAGTGCAAGAGGTCAGGAGCACAGAGATCTCAGAGGGTTCATGAGGTTGATGCCGGGTAGGGAGGGATTTTCTTACGCGGAGGGGTTGAGTAGGTCGGGCCTGTGCTCATTGGAGTTCAGAAGAATGAGAGGCGGCCTTATTGAGACATATCGGATTCTCGGATCGGACGGCATGGCGGCACAGTGGTTAGCACTGTTGCCTCACAGCCCAGGGACCCGGTTTCGATTCCGGCCTCGGGTGACTGTGCGGAGTCTGCACGTTCTCCCCGTGTCTGCGTGGGTTTCCTCCGGTTTCCTCCCACAGTCCAAAGATGTGCAGATTGGCCCTTGCTAAATTGCCCCTTGGTGTCCAAAGATGTGCAGATTGGTTACGGGGATAGGGCGGGGAGTGGGCCTGGGCAGGAGGCCCTTTCAGAGGGTTGGTGCAATGGCCTCTTTCTGCACCGTAGGGATTCTATGGACAGGGTGGATGCTGAGAGGTTGTTTCCCCTTGTGGGAGAGTCTGGGGCCAGAGGGCAGAATCTCAGAGTGAGGGGTCACCCATTTCAGGCAGAGATGAGGAGGAATTTCTTCTCTCAGAGGGGAGTGTATCTGTGGAATTCTTTACCGCAGAGAGCTGTAGAGGCCGGGCCGTTAAGTGTGTTCGAGGCTGAGACAGATTGTTAATTAGTGAGGTAATCGAGGGTTATGGGGAGAAGACGGGAGTTGAGGATCATCACATCAGATCAGCCACCATCTCATTGAATGGAGCAGACTCGATGGGCCGAATGTCCTACTTCTGCTGCTACGTCTTGGGGTCGTTGGGCTGGAGAAGGCCATCGGGAGGGAGCGAGGCCATGGCGAAACTTGAAGACAGGGATGAGAATGTTAAAAATTTGAGAGGAAACCCCTCAGGGGTTCCCCCGTGGCATTGCTCACAAACAGTCCCAGGGAGCTGGCGAATAATATTCTGGACAATTCTGTGCCGTCTCCTTCCCCTTTAAGGATTTCGTTTGAAGGAATGTGATTTAAAACATACGCTTATTACACTATGAGGATGCGACATGTTGAAGTACTTAAAGGGGTTATTCTTAAATGATCATATAATTCATAGACTGATCAAGCGTCTGGTGGCTGAGTGGAATAGGAATTCCTGGAATAAAATGATTCTTGGCTTTCTCTCCTGGTTTTCTGGAGTTAATTATGTGAGATTAAATCTTTAAAAAAAGAATAATTATTAGAAAAAGCCCAGTGAGGGAGCAGCAGTGAACAACAACACAGGATCTGCTCCTGTACAATCAGATCAGATCAGGCAAACATTTGAACAGATTGTTTCTGGTTTCAATCTCAGAGCAAGGCCCCCACCAGCTAGGTGGATACCATCCCGGGAACCTCCGCCTAAACTCCTTGGCAACTCCTCAGAACGAAGCAGCACCCAATGAGGCCGTTCAGCCCATCGTGCTCTGTGCTGGCCCATTGAGAGAGCTAGCCGCGTTGCCTCGCTCCACCTGTCCCAACGCCCAGGAGCCCTGCGAATATTCTCCCCATCAGGGTGTTATATTTGCTCCTGCCTCACAGCGCCGAGGTCCCAGGTTCGATCCCGGCTCTGGGTCACTGTCCGTGTGGAGTTTGCACATTCTCCCCGTGTCTGCGTGGGTTTCACCCCCACAACCCAAAGAGATGTGCAGGGTAGGTGGATTGGCCACGCTAAATTGCCCTTTAATTGGAAAAAATTAATTGGATACGCAAAATTTATTTTTTTTAAACTTCCCCTTACTGTACAGTAAAATCACAATTTATATCGCAAAATTACTAAAGCCAAGCTGGTAATATTTGCTCCTGTAATGTGGGTGAGACTGAAACAAGCACATTTACCGCTTTATCTTTTATTAAAAAATTCATTTCAGGGATGTGGGCATCGCTGGTTAAGCCCGTCAATGTTGCCCATCCCTAATTGCCCCTTGAGAAGGTGGTGATGAGCCACCTTCCTGAACCGCTGCAGTCCGTGTGGTGTAGGTACACCCACAGTGCTGTTAGGGAGGGAGTTTCGGATTTTGACCCAGCGACAGTGAAGGAACGGCCGATATATTTCCCAGTCAGGGTGGTGAGTGACTCGGAGGGGAACCTCCAGGTGGTGGCGTTCCCATATTACGGTAAGAGTGGAGCCTTTTTAACCTCGTCCGCTTTGGCTCAAGTGGTCGCCCTCTCCCTTCTGAATCGCAAGGTTCTGGGTTCAATTCCCACTCCAGGGTTTGAGCACCGAGATCCTACCTGACACTGCAATACTGTGCCGAGGGAGTGCTGCACAATCGGAGCCGTCGTCTTTTGGGTGACATGTTAAATCGAGGCCCCCGCTACCAGCTTGGGTGGGCGTTAAAGATCCCATGGTCACTATTTCTCAGAGCAGTAAGGGGCCGGTGGCCTGATCAATATTTACCCCTCTGTCGACATCAGAAAAAAACAAATTATTTGATCATTATCACATTGCTGTTTGCTGGCACGCTCCCTACATTCCAACAGTCACTACACTCCAAAAATACTTCATTGGCTGTAAAATGCTTTGAGACATCGGGCGGTTGTGAAAGGCGCTATCAGGTCGCTCCTTCCACTATCAGACTCAGCCCGCTTTACCCAGTTTAATTCCTGTTTTGGGGCGAGTTTTGAATCTCCAAATTCAGAGTCTCCAGTTCCAAAACTGTCACCTTGCGGGATTCCAGCATTTGTTGCCCGTCCCTAATTGCCCTTGAAGTGAGAGTCTGGCTCCACCATTTCAGAGGGACTTTTAAGAATCAGCCACGTTGCTGTGGGTCTGGAGTCACATGTAGGCCAGACCGGGTAAGGACGGCAGATTTCCTTCCCGGTTAACGCGAGTGGGGTTTTACGGACAATTGCTGATCGTTGTCACGGCCGCCGTTACTGAGATCAGCTTTCAATTCCCGATTTTACTCATCGAATTTAAATTCCACCAGGATTGGTGGATTGTAATCCACCTGGATTACAAGTCCAGTGACTTTGCCACTGCACCACTAACTTTCACCCACCCACCAGTCATCGAAAGCAAATATATTCAAAGCAGCAGCAATTAAACTAACATTAACTCAGCCACTGAACCAATCATTGCTTTTCAATTATAGAAAATTATTCAAATGCAGATTTTACTTGAATTTTTTTTTTCAGTTCAAAAGCCTGAAAGATAGGCCCCAAACTTCGGTTCATAGAATCACAGGCAGGTTACCGCACAGACGGAGGCCATTCAGCCCGTCGAATTGATGCTGGCTCTCTGCAAGGGGATTCTCAGCCAGTCCCGCTCTCCTTTCCCTGTAACCTGGCGATTCCTAGCTCCTCAGGCGCTAATTCAATCCCCTTCCGGAAACCTCCATTAATCCTGCCTCCACCACACTCTTGGGGCCCCACATTGTAGATCGTAACCACTCGCTGCCGGGGAAACGGGTCTTCCCTCATGTTGCCTTTCGTTCTGTGGCCAGTCAGCTTAAATCTGTGCCCTCTGAACCCTCTTGCCAATGGGATTCTTGCTATGGCGGTGAACTGGGCCATTCGAAGGTGGAGTGGCTGCGAGCTTTACCATCAGTATTTCTCTGGGGGTGGGGGGGCAATTAGCCAAAGATCAGGCCTGCCCCCCCCCCCCCCCCCCCCCCCCCCCCCCCCGGGATCATTGTCCAATGCCTCTTGCTGAAAGGCGAGGCTGTGCACACACCCACGCGTGTATGTGTGCGCGTCTGCATGTTTGCGTGCGCGCGCACTCAGGAGTGGCTGAGGATAGGGTCGGCCCGTGATGCTGCTGCAGGCGAATAGCTCACTGTTTAGACCACACTCACAGTCAGAATTGGGCTGAGGTACCTGGGAGCTGAAGGAGCCCAGGTCACCCCGTAACCCAGCAACGGCAGGGGAGAAAATAGTGTGGGAGGGGGGTGGGGGAAACAGGGGTCAGTAGAGGCGAGGGAGCGTGCACCTTGATGCCAGGCGTACTGACATCATTGCTGTCGGCGGTGAAGTGCGGAATTTATTTTTAAAACCTGAATTCACTCCAGTTGAGCAGTAAATCCTCAGCAATGAAGCTGGCTGAAGTTACAATGCAGTTTCCCTTTGATATTCTGAAAGATTTATTCTCCTGGGGCACTGAGAGGTTCAAATCGAGGAATTGGGCAGGCAAGGGGGGGGAGCCCAGATTGAAACATTCAGCCTAACTGCACCCAGCTGCCCGCGAGACAGATTATTTTGTTCGAACTGATGTGGAAAACCTTTGTCAGAAATTCATTCAGCTTCACCCAAACACCAGTTCCCCTGAGGACCAACCCCTTCACCAGGCGAGGCGTGGCCAGTGAGCGCTGGGCTGACATTCGCCTGGGGAAGGCATTATCTCTCGGCTCGATCCCATCCTTGCCTGCCAGGCCGTTGAGGCATCTCCTCTCGTTGCACTCCGACTGAGAGCAGTGAAGGAACCTCGGGGTTGAGGGGGAAACCAGAACTGGGGATCTCACTGTGCATGGCTCAGTGCTGGGTACTCCTCTCCCCATCCAGGCCCGGGGAGGGAGGGGTGGGACTCACCCACCACCTTCTCAAGGGACAATTAGGGTGATGCGACCATCAATTCACGCGAGACAGAGAGTTGAAGTGAACAGTGGCTTTAATCGACTGGAACAGTGCCCGCCTGCGACTGCTCTGCAATGAGAGCCGCCTACAGGGCAGCTGCTCTGGCACATCCCCTCAAGGGGGCGGAGCCAGGGGCGGAGCCAACAAGGGCACCAACATGATACATTGTGTGTAGTACAGTACAATGGTCCATAGGTGGAGCTCACATGGGCAACAGCGTGATACAATGTAATACAGTGGTGAATGGTTCGTACAATACGCTCACCACATGGGGATGGGCAACAAATGCTGGCCTAACCAGCGACGCCAACATCCCGGGACAACAAATAAAAACATTCCCTCCCTAAACCTCTCCGCCTCCCTCTCTCACTCTCCTTCTTTAAGGCGCTCCTTGAAACCAACCTTTGGAGCAAGCATTTGGGCACCTGAGCTCGTATCTTCTTATGCAGTTCAGTGACACATTGTTTTTGATAGTTACCTGGGTGTAGTGTTAATCAGGTCAGTCCATAAAAGGGTCGTTTAGGAGTCTGGTGACAGCGGGGAAGAAGCTGTTTTTGAGTCTGTTCATGCGTGTTCTCAGACTTCTGTACCTCCTGCCCGATGGAAGAAGTTGGAAGAGTGAGTAAGCCGGGTGGGAGGGATCTTTGATTATGCTGCCCGCTTTCCCCAGGCAGCGGGAGGTGTAGATGGAGTCGATGGATGGGAGGCAGGTTCGTGTGATGGACTGGGCGGTATTCACGACTCTCTGAAGTTCCTTGCGGTCCTGGGCTGAGCAGTTGCCATACCAGGCTGTGATGCAGCCCGATAGGATGCTTTCTATGGTGCATCTGTAAAAGTTGGTAAGGGTTAATGTGGACATGCCAAATTTCCTTAGTTTCCTGAGGAAGTATAGGCGCTGTTGTGCTTTCTTGGTGGTAGCGTCGACGTGGGTGGACCAGGACAGATTTTTGGTGATGTGCACCCCAAGGAATTTGAAACTGCTAACCATCTCCACCTCGGCCCCGTTGATGCTGACAGGGGTGTGTACAGTACTTTGCTTCCTGAAGTCAATCTTTAGTTTTGCTGGCAGTGAGGGATAGATTGTTGACGCTGTGCCACTCCACTAGGTTATATAGGGGGCTATGTAGATGTAAGTTGTTGTTGTACAATGGGGGTCGCCATTGGGAGCTGCCAACAGGCGATGGTGGACAGCACAAGACCAATATGTTGGGTACAAAATGCTCACCCCTCCCCACCCCCCCACTCAGTGTCCTATTCCAGCAGGGTAGCATGGTGGTCAGCATAAATGCTTCACAGCTCCAGGGTCCCAGGTTCAATTCCCGGCTGGGTCACTGTCTGTGTGGAGTCTGCACGTCCTCCCCCTGTGTGTGCGCGGGTTTCCTCCGGGTGCTCCGGTTTCCTCCCACAGTCCAAAGATGTGCGGGTTAGGTGGATTGGCCATGCTAAATTGCCCGTAGTGTCCTAATAAAAGTAAGGTAAAGGGGGGGTTGTTGGATTACGGGTATAGGGTGGATACGTGGGTTTGAGTGGGGTGATCATGACTCGGCACAACATTGAGGGCCGAAGGGCCTGTTCTGTGCTGTACTGTTCTATGTTCTATCCCTCGACCTGCACCTAAATTAAGGTCATCTGGTCATTTATCTGCTTGTTTTTTGGGGGGAACCTGCTGAGTACAAATCCGCTGCCGTGTTTCCTACACTACAACAGTGACTACACTTCGAACAGGGTTTGGTTGGGGGGGGGGGGGGTTGACCCTGGAAGGTGCTATAAAAGTGCAGAGCTTTCCTCATTTGAGTGGGGCAGAGCAGAGGGTCCTGGGCAGCCGGTGGGGGTTGGGGAGTGGGGGGGGGGGGGGGGGGGGGGGGGTCTGTGCTACTATCGCTGGTCTCGGCGGGGAAACAGTTGTGGGAGTGAGTGGGGATATCGGCCAGCGTTCCTCGCCCTGCCCACGATGGCGGCCGTGTGGGACATTAGGTCAGGACAAATAGAGAGCCATCCGCAGGCGGGACAAGGCCCCGTGGGCAAAGCTGGCGTCACGGCAGGCTCCAGAACCACCAGGCTCAGGCTAGCTGAATGAGGGGTGATGTCAATGAGCTTCCTCAGACAAAGGGGTGTCGAAATCAGGAACTCCGCGCCCCCCCCCCCACCCAGAAAAAAACATTAAGGTTAAGATATTGCTTAGGGGGTTAAAGGGATACGGAGCCAAGGCGCGACGTTGGATTTAAGATGCAGACCAGCCATTGACTGGTGGGACAGCGGGATTGGGCCTCCTCCTGTTCCAGGGATTTTAGCATGTTTGACAGGCGTAACGTGCCCCCCTCCCCGTTGAGCCCCGGCTTAGAGAATCTGCCCCCTGACCTTGGTTTAGAGGGAAGGCGGGGGGTGGGAGGGGGGGGTTGGAGACAGACACTGAATAAAACAGAGGCGCTGTCTTATCCAGGGTGTTTGACTGGATCTGATTGTCTATCTCCCGCAGGCCATCCGTCGTGTCTGCAGTTTACACTGAATATGACTGCAGCTGTGAGGACTTATCGCTGGCAATGCATTGAGTGCAAATCCTGCAGCCTCTGTGGTACCTCAGAGAACGATGTAAGTTACCATGGCAACGCGATGAGTGGAGGAGAGGCCAAACTCATTGAGTTGGGTTGGGTTGGGTTGGGGGGGGGAGGGTTGGGTGTGGGGAGGGAAATGCCAACCTAATGTGTTGGTGGGGGTGGGTTGTTGGCTGTGGGATGGGATATTCCAATTCTCCGCCGGGGGGGGGGGGGGGGGGATGGGGGGGCAGACTGTACCCCATTGGACAGCGAAGCAACGAGGCGGATGTACATACGGCAGGGCAAGCTGACACGGTCATTTCTCGTGATAGCACAGAAAGCCATTCAGCCGTAGAAATCACCGGATTGGGCCTCAGCCAGAGGGTTGTGTCCACCTCTGGGCCTCAGGGAGGGGATTTACTGGAACGGGACCAGAGATGCGAGACTTCAGTTCATGTGGAGAGATTGGGATCGTTCCCCTTAGAGCAGGGAAAGCGAAGGGTAGAGGTGTTGAAATCTACAAAGGGTTTGACTAGAGTAAATAAGGAGGGACTTTCACAGGCGAGGGGGGGGGTCGGTGACCAGCCTGGAGATACTCGGCAATAGAAGCACAGAGCAGTTGAGGGGAGACGCAGCGAGTTGTTGGGATCTGCCAGGCAGATTCAATCAGAACTTTCAAGGGCGGCACGGTGACGCAGTGGTTAGCACTGCTGCCTCACGGCGCCGAGGACATGGGTTCGATCCCGGCCCCGGGTCACTGTCCGTGTGGAGTTTACACATTCTCCCCGTGTCTGTGTGGGTCTCACCCCCACAACCCAAAACGATGTGCAGGTTAGGTGGATTGGCCACGCTAAATTGGCCCCTGATTGGAAAAAAAAAATGAATTGGGTACGCTAAATTAAAAAAAATAACTTTCGAAAGAGGAACTGGATAAACACTTGAGGAGAAGAGATTGAAGGGCGATGGGGGAAAGAGGACAGGGCGTGGAAGAAAGACTTGCATTTGTATAGCACCTTTCCTAACTTCGGGACATGCTACAGTGTTCACTTTTTGAAGTGTGTGCACCCATGGTAATTTTGGCAATGCAGCAGCCAATTAGCGTACAGCAAGCTATCCATGAACAGCAACCAAACAAATGATTGGTTAATCTGTTGTAGGTGTGCGTTGAAGGATATTTGTTGGCAAGGACTCTCCCTGCTGTTCACCGAATAGAGACCAAGGGATCTTCTACATCCGCCCCAGAGGATAGAGTGGGTTTGACATCCCATCGGGAAGAGGGTTTATGGTTTTAACGTTCACTGAGTGCAGAAGCAGTTCCAGGCAAAGTTTATAATAATCTTTATTAGTGTCACAAGTAGGCTTACATTAGGGGCTGGTTTAGCTCACTGAGCTAAATCGCTGGCTTTTAAAGCAGACCAAGACA
Source organism: Scyliorhinus canicula (assembly GCF_902713615.1). NCBI lineage: Eukaryota > Metazoa > Chordata > Chondrichthyes > Carcharhiniformes > Scyliorhinidae > Scyliorhinus > Scyliorhinus canicula. The sequence continues at coordinate 19,108,574 of NC_052172.1, forward strand.
GGCCAGCAGCACGGTTCGATTCCCGTACCAGCCTCCCCGAACAGGCGCCGGAATGTGGCGACTAGGGGCTTTTCACAGTAACTTCATTGAAGCCTACTCGTGACAATAAGCGATTTTCATTTTTTCATTTCATTAACACTGCAATGAAGTTACTGTGAAAAGCCCCTAGTCGCCACATTCCGGCGCCTGTTTGGGTACACGGAGGGAGAATTCAGAATGTCCAATTCACCCAACAAGCACGTCTTTGGGGACTTGTGGGATGAAACCGGAGCACCCGGAGGAAACCCGCGCAGACACGGGGAGAACGTGCAGACTCCGCACAGACAGTGACCCAAGCCGGGAATCGAACCCGGGTCCCTGGCGCGGTGAGACAGCAGTGCTAACCACTGTGCTACCGTGCCGCCCTACAAGAAGTGCTGCCCGTTGTCAGCTGAGGGTGGGGGATGCACAATGAAATATGAAAATTGGATTCTGTTCCTTCCTGAATTTCGTGTCAATTAAAGCAGTTTGTTGTCCGTCCCTCGCTGGAGTTTTATTGGTTGGTTAGCTGAAGAACACAATGAATGCAGCCGGCATCAGGGTGGGTTACACCATCCAGAATAGTCAGCAGGAAGATTTACTATTCCAGATTTGGGCACTTTTCCAACAACAACTTGCATTCGGGCCCTCCAAGCCTGTACTGGCCATCATAACTAACCTTTGCCAAAACCCTCAGCACTTGTGCCGTATCCCCTCTATACCCATCCTATCCGTGAATTTGTCAAGATGCCTTTTGAACACGGCAGCACGGTGGCGCAGTGGTTAGCACTGCTGCCTCCCAGCGCTGAGTTCCCAGGTTCGATCCCGGTCCCGGGTCACTATCCGTGTGGAGTTTGCACATTCTCCCCGTGTCTGCGTGGGTCTCTCCCCCCACAACCCAAAGATGTGCAGAGTAGGTGGATTGGCCACGCTAAATTGCCCCTTAACTCGAAAAAAACAAATTGGGTCACTAAATTTATTTTAAAAAAGAGTAGTCCTCGGGTGAAGGTGCTGCATTGGGGGAGGCTAGTTACAACAATATTAGACAGGAACTGAAGAATTTAGATTGAGGGAAAATCAACATCTGACATGTGGGAGTCTTTCAAACATTAGATGATTAGAATTCCGGATCGGCATGTCCCTATGAGGACGAAGATAAGTATGTCAAGTGTTGGGAACCTTGGATAAGGAGGAATATTGTGAGCCTAGTCAAAAACAAAAAAGGAGGGCAGCACGGTGGCACAGTGGTTAGCACTGCTGCCTCACGACGCTCAGTACCCGGGTTTGAATCCCGGCTCCGGGTCACTGTCCGTGTGGAGTTTGCACATTCTCCCCGTGTTTGCGTGGGTTTCGCCTCCACATCCCAAAGATGTGCAGGGTAGGTGGATTGGCCACGCTAAATTGCCCCTTAATTGGAAAAAAATGAATTGGGTACTCTAACTTTATAAAAAAAGAAAAAGGAAGCATTCGTAAGGGCTAGAAGGCTTAATAATAATAATAATAATAATCACTTATTGTCACGGGTAGGCTTCAATGAAGTTACTCTGAAAAGCCCCTAGTCGCCACATTCCGGTGCCTGTTCGGGGAGGCTGGTCCGGGAATTGAACCCGTGCTGCTGCCTTGTTCTGCATTACAAGCAATTGAATGATGGAACAGGTTTGAGGGTTTGCATGGGCATCTCTTGCTCCGGCGTTCCTTTGAGATTAGTGGGAGGTTTGATGTTCAATTGGCGGTTCACACATTCTCCAATATGTTTTCTTTGAGAAACACAAAGGAAGGATTGCTTTCAATATATAAAATTAAAGCACCATGGGAGTAAATTATAAACTAACAGTCACCTGGTAATACGGAACTTGAATATTTCTGAAAAGAAGTTGCCAAATCTTTTCATTTTCCACCCATCAGGACAAACACAGGAATGCCAAATTTCAAACAATCAAATCAATTTATACTACAGGAGGAAAATGGTGTTGATTATTCCATCATTCAATCAAATCACTAGCTGAAGGGGTTGTAGAGGAAGAAACACTCCTCTCATTTAAAATAACATGGGCGAGCGCTTAGAGGGGCTGGTTTAGCACAATGGGCTAAATAGCTAGCTTGTAATGCAGAACAAGGCAACAGCACGGGTTCAATTCCCGCACCAGCCTCCCCGAACAGGCGCCGGAATGTGGCAACTAGGGCTTTTCAGAGAAACTTCATTGAAGCCTACATGTGACAATAAGCGATTATTATTATAAAGTTCCTTCCTACTTTCTTTATGTTCTTCAAAAGCTTAGTCAACAATCCTGAGTGTGCAAAGAGGTACACTATTGACTAATTTAAGATCAACAGTACAACTTGTAATGTGGCTCGTTTACATTTGCTCAAAGCAATATACATTGATGCACAGGAACCTCTGCAAACAAAAGGAATATGACCAAACCTTGTGACTTTTTTGAATTACCCGGGAGCCTATGTTTCCCGCTTGCTTTCTCCATGGCAACTCCTGAGCCAATCAGATTTGACTTGCCAACTAATCAGCTCCCCATTCCTCCTGGAGCATAGATTGTCACGATTGTTTGAAATTTGGTATTCTTGTGTTAGTCCTGATGGGCGCGAGGCGGGAAACTTCAGCGACACGTCTGTCTTTCCAGCTATAAGTGCCAATGTCTCACTGGGACATGATGTAAAGTTTGACTATCCGTTCATTCTCAACAGGATCAATTACTGTTCTGTGATGATTGTGATCGAGGATATCACATGTACTGTCTGAACCCGCCGATGTCTGAACCTCCTGAGGGTAAGGACCATTTTCTGCCAGGTCTCCAAGTTAGAAACATCTTCCACAGGAATTTATGATGTTAGAATCCAGTCCAAATTGATGCGTGGAACATCTCCCCCCCCCCCCCCCCCCCCCCCCCCCCTTAGCCACAGCAGACTCCAAAACACTGGAATACGGATGGGGTGTGTTATACATTTTTAGACGTTACACGTGTCAAGAAGTACCAATTGCCACTCAGATTCCTGGGACTTTCCTTCGAGCGTGTATTGGATATGAGAGTGCATCCACCCAAATGGAGCCTTGATAAAGGGGTTGGTATTGTATGATCATTATCAGCACAGCAGTGCCAGACCCGAGGTATGCCAATTTGTTACTGGCATCTACCCATGGGTAGAGGATTATGAAAAAAATAATCTATGGGGTTCAAAGATTGGCCACACTAAATTGCCCCTTAGGGTCCAAAGGTGCGCAGGTTAGGTGGAGTTCCGGGGGATAGGGCGGGAGAGCGGGCCCAGGTCGGGTGCTCTTTCGGAGGGTTGGTGCAGCCTTGATGGGCCGAATGGCCTCCTTCTGCACGTGCAGGGATTCTATAGTTCTTTCATGCACTCGCTTCCTGCAGAATCTTGCTTCCTTTGTGGCATTTGCATGCCAACGTTTCCCATTCTAAGTTCCCGCCCCCCACATTGATTATGGAAATTTCCTATGTCAACACGTCACACTGCAATGTCACCTTCCTGCCAGTGGAGGCGCTGAAACGGCTCAGAGGTCCAGATCTGTCGGTCTGCACGGTCGGTTATGGAGAGTGACTGAATTTTGCTTGTCTTTTGTAAAAAAAATGTGTGATGAGGAAGGCCTGATGGATTTTGTCTCTTGTTTTCCCGCTCACAGGCAGTTGGAGCTGTCATTTGTGCTTACAACAGTTGAAAGAAAAAGCCTCCGCCTACATAACATTGACCTAAAAGCTGAGATTGTTGTTGGCGAGTCAGTGCCAACGGTCGTGAAGGCCCCAAGCCCTCTCCACTCGTCCAGCTCCGAAAGGTGACCATGTTTGTGAAACAGCCACTCAAATGTTGTAAAATTGCGACCGTTGATTTCCAGAGGTCAAAATGCTGCTATTTGGGGCAATTTCTATCCTTGTACTGTGATTGTAAACAGGAACCGAAGTGTTTTACACATGACATTTTAAACGAGGGGTTTTAAAAAATTTTTACTTTGTGAAGCAAATGTCTTCACCACCGAATAGTGTTTAGAGACAAAGCAAAGGTTCAAAGAGGAGGAACGCAAATCGAGCAACGACCATTCCCAGCCGTTGAGGGGAATTATTTTGCTGCATATGGTTTGGTTTTAGCCTCATTTTGGGTAACTGTCCACACACAGACCCCAGCTACAGTTCAGGGCTTGTCTGGTGAACAGACATTGATAGCAACGCTCTCCTGGTCACAGATTGGCGCCTTCAACCGAACTAACTATTGGCGTTGACCAACATCCTTCAGATTGAGAGCCGATTAAAGAGGTAACTACACCTCGAAACCTTCGACTAAAAAGGAGCTCATTCTTGTAAAAAAACAAAACGATGCATGTTGTGATATATATTGTATTCTCTCCTGGCCGCCTCTTTCCCTTCTTGAATGCCAAGGCAAGGGTGGAAATTAAACTCACTACAATTGAATTCAGGACCCTCTGTAAATCTGACTGGGGGAGGGGGACATAATGCCAGCTGAACGCTCGACCTGGGATTTCCGTGGGTCCCTGGAATACCTACCCTGTCATCAGACGCAGCTAAGACCAGCACTTCTCTTGGCAAGCGTCTCAACAAATTCTCCCTCCTCGAAAAAATAACCCCTCAGCTTTCTCCGACTGAGGAAACGAGGACTGAGGCGTGGAAGATGTTGGTGAGTCTGAACTATAAAAACTAGCACTTGCAACAGACCGAAGAGGAATCAAGATCTTCGGCCGCTGTCGGATGTCCGAAGAGAACACTACGATATGTTTTTGGGACTATTTTCATAAGCGGATGTGTACATATGTGAATGGGACCAGAATAAGGCTTATCCACCTCATTGGCTAACACTGGTGATTGGCAATCATTCCTGTAGATTCCAAATGGCTAACCACCTGACCTTTCTTAACTTGGCCCAGTCCCAATTCCGAGCACCCCTCATCCAAAGTAGCTTAGCATCTGGGGCACACTCGCGTGCAGCTTCTAGAACCTTCCACCACTTGGTGACCTCAGGGAGGTGCAGTCAGCAACTTGTGTGAGGGCGATCTGCTCTGGGACAGATCTGGGGCATCCGCCTAATAGCAGCACATGACAACCCTTCCCGAACTCTGGGTGGGGTGGCAGAGGAGAGGCAGATACAGTTTAGTGCAGTCAAAACTGGACCTGTTGTCGACTGTCCCACAACTCCAGTCTCTCCTCGAACGGATCACCAGTTTTCAAAACAGCGCAAAAGTTACTCTGCCATTTCTTTTTAAATTGCGACGTCCGCTTCCAAGAATAAAGCAGCTTAGTTTACTGCGGAGACATGTATAAATGGACAGGGCGATTTCCCAGAATGTTTCAGCAAAAGCAGCAGGCCATTCAGCCCATCTATGCTGTGCTCCTGTTCCACCTCATGAGATTGCCTGTTCTAACCCCACTCTCCTGAGCCCCAGACCCTTAATTATTTCTCCTTTGCAAGCGACTCTCTAATTCTCAGGGCAGCACGGTGGCATAGTGGTTAGCACTCGCGCTGAGGTCCCAGGTTCGATCCCGGCTCTGGGTCACTGTCCGTGTGGAGTTTGCACATTCTCCCTGTGTTTGCCTGGGTTTCGCCCCCACAACCCAAAGATGTGCAGGGTAGGTGGATTGGCCGTGCTAATTTGCCCCTTAATTGGAAAAAAAGAATCTTGTGCTGTAAATTAATTTTTAAAAATTACAATTTGAAGAAAAATCACAGTTTAAAACTAGGGCCAAATTTCTTCTGAAGCGAATGAAACTATTGAGCTCCTTAGATTAACCCTCTTTCTGTACGCTAGTTATCATAGAATTTACAGTGCAGAAGGAGGCCATTCGGCCCATCGAGTCTGCACTGGCTCTTGGAAAGAGCACCCTACCCAAGGTCAACACCTCCACCCTATCCCCATAACCCAGTAACCCCACCCAACACTAAGGGCAATTTTGGACACTAAGGGCAATTTATCATGGCCAATCCACCTAACCTGCACATCTTTGGACTGTGGGAGGAAACCGGAGCACCCGGAGGAAACCCACACACACACGGGGAGAACGTGCAGACTCCGTACAGACAGTGACCCAAGCCGGAATCGAACCTCGGACCCTGGAGTTGTGAAGCAATTGTCCTGACCACAATGCTACCGTGCTGCCCACTTATCTCACTGAATTTCTGGTTGTAGGAATAGCTGAAGTTTAATAACAACAATGTGCATTTTTCTAGCACCTTTAACGGTAACGAATACCACAAGGCGCTTCACAGAAGCGCTACCAAGCAAAATTTGGTAAATACCAAACAAAAGAGTGGCATGGTAGCACAGTGGTTAGCACTGCTGACTCATAGCGCCAGGGCTCCAGGTTCAATTCCGGCCTCGGGTGTCTGTGCGGAATCTGCACGTTCTCCCCGTGTGTGCGTGGGTTTCCTCCGGGTGCTCCGGTTTCCTCCCACAGTCCAAAGATGCGCAGGTTAGGTGGATTGGATGTGATCAATTGTCCCAAAGGTTAAGTGGGGTTAGTGAGTTTCCGGGATAAGGTGTGGGTTTGGGCTGAGGTAGAGTGTTCTTACAGAGGTTGGTGCAGACTCGATGGGCCAAATGGCCTCCTTCTGCACTGTTGGGATTCTATGATTCTTCTATTCTGTGGAAATTGGACCTTGAGCCAGATAGAGAGGTATTAGGACAGGTAATCAGAAACTTGATGAAAGAGCGATATTAAAGAAGGATAGATATTTTTTAAATTGAAAGTACCCAATTTTTTTTTTTCCAATTAAGGGCCAGTTAACGTTGCCAAAACATTTTTTCCCCAATTAAGGGCTGATTTAGTATGGCCAATCTCCCTACCCAGCGCATCTTTGGGTTGTGGGGGCGAAACCCACGCAGATACGGGGAGAATGTGCAAACTCCACACGGACAGTGACCCGGGGCTGGGATTGAACCCGGGACCTTGGCGCCGTGAGGCAGCAGTGCTAACCACTGCGTGGCGCCCAAAAAGGAGAGAAATTTCCAGAGGGAATTCTGGAGGGAATAGGCCGCTGCAGACACGGAAGGAAATCGGGGGGGGGGGAGAGGCTGGAATAGAAAGTGGGCAGAGATCGCAGAGGGTTGGGTAAGGGGGCGGAGTAAAGGAGAGGGGGGAGGGGCTTGCGGTTATGGAGGGATTTGAAACCAAGGAGGAGAATTTTCGAATCGAGGCACTGCTTAATGGGGAGCTATAATGTAGGTGAGCGAGCACGTTGGATCATGCTGCACGTTGGGATTCGGGGCAGCCATTTTAGATCAGCTCAGGTGTAGAGAGGGCGGGGGATGGGTGACAATGAACTTTCGAACAATCCAGTCTGCAGGTAACGAAAGCAAGACTGAGAGATTGAGCGGCAGGTGGAACTGAGAAAGTGGCAGAGTAACCCCAGAAATCCAAGTAAAAAGAATTGTGTTTGAAGCTCCTTCCACTACCTCTCGTTTTTTTGCTCTCCCACAAAATGGTCCCCGCTTCATTTGAATACTCTCTCGTGTTACGTTGCTGTACATCGGTTTACAAATTGCACATTAAGCACTTGTGGCTCAAGGTGCTAAGAGATGAAGTTGCTTTGAACCATGTGTTACTGCAACTGAAATTGGACTGGGGCGTGCTTGATTACTTTGCCAGTGTTATCTCCACTGTGTTGTGTGTGACATCGCCTGCAATGTGTAACTGCTTTGTGTTTAAAACTGGTTTGCTGCTGTTAATTTGCCGGTATCTCTTTCAGGAAGGGCCGAATGAATTGTATACAAATTTTATTTTAAACATTCAGATCAATCGCAACATATCCTTTTAAGGAGAGAGCCGGGGAGATGGCCCCTTATGTCTGTGTTAGCTCTCGGAAATCGGCAGCTCTTGGCCCGTTTGCTACTGAGGTCCCATCCATCACCTCAACGGTGACAATGGAGCCAAATGAATTCGCCCCCGTGAAATTGAATCTGAACTAGCCTGGATCCATTAGTCACCTTTCTAAGACAAGTGGCTCTTGACATTGTTTCTCCAGCCTGGTCTTCATCTATCTCCGAGCTTCGTCTCTGTCATCGGGATTCAGGTGAATTACCCCAACATTTCCCATCCTTCAAACATTGCCCCTACCCAACTCACTTGCCCTCCCTCAGAACATCTGCACCAGCCTTCGATTCTTGCCTCAACTACCTTTGGATGCAGAGGCCCCCTGTTAATCATATTGCTGTCCCCCTCCCCAAGCCCCCATTTCACCACCAGGATTGAGTGTTCTGCATCTTGCCTTTAGTTGACCCATTGATGAAGAGTCTCGGGGAAATGCCCAGATGTTGCTCTCACTCAGGCACCTGAAGGCGCCACTGGACGCTCCTGTGAACCACATGTGCATTTGGTTTTCAGTCTCTGATGTCTTCTCGACGAGTTTTATTATCTCCACGCCCCCACCCCATCCCCCAGTAACCCCGCCTAACCTTTAGGACACTCGGGCAATTTATCACGGCCAATCCACCTAACCTGCACATTGGGGGCAGCACGGTAGCATGGTGGTTAGCATAAATGCTTCACAGCTCCAGGGTCCCAGGTTCGATTCCCGGCTGGGTCACTGTCTGTGCGGAGTCTGCACGTCCTCCCCGTGTGTGCGTGGGTTTCCTCCGGGTGCTCCGGTTTCCTCCCACAGTCCAAAGATGTGCGGGTTAGGTGGATTGGCCGTGCTAAATTGCCCGTAGTGTCCTAAAAAGTAAGGTTAAGGGGGGGTTGTTGGGTTACGGGTATAGGGTGGATACGTGGGTTTGAGTAGGGTGATCATGGCTCGGCACAACATCGAGGGCCGAAGGGCCTGTTCTGTGCTGTACTGTTGGGGCCTCACGGTAGCATGGTGGTTAGCATCAATGCTTCACAGCTCCAGGATCCCAGGTTCGATTCCCGGCTGGGTCACTGTCTGTGTGGAGTCTGCACGTCCTCCCCGTGTGTGCGTGGGTTTCCTCCGGGTGCTCCGGTTTCCTCCCACAGTCCAAAGATGTGCGGGTTAGGTGGATTGGCCATGCTAAATTGCCCGTAGTGTAAGGTTAATGGGGGGATTGTTGGGTTACGGGTATACGGGTTACGTGGGTTTAAGTAGGGTGATCATTGCTCGGCACAACATCGAGGGCCGAAGGGCCTGTTCTGTGCTGTACTGTTCTATGTTCTATGTTCTATGTTCTATGTTCTATCTTTGGACTGTGAGAGGAAACCGGAGCACCCGGAGGAAACCCACCTCTTCTCAATGAGCTGAGGTGAGGTTGGAAGCCAGAGATTCGTGAGGTACAATAACCAATTTGGGGGCTTCATACACGTAGGCTCCAATGCTTATTTTAAGTCTACACGTTCTCCCCGTGTCTGCGTGAGTTTCTTCCGGGTGCTCCGGTTTCCTCTCACAGTCCAAAGATGTGCAGGTTAGGCGGATTGGCCGTGCTGAATTGCCCATTAGTGTCTAAAAGGTTATGGGGCCAGGGCGGGGGAGTGGGCCGAGGTTGGGTGCTCCTTCAGAGAGTCAGTAGTGGGCCGAATGGCCTCCTTCTGCACTGTGGCGATTCTATGATTAGCAGAGCAGTGACCTGATCTTAGCGCCCAGGAGGACATAGCCATGGTTTATGGACCTAATGAAGGGGGTCCATCCTAGAGTCAGTCTGGGTCCTTTGTTGCAGGAAACAGAAGTCTTGATTTCAGGGGAGTGCAAAGGGCTGAGATTGCACAATCCCATGATCGAGAGACAATCACAAAGCGGACACGGTCACTATGGTGCAGTTCCAGAGGGAGAACAACATAATTGAAGTAACTTTGGTCAATTCCAGCCCAACCCGGAGCGGGGGCAGAAAACCCCCCAAAAATATTAAGGGGGGGAGGGAGCTTGAAAGGACGTTTGAAGTTCGTAGAACAGAAGCAATTATATATTCAGCCGGGGACATTTAGAATTAGATAGGGATCGGTTGGAAATCCCTGTAACTCAACCTTCATGTTTCTCGCCATGTCCCAAGCCTTTTCAACAGAGAGTTCATCACTTCTGAAGCACAATTACCATCTCGCAGTCAGTGAGGGGGAGGGGGGGTCAAGGAGTGCACAGCAAGTTCCCGCCAACAGTGACAGAGTCGGGCGACCAGTTTTCTTTATCTTCGCATGCTCAAGTTGGTTGAGGAGGGGTCTTCGTCCAGGCCGCACCCAAAGCCCCCCCCTCACCCCGGTTCCTCTCTGAACGACGGCGTGGAATCTCTCAAGATGCCACGGCGCACAGCCGATTAAGCTGTCGTGCGAAAACCATTTGAGGGGGGGGGGGAGGTGAAAGAAAAACAGAAAGTTCTGGAACGACTCTGGTGAAGGGAGAAGCAGAGTTGACGGTTCGAGTCCCCGACGACCCTTTTGCAGAACCCGTACAGTCCCTTCCTCAGACCCAGGCCTGTGAAAGGGTCACACTGGACTCGAAACGTGAACCGCACGCACGCTGCCAGACCTGCCGGGTTTATCCACAGCCTTCAGTTTGTGTTTCGGATCGCCGGCATTCCCAGCATTTTGCTTCCATTGAGGGGAATGGCGTGAGGTTAACCGGGTTCAGAGTTCAAAGGGCCACGGGGAGAGATATGGACAATTTAACAGCAATTTTGAAAACGTTTGAATAAAAGAAAAAGAGACAAGAAAATAATTGCTGTAAAAATGTTAATGTTGTAAAACCAATTGCAACGTTGTGAAAGAGAAAATGTAACTTTTTCAGACCTGAAATGATTCCTTTATTTTTATTTTTTTTGTTTTTGTTTGAAGCGTTCCGGTGCGTGAAGCTGCGACATGTCAGCGGCATCTTGCCCGAGGGCAGCCTGCCACCAATTTAAGGGTGAGGCAGGTTTCGGGGTAGGCAGGGTCTGCTCTCTGGGGCAGACGGTGAGATGGTTGTGGAGATGACAAGTCACCCACCCCCCGCTGGGATTCATGGCCTCGAGCGTTTGGTGGAAATTTCAGACATTCGTTACGTCCCTGTGGAATTGGTGTCGGTTGAAATGCCAGTCATTTAGTTCCCCCCCCCCCCTCCCCGTTGCCTAGCCCTCTGAAATTAAGTTTTGCCGGGGGGGGGGGGGGGGGGGGGGGGGGGGGGATGACGGTACAGGAGGGGGCAACCCTCTGAGCAATGCCAATCCCAGGCCTTCCCAGAAGACCTTTGGGTCGCAGGTTACGGGCAAAATCTGGAAGCTCGCCACCCTTGGCAGCTGGCGCAGGAGCGGCAGTGGCCACGTTAAGTGGCATCCAATCGTCCAGCCACATTTTAACAGAAGCGTTCTTGGTTCAATAACGTTCTTCAAATATAAAGCACAACGATGGAAAGAATATCCCCCCCCCCCCGTGTTTTTGCTCACTCGCCGCTTTGTCGGACATTATCCAGATTTAATGATAGTCCTTAAAGCCACGGGACACCCAATGATGTAGCTGTCAGGCACATTCTCCTCTCCAAAGACCTGAGCTGACCGGGGGGGGTATTATGCAGATAAAATGAATCAAGATTCAACGCGGCGTTAACTCCACGCTTGTATTTATAAAACGCCATAGATTAACGGGGTGATAGAGTATAGAGGGAGGCCCTTTGGTCCATCCTGTCTCATTCTAGCAGGAAGAGAGGAGGAGGGTGGATGCTGCAGAGTCTAGAACACGGGGACCTGGTCACAGGATAAGAGGTGGACTAAGCGGAGACCTTTTTTCACTGCAAAGGGTTTGGTGTTGACTCCTCCAGAGGGGAATGAAAGTTTAGTTGTTGAGTATATTCAAGGCTGAGATTGAAACACTTTTGGAGTCTAAGAGAATCAAGGGAGAGGGGGAAAGCTGGGATCCTATTGAAGGGTGCAGCAGGCTTGAGGGGCCGAATGGCCTACTGCCACTCCGATTCCCAGCTGGAATGAGAACACCAACTCTTACGAAGGAAAATCCTGCGTCGACCGCCCCCTCCAAATTCTTCTGTCCCCTGGAAATAAACAGTCAGCAAATGTGCCCTGCCCACAGTGAGGGATGGAAACCGGCTTCAATATCAGCCAGAGCAAGGGCAGCACGGTGGGTTAGCACTGCTGCCTCACGGCACCAGGTTCGATCCCGGCTCTGGGTCACTGTCCGTGTGGTGTTTGCACATTCTCCCCGTGTCTGCGTGGGTTTCGCCCCCACAACCCAAAGATGTGCCGGCTAGGTGGATTGGCCAGGCTAAATTGCCCCTTAATTGGAAAAAAATGAATTGGGTACAATAATTTATTATTCAAAATTAATCAGCCAGAGCAGGGAAATGGGTGATCTGCAAAAGGCTTCCGCAAAGCACACGCCCCATTTTAGTTCGGGGTCCGAAGCTGCTGGTCAATTTAAACTTAGCACTGAACCCGCCTGTGGGACATTGCCACCTGACCCAGTGTTGGCTTCTCTCGCGGCTGTGATTGGCCCGTGAGAGTAAAACAAGATGCCGTTATAACCTGCTGTAGCTTCAAGTGATATTGGCCGGAGAATGACTGTACTGGTTTACTTGTCTTTGATAATGTTATTGTTGTATCTGTGTTGCGTAGCTGATGTGTCCGTTAACTTCAGTGTGCCAGGCAAGTTCAAGAATAATAATAAAAAAGAAATGTGGATTTGGCCGTCAGTGTGGAACCTGTAGCCCACAGGATGTCCTGGGTCTTCAGTCTGTCAGTTCTTGTTTCAGTCGGAGGAAGAAAAGCTGCCTTTCCCCACGGCTCGCTGTCAGCATTTCAGGACCATGGCAGCCAACGACGCAGCTTATCGAAGTCGTCGTGTCAGAAACGCACCAACCAATTTGCACACAGCAACATCCAGCTCGCCAGAAACAGATTCTCTTGACATCAGCATGTTTGCCGTTCACAACCCGACTGCTGTGTGCTGTACTGTCATCCTTGTAAGAAACGCAGACGTCAATTTGCGCACAGGAACATCCCACAGACGGTATTGCGACCAGGGACTCGGTCACTTTTTGTGACATTGAGGGATAAATATTGCCCCTCCCCCAACACCCCCGTCCTCCCCCACCCTCCCCCAACACCCCCATCCTCCCCCAACACCCCCCACCCTCCCCCAACACCCCCACCCTCCCCCAACACCCCCACCCTCCCCCAACACCCCCCACCCTCCCCCAACACCCCCATCCTCCCCCACCCTCCCCCAACACCCCCATCCTCCCCCAACACCCCCATCCTCCCCCAACCCCCCCATCCTCCCCCAACACCCCCCCCCCCCCCCTCCCTCCCCCAACAACACCCCCATCCTCCCCCATCCCCCCCAACACTGAGATGTGGCTCTGGCATGGCCAATCCACCTAACCTGCTCATCTTTGGGTTGTGGGGGCGAAACCCACGCAAACACGGGGAGAATGTGCAAACTCCACACGGACAGTGACCCAGAGCCGGGATCGAACCTGGGACCTCGGCGCCGTGAGGCAGCAATGCTAACCACTGCGCCACAGTGATCAAGGTTAACCTCCACCTCCTGGTGGATGGTGAGGATGCAACGATTGGCTAGAGGGCAACCAATCACAGCGTGAGTGGGGTGGGCCTCAGGCAAGTTGCAGATGTCGCTTCTGGCCTGTGTCCTGAATGTCCATCTATTGGTCTTTCAGAATATGGGGGGGTTTCTGCTCAGTAATAAGCGTACTCTGCCTCCCAGTCCTCCTGGAGGCTGGATAGAGCCACCTGAGAGACAGCCAGACCTACACATCGAGCCACCCAGGCTGCCCGCTGCGTTATTCATTATAAAATAGTAAAGCTTGAAATGGTACAAATGTAAATCTGCCCCTCCCTCATTCTGCTCACTCACTCTCCCAGGAAGATAGGAAGAGAAGGAGGAGGCCATTCAGCCCATCGAGCCTGCTCTGCCATTCAATACGCTCACTGTCGATCAGACACGTCAATACCTTTTACGCCCACTAATCCCACAACCCTTTACGTTATTGTTAATCAGAAATCTACCAATCTCTGCTTTAAACACACTCAGTGATAGAGCTTCCACAGCCTCTAGGATAGAGAATTCCAAAGATTCGGAGTAAAGAAATTTCTCCTTATCCCAGTCCTAAGTGACTCCCCCCTTACTTTGAAATTGTGCTCCCTAGTTTTAGACTCCCCGACCAAGGGAAGTATCTTACCCACATCGACCCTATCTATAGGGGTCTATATCCACTATAGCATTGTGGTTAGCACAATTGCTTCACAGCTCCAGGGTCCCAGGTTCGATTCCGACTTGGGTCACTGTCTGTGCGGAGTCTGCACATCCTCCCCGTGTGTACGTGGGTTTCCTCCGGGTGCTCCCGTTTCCTCCCACAGTCCAAAGATGTGCAGGTTAGGTGGATTGGCCATGATAAATTGCCCCTAGGTGTCCAAAATTGCCCTTAGTGTTGGGTGGGGTTACTGGGTTATGGGGATAGGGTGTGGGCTTGGGTAGGGTGCTCTTTCCAAGGGCCGGTGCAGACTCGATGGGCCGAATGGCCTCCTTCTGCACTGTAAATTCTATGATTATTCCTCTTTAGTACTTTGGGTATTTCAATGAGGTCACCTCCCATTCTTCGAAACGAATACAGGCCCAGTTCCCCCAATCTCTCTCTGTAAAACAGTCCCACCACCCCCGGAACGGGACTGGTAAACCTTCGCTGTGCTGCCCCTACGGCAATAATATTCTTTCTGAGGTAGGAGGGCCAAAACGGACCACACATTGCTGCAGGTGTGGTATAACTAAGCTCCTATACAGCCCACTTCACTCCCTCACTCTCCCCAGACACAGACTATAAATACCAGTTCTTAACATCACAGAGATCAAATTAAATTCACTCTGATTGTTTCTTTAACCAGTCGATGAGTGTTGCTTCCTGTTCCCTATTAAGTTGATTATAAATAGAAAACAAGGATGGTAAATCTGAGAGGCCGACACCTGATCATTCTGTTGGCAGGAAAATGTGTTTTAAATTAACTTGTTCACACACCCTAGGTGTCGCTGGCTACACCAGCATTTGATGCCCACTCCTAATTGCCCGTTGAGAAGGTGGTGGTGAGCCGCCACCTTGAACCGCCCCACAGACGGTGAGGTGTAGGCACACCCACCGTGCTGTTAGGGAGGGGGGTTCCAGGATTTTGACCCAACGATAGTGAAGGAACGGCCGATATATTTCCCAGTCGGGGTGGCGAGCGATTTGGAGGGGAACCTCCAGGTGGTGGGGTTCCCAGGTATCTGCTTTCCTTGTCCCCCTAGATGGTCGAGGTCATGGATTTGGAAGATGCTGTTGAAGGAATAACTAAGGATTCCCTTCGCATCTGTGTCAGCTTCATCTGGTCTCAGCCCTTTGAAAGTACAGCCAGGAAAGTGTAACCCCCCCTTTATTTTATCTCAAAGCGCAGCTGCAGATTGACACTGGGGTACAGCTCTCTGGGGAATTACCCCACCCCTGTGACGGGTTCAAAGGTCGGGTCAAATGTGGGACAGGTTTTCATTGGCCAGGATGACCAAAGAGAACACAAGGCACCAATCCCCATTGTTGGTCGTGATCAGCTGACTCAGCATTGAATGGTGATTTTTAAAAAATCATTCGCACGATTGGGATGTCACGAGCAAGGCTGACATTTATCGCCCTTGAAGTGATCGTGCCGAGAGCCTGGCGCAGTGGGTAGATCTCTGATTTCTGGGTCAGAAGGTCAGCGGGTCGATTCTTGGCAGCTGATCACAAGGTCTAGAGCCGGACGCTCCAGTACAGACAGTGCTGAGGGAGTGCTGCATTGCCGAATGTGCTGGATTTCAGAGCAAAGGTAAAATTGAAGAAAGGTTGAGTAGATTAGGATTGTTTTCGTTGGAAAGACGGAGGTTGAGGGGGGAACCTGTTTGAGGTCTACAAAATGATGAGAGGTATGGACAGGGTGGATAGCAACAAGCTTTTTCCAAGAGTGGGGGTGTCAATTACAAGGGGTCACGATTTTAAGGTGAGAGGGGGAAAGTTTAAGGGAGATGTGCGTGGAAAGTTTTTTACGCAGAAGGTGGTGGGTGCCTGGAACGCTTTACCAGCGGAGGTGGTAGAGGTGGGCACGATAGCATCATTTAAGATGCATCTAGACAGATATATGAACGGGCGGGAACAGAGGGAAGTAGATCCTTGGAAAATAGGCGACAGGTTTAGATAAAGGATCTGGATCGGCGCAGGCTGGGAGGGCCGAAGGGCCTGTTCCTGTGCTGTAATTTTCTTTGTTCTTTGTTCTTTGAGAAGCACGTCCATCCTAGATGGATGGATACGACACCATGGCGACAGATTTGACAAAGAGTTCTCCCGGCTGTCCCAGCCAATTGTTATTGCTCCAGCCACAATCAGTGTAAACATGGATTATGCACTTTAGGAACTTTCAAGCGGTTATTGGATAGGCACATGGAGCACATCAGAATGGCAGGGAGTGGGATAGCTTGATCTTGGTTTCGGACAATGCTCGGCACAACATCGAGGGCCGAAGGGCCTGTTCTGTGCTGTACTGTTCTATGTTAACCGACATCAGCAAAAGCAGATCGCCTGGCCGTTACCCACCCTGTTATATGTGGGATCTCGCTGTGCACAAAATGGCGTCTGAATTTCCTACTTTGCCACAGTGCGGCAAATTATTCCAAAGTGCTTCGCGGGGAGACTCCACGCAGACGGTCACCCGAGGTGGGAATCGAACCCGGGTCCCTGGCGCTGAGAGGCAGCAGTGCTAACCCCCTGTGCCGCTGTGTCGTCCTGGGTCACTTTGCAAAGCTGGTTTAAAGAGCCCAAGTGTTCTTCAGATCGTCTCCCGGCTGCAAAAGATGTGAGTAAGTATGAAGTGAGGGTGTTGTAGCCGCCCAGCTCACCGCCAAGTCATTCTACTCCCTGCTGGGCAGCTGTGAAAGATGGGAGGGAACCAACACATTGCAGCCATCAAAAGAGCAAGTGTTGAATGTGAAGCTTGCCCTGTGAGGAGAGATTGAGTAGACGCGACCTATTTCCCCTGGGGGTTTGGAGAATGAGACGCGATCTCACTGAAACGTAACATTCTGAAGGGGGTCGATGGGATAGACACGGAGGGGCTCGGGAACCGAGATCACGGGGTCACGGCCTCAGAATTAGGGGTCGGTTGTTTAGGACTGAGATGAGGAGAGATTTCCTCCCTCAGAGGATTGTGAATCTCGACCCCAGAGGGTTCAGTCATTGAGGACAGGCAAGCCTGAGATTCGTCGGTCATTGGGCACCAAGGGGTACGGGGCGTGGGCGGGAAAGTGTCAATGAGTTGGAAGATCAGCCTTGATTGCGTTGAACGGCGGGAGCAGGTTCGAGGGGCCGAATGGCATCCTCTGCGGCAAGGCGGCACAGTGGTTAGCACTGCTGCCTCACAGCTCCAGGGTCCCAGGTTCGATTCCCGGCTTGGGTCACTGTCTGCACATCCTCCCCGTGTGTGCGTGGGTTTCCTCCGGGTGCTCCGGTTTCCTCCCACAGTCCAAAGATGTGCAGGTTGGGTGGATTGGAGGCGCTAAATTGCCCTTAGTGTCCAAAAGGTTAGGTGGGGGTTACTGGGATAGGGTGGGGTTTCGGCCTGGGTAGCGTGTTCTTTCTGAGGGTCGGTGCAGACTCAATGGGCCAAATGGCCTCCTTCTGCATTGTGGCGATTCAATGCATTACTTTCTATTTCATATATTCTTTTAATATAAGTCTGTTTGCGACCCCAGGCTAACCAACTCTTTCAGGCCCCTCCCCTCTGCCGTTTCTGAAGGCCCTCGTCCCCAAGGGGTCAGGTTACAAACCACTTTCGATCTCTTCAATTCTGCAAACACTAAACTGGGCCTGTCCTTGTCCTTGAACGTTGCCAAAACAAAACTCGTCACAACCCAAATCTGGTCAGCTAACTGTTCTACCTCCCACGTACACTGAAGCAGAGAGACTCCGGAATGTGTGGAGAATTTCCCATTCTTTGGCAGCTACCTCTCTCCAATGGCCTTCGCCGATGAGGAGATCCAACATCGGCTCAGGCTAGGGAGATCATCCTTTTACAAGTTACAGCAGCGGGCTGATCGGCAACAGAGACCTTCGCAAATCTAGAATGTTCCTGGTGTACAGAGCAGGTGCTGTCACCACTGCAGTCAGACCTGGACGGTGGGTCAGACGCAGAAGAGCGGGAGAGACATTTCGCCAGGAATGTCTCCGGCGCATCGTCCGGATTCAATGCCCCCCCCCGCTCCACACCAAGCCCCCCCATGCGCCCAAAGATCTGCAGGTCGCGGGTCGGCCTGTCCAGTTACGCGACAAGCTGTGCAGAAACCCGTGACCCTGAGTAGACGTCATCCTCGAATTGAGGGGCAGACAGAGATGATGACACTCGCTAGGGTTTTTTTTTTCATAAATTTAGATTACCCAATTATTTTTTCTATTAAGGGGCAATTTAGCGTGGCCAATCCACCTACTCTGCACATTTTTGGGTTGTGGGGGCGAAACCCACGCAGACACGGGGAGAATGTGCAAACTCCACACGGACAGTGACCCAGAGCCGGGATCGAACCTGGGACCTCAGCGCCGTGAGGCGGTTGTGCTAACCACTAGGCCACCGTGCTGCCCTGACACTCGCTAGGGTGTAGGGCATCCCCCCTCCCCGCCCCCTCCCCGCCCCTCCCTGCCCCCTCCCCGCCCCCTCCTGCCCTGGGAGTGACCGCCTTGAACAACACCGGAGTCCTTCCCTCAAAGCTCGCAGTCGAATGTCAGCAGGTTACTGGGGGCCACAGCACAATGGTTAGCACTGTTGCTTCCCAGCTCCAGGGTTCGATTCCCGGCTTGGGCCACCGTCTGTACGGAGTCTGCATGTTCTCCCCGTGTGTGGGTGGGTTCCCTCTGGGTGCTCCGGTTTCCTCCCACAGTCCAAAGATGTGCGGGTTGGGTGGATTGGCTGCGTTAAATTAGCTTTAGTGTCCAAAAAGGTTAGGTGGTGTAGGGATAGGGTGGAGGTGTGGGCTTGGATAGGGCTCTTTCTAAGGGCCGGTGCAAACTCGATGAGCCGAATGGCCTCCTTCTGCACTGTAAATTCTATGAAGGACGATGTCCTTTGACAAGCTCAAAGTCAGAGAAGGCAGGACTGTTAACTCCTCTGAACCGAGACAGCCTTAGGGAGGCCCATCCTGCTTTAGAAACAGCGCGGCTCTTCTCGTGGTGACCCTGGGATCTTCCATATCCACCTGGGGCCTTTGGATTGACATCTGGACCAAAGGCGACACCTCTGCACTCGCTCAGTCCTGCCCTGGAGAGGGACTGATCCCCCTTCTGCCTCAGTGGTGGACGAGGTACCAACTGAACCATCGCTGGCCATCACCGCCTGGGACTCCGGCTCCCAATGGGTCGGTCTGCAATCTCCAGGAATCCGGGACTCTGCTGTGTGAAACGCTGAAGATTAAAAAAAAACATCGGGACAAAATGATCATTTTCATTTTCTTTACCAGATAGAAAATATATTGACAATGGGCGGAGAACGGCTGTCCGTTTGAGCATCATCCAATTGGGTAATGGGTTTTCCGATTGACAGAGGGAGGCCGGAGGTCACAAGGACGGACATGTTGGCCGAATAATGGCTGGAGTGGGGGGGGGACAAGTCAGGTGATGGAACCTCCAGGAATATATTTAATCACCATTAGCAACCCTAGTTGGCTCTTGAATCCACTCCCTAAATCTCTCCGTTTCTCTACCTCTCCCTCCTCCTGGTCCTATCCCCATTTGTCGCTCTGTGTCTCGGGGCGGTGAAGGACCTGGGGCCGTTTGACTGATCCAACGGCGCTACATCAATGCAACTCAAATTCGACACTGAGCAGCGTTGTTGCAGAAACCGGGGTGTTTCCCTTTTGGTGAACAGGAGTGTGAAAGGAATGTGAAAATGAAATGAAATGCGTATTGTCACGAGTAGGCTTCAATGAAGTTACTGTGAAAAGCCCCTAGTCGCCACATTCCGGCGCCTGTTTGGGGAGGCTGGTAGGGGAATGTTTGATTAAAAAATAACAGGACGGGCAGAGGAGACCCTGAGGGTGTAGAGCACCAGGAACCTGTGTGAGGTGTTGCAGGTGACCAGTACCTGCTCCAGACTGGACTAGACCACGGGGGGGGGGGGGGGGGGGGGGGGGGGACTCCCCTCACCCGTAAACATTTCCGCGTCACAACTTGGGCCGGCACGGTGGGCACAGTGGTTAGCACTACTGCCTCACAGCGCCGAGGTCCCAGGTTCGATCCCGGCTCTGGGTCACCGTCCGTGTGGAGTTTGCACATTCTCCCCGTGTTTGCGTGGGTCTCACCCCCCACAACCCGAAAAGATCTGCAGGTTAGGTGGATTGGCCACGCTAAATTGCCCCTTAATTGGAAAAATAAAAGAATTGGGGACTCTGAAGTTTAAAAAAAATCTGTGTCAAAGCCAAAGGGTTAAAAACAGGGAAGGTCCGGTCACACCGATTGCATTCCTGATAACTTGCAAATGTCGCTGAGGGAGGGACATTGTGTTTTCAATTTGCAGGGGTACAAAATACTGTTTATATATCTAATATATACAGAGAAAGAGAGAGAGAAAACTGCTCGGATACCTCAACCCCACTGGCTCAAACCATCCAAACACCTTTCACTGAAATTCAACCCACAACACAAAGCGAGAAAAAAAAAATCTGATGGGAGCGGAGAAATAAATGATAACGGGTTTTTCTCGCAGTAAATTCAGCTCACAGTGGGAAAGGGTTGTCATGGGAACCGCTTGCGATCTCATAGTTGAAGCATGAATGATTGATGTGCGCTGACACTATTACAGAACTCAATATGGAAATAGGGTGAGGCAGGAAGCATCGCAATCTAATTAGACTTGGTCACTCTGCACAGGGTAAAAAAAAATCATAGAATTTACAGTGCAGAAGGAGGCCATTCGGCCCATCGGGTCTGCACCGGCCCTTGAAACCCTACCCAAGCCCACACCCCCACCCTGTCCCCATAACCCAGTAACCCCACCCAACACTAAGGACAATTTTGGGACACTTAGGACAATTTAGCACGGCCAATCCACCTAACCTGCACATCTTTTGGACTGTGGGAGGAAACCGGAGCACCCGGAGGAAACCCACGCACACAGGGGGAGAACGTGCAGACTCCGCACAGACAGTCACCCAAGCCGGGAATCGAACCCGGGACCCTGGAGCTGTGAAGCGATTGTGCCATCCACAATGCTACCGTGCTGCCCATTTTGATGGTTTTATCGTCCAGGCTGGGTGGAAATGAATGAATGAATGTTCACTGGGAGCGTCGAGTCAATATTCCAACTCTTTAAATTCCTCGGTTGCACGCTTACCCCATTTCTCGGAATAAAAATCCGTCCTCTGCTATTATCCACCCCCCCCCCCCCAGGTTAGTGGATTGCCAGTTCCTCGATTGCCCCCCCCCCCCGCCGCACACACACACACAACCCCGGACCCCCAGGACACCCGCCCAACCCCTCTCCACAACCGTTTGCTGCACTCCCGCATGGCTTCAGCCATCCGTAAAGCCTGCTCTGCCCCTAACAGCCACTGCCCCGGCACCTCCATTCCGAGCACCTTGAAAGGTCACTTAACACTGAGGAAAGGGACGGAGGAAGATTTGCATTCTTCTAGCGCCTTTTCCCGCAGTTCGTGGGAGGCCCCGAAGCACTTTTTTCCGCGTTGTGCAGTCGGGAAGGTGGCGGCCAATCCGTGCACAGCAAGATCCCATAAACAGCCGCGGGAAGATTAAACGTTTTTATTGGGGGTGAGGGGGGGGGGGCGACAGTGCAACTCACTGAGGCACGGTTGACAAACTGCATACGAGGGCACAGACCCATTTTGAAAAATAGTTTGAAAAAGTAATTAAACGCTTGCCACGGGGGAAGGAACGAGATCGGAGCAAGTGGGGGACAGGGAGGAAAGTACTGGCAGTATCCCATCAGGGTGAAACTTTCTGACGTGTTTAGGCTATTCCTCTCTGAGAGGCAGCACCTTCAGGAGAGGCCAAGTTGGGAGAGATTAAGGACAGAAAAAAAAAATCCCCATTTTAAACATTAAATTTTTGTTGATCTTAATTGAAGTGAATTTAACGGGAAATGAAGTAATGGTGGTTAAGGTGTAAATTTAAGCTGTTCTTTTTTGGGTGTGAAGTTAAAAAGTTTGATATTGTATCTATAATAAAGTTTTGTTTTAAAAATACCAAAGGCCTATTTCTTGAATGATTGTATAAAGAATGAGTGAATCATTCTTTCCGCACAAATTAACTAAAATATTGGGGTTTTGCTCCAGTGTCCGAGCCTCTGGATTTGTCGGGTCTGGGATCGTTAGAACCCGACCAAACAGATTGAGCATCAACCTGCAAACTCCTTCCGACATGTCGATGGCCAGTGGTAAGAGTGTGAGCGACTCCTGGTGTACCACACTGGCCGAGGAGTGGGGCACCTCAATAGCCCCTGGCTACAGGCTGGCGAGGCACGCCCAGGAAAAACGTGGCGTGGAAAACAGACCTCAAGCATCTGCTTCATCTTCCTCGTGGGAGTGAGGAGAGAATAAGGAAGCAAACCAGGGACTAATTATTCCAATGCTGGGGGATTCAGGAGCAACATCTTCAACCCAGAGAGTGGGAAGAATGTGGTAAGATAGAAAACAGGAGCAAAAGGAGGGCCCATCGAGCCTGCTAGGCCATTCAATCATGGCCGATCCTCTATCACCGCCAAGCTCCCAAAGCCTTCTCCACGACCCTTGACACCTTTAGTCTAGGAATCTAGTTTCTTCCGAAGTATATTCAGTGACATGCCTTTCCGTGGTGGAGAATTCCTCAGATTCACCAGCCTCTGAGTGAAGAGGATTCTCCTTGTCTCAGCTCTAAATGCACCCCCCCCCCCCCCAACAAGAGACATAGAACATAGAACATAGAACAGTACAGCACAGAACAGGCCCTTCATGTTGTGCCGAGCCATGTTCACCCTACTCAAACCCACGTATTCACCCTATACCCGTAACCCAACAGCCCCCCCCTTAACCTTACTTTTATTAGGACACTACGGGCAATTTATCATGGCCAATCCACCTAACCCGCACATCTTTGGACTGTGGGAGGAAACCGGAGCACCCGGAGGAAACCCACGCACACTGGGGGAGGACGTGCAGACTCCACACAGACAGTGACCCAGCCGGGAACCGAACCTGGGACCCTGGAGCTGTGAAGCATTTATGCTAACCACCATGCTACCCTGCTGCCCCGGAACGCAGACCGGGTGCAGATTCAAACAATTTCCCAGTGAGTCGAAAACGGAACCTGCAGCTTTGAGTTGCTCATTTTGATTAACGCACTACCGCACGGTAAGTGTCGGTGTGTCGGCAACACAGACACCTCATCCTCACAGTCAATATGGAACAACACACACAGCTCGCATCTTAAAGGGAAGGTAGGTGCCTGACGCTGGCCTCACTCCCAATTCTCCAGATTTGTCACAATGGCATTGGAAAGTCGGTGGATATATATATATATATATTTAACATTTAGAGTTACTCAATTCATTTTTTTCCAATTAAGGGGCAATTTAGCATGGCCAATCCACCTAACCAGCACATCTTTGGGTTGTGGGGGCGAAACCCACGCAGACACGGGGAGAATGTGCAAACTCCACACGGACAGTGACCCAGGGCTGGGATTGAACCTGGGACCACAACCCCAGTTTTCCTGCACCACCCTCACATCCCCCGATAACGATCTTTGACATATTTCATTATCCGTTCTCTGGTCTGAACATACTCAATGATTGACACCCCCATGGCCTCTGGTGTGCAGAATTCCAAGGGACTCCCACCTTCCGGATGAAGAAATTCCTCCTCATCTCGGTCCCAAATGTCCCACCAGTACTGTACCCCAGAGTTAGTGACAGACCCGTCCCCACCAGTACTGTACCCCAGAGTTAGTGACAGACCCGTCCCCACCAGTACTGTACCCCAGAGTTAGTGACAGACCCGTCCCCACCAGTACTGTACCCCAGTGTTATACAGTGACAGACCCAACCCCACCAGTACTGTACCCCAGTGTTATACAGTGACAGACCCATCCCCACCAGTACTGTACCCCAGTGTTATACAGTGACAGACCCGTCCCCACCAGTACTGTACCCCAGAGTTAGTGACAGACCCGTCCCCACCAGTACTGTACCCCAGTGTTATACAGTGACAGACCCGTCCCCACCAGTACTGTACCCCAGTGTTATACAGTGACAGACCCGTCCCCACCAGTACTGTACCCCAGTGTTATACAGTGACAGACCCAACCCCACCAGTACTGTACCCCAGTGTTATACAGTGACAGACCCGTCCCCACCAGTACTGTACCCCAGTGTTATACAGTGACAGACCCTTCTCCACCAGTACTGTACCCCAGTGTTATACAGTGACAGACCGGTCCCCACCAGTACTGTACCCCAGTGTTATACAGTGACAGACCCATCCCCACCAGTATTGACCGTAGAGTTATACAGTGACAGACCCGTCCCCACCAGTACTGTACCCCAGTGTCATACAGTGACAGACCCGTCCCCACCAGTACTGTACCCCAGTGTTATACAGTGACAGACCCGTCCCCACCAGTACTGTACCCCAGTGTTATACAGTGACAGACCATTCCCCACCAGTACTGTACCCCAGTGTTATACAGTGACAGACCCGTACCCACCAGTACTGTACCCCAGTGTAATACAGTGACAGACCCGTCCCCACCAGTACTGTACCCCAGTGTTATACAGTGACAGACCCGTCCCCACCAGGACTGTACCCCAGTGTTATACAGTGACAGACCCGTCCCCACCAGTACTGTACCCCAGTGTTATACAGTGACAGACCCATCCCCACCAGTACTGTACCCCAGTGTTATACAGTGACAGACCATTCCCCACCAGTACTGTACCCCAGTGTTATACAGTGACAGACCCGTCCCCACCAGTACTGTATCCCAGTGTTATACAGTGACAGACCCGTCCCCACCAGTACTGTATCCCAGTGTTATACAGTGACAGACCCGTCCCCACCAGTACTGTACCCCAGTGTTATACAGTGACAGACCCGTCCCCACCAGTACTGTATCCCAGTGTTATACAGTGACAGACCAATCCCCACCAGTACTGTACCCCAGTGTTATACAGAGAGACCCGTCCCCACCAGTACTGTACCCCAGTGTTATACAGTGACAGACCCGTCCCCACCAGTACTGTACCCCAGTGTTATACAGTGACAGACCCGTCCCCACCAGGACTGTACCCCAGTGTTATACAGTGACAGACCCGTCCCCACCAGTACTGTACCCCAGTGTTATACAGTGACAGACCCATCCCCACCAGTACTGTACCCCAGTGTTATACAGTGACAGACCATTCCCCACCAGTACTGTACCCCAGTGTTATACAGTGACAGACCCGTCCCCACCAGTACTGTATCCCAGTGTTATACAGTGACAGACCCGACCCCACTAGTACTGTACCCCAGTGTTATACAGTGACAGACCCGTCCCCACCAGTACTGTACCCCAGTGTTATACAGTGACAGACCAATCCCCACCAGTACTGTACCCCAGTTATACAGTGACAGACCCGTCCCCACCAGTACTGTACCCCAGTGTTATACAGTGACAGACCCGTCCCCACCAGTACTGTATCCCAGTGTTATACAGTGACAGACCAATCCCCACCAGTACTGTACCCCAGTGTTATACAGTGACAGACCCGTCCCCACCAGTACTGTACCCCAGTGTTATACAGTGACAGACCAATCCCCACCAGTACTGTACCCCAGTGTTATACAGAGAGACCCGTCCCCACCAGTACTGTACCCCAGTGTTATACAGTGACAGACCCGTCCCCACCAGCACTGTACCCCAGTGTTATACAGTGACAGACCCGTCCCGACCAGTACTGTACCCCAGTGTTATACAGTGACAGACCATTCCCCACCAGCACTGTACCCCAGTGTTATACAGTGACAGACCCGTCCCCACCAGTACTGTACCCCAGTGTTACACAGTGACAGACCCGTCCCCACCAGTACTGTACCCCAGTGTTATACAGTGACAGACCCGACCCCACCAGTACTGTACCCCAGTGTTATACAGTGACAGACCCGTCCCCACCAGTACTGTACCCCAGTGTTATACAGTGACAGACCCATCTCCAACAGGTAAATGGTTAAGGATTGTGAGCATGAGGGCTGGGTGATGAGGGGGAGTTGGTGTGGGGGCGATGGAGGTGGGGGTGTCTAGGACTATGGGCCTCTGTCAGCCTCCTCCCCTATTTCCAAGTTTATTAAATCTGGATATGATCAGCCTGTCCCTGAAGTCCGAGATTAGTTTCAGTATTCACAGCTCCCTCGTGTATCATCCATCACTGAGCTCCCACCTCTCTCTCTCTCTCTGTCTCTCTCGCTCTCGACCGAATCTCAAAGAGAATTCATGAAGCTTATCGAAGGAAAGGCAGAGTATGAAAAATTCAACATCTTGGTTTTGTTGTGCAGCTTGCTCGTTAGTGGGTTTGGAGAGGGACAGGGAGAGAGAGAGAGAGAGAGGGAGGGGCGGGTTGCATTCATAGTGGGGGAAATCAAAGGTACAGTGAATAATCTTTGTCCGGAGTTTACTGATATTTCGCTGAAACATTTGTATAAATAACAATACGTCCTGATTCTCGAGTCACAATAACGGTCCGTAATCTGTTCCCAGCGACAGGGCCCTGATTCAAATTGCCCCTCATTATATGTCAATGTTTGAGGGCACAGAGGGCAAGGTGTTGGCAGATACCTGCTCACCTCCTGACACACTGTCAAACAGGACCGGGGGGGGGGGGGATTGGAGGGCGACAAAGAGTACAGCGGAGGGGGGTAGAAGGAGGGGAGGAGATAAAGGGAGGGGGCAAGGAGGGGGAAAATCGGGAGGAGGGAAGGGACAGGAAGGGAAGAGAGTGGGAAGAGGGAATTGGAGTGGCGGAGAGGGGGGGAAGAGAAGGGGGAGAGGGGAGGTGAGGGACGAGGAAGGGAGGAGAAAGCAGTGAAGGGGAGGGGCAAGGAAGGGGAGAGGGAAGGGGAGGGAATAATTTTCTCCATTTCCAACAATTTCTGCCTTTGCTTCCTGCATCCTTCCTGTGCTAACAGATGTTTATATTCCATCATCTCGTCTCAAACATGAATTAAACCAGAAAGCTGTGGAGCTTTTAAAAATATATACTCCATTGTGAGGGGCGGGGGGGGGGGGGGGGGGGGGGGGGGGAGGAGGACCACTGGAGGTTCGGAGAATGAGCTGACAAAGCCGGGAGAACTAATGCAATGGAGAGGAGCAACTCAGGAGGCTGGTTCTGGGATGTTTGTACCAAAATATTTTTGCGGCCAATGAGAATGAAGTGATTTGAATGTTTATTTCTCAGCAATCCCAGTCCGCCACAATCTCCAGTTCTTTAATGTGACCCCCCCCCCCCCCCCCCAGTCCCGCAAAATCAATTGATAATTTGTTGCCAGACTGAAACTCAGTTTAAACGCAGGGAGGAGACACGCTCGGGTGTTCCTGTGGGTTGGGAGCTATGGGGTCCTGGAAGATCCCAGCTTTCAGCTGTGCTCAGCTCTCTATCGGGTTCAACACTCTGCCCAATGCGGGAAGCTGGGCTCGTTTGCAACAGGGGCTGGGGAGCTGTAAATGTGAAATCACATCGTCAACACTTTGCCTCTGGGTCAGAGTGTCACAGATTTCAATCCTATTCCAGAACCTCAAGCACTTCATCCAGGGTGCAGGGGCTAGTATAGTACTGAGGGAGTAGCGGCCAGTGTCGTACTGAGGGAGTAGCGGCCAGTGTCGTACTGAGGGAGTAGTGGCCAGTGTCGTACTGAGGGAGTAGCGGCCAGTGTCGTACTGAGGGAGTAGCGGCCAGTGTACTGAGGGAGTAGCGGCCAGTGTCGTACTGAGGGAGTAGCGGCCAGTGTCGTACTGAGGGAGTAGCGGCCAGTGTACTGAGGGAGTAGCGGCCAGTGTCGTACTGAGGGAGTAGCGGCCAGTGTCGTACTGAGGGAGTAGCGACCAGTGTCGTACTGAGGGAGTAGCGGCCAGTGTCGTACTGAGGGAGTAGCGGCCAGTGTCGTACTGAGGGAGTAGCGGCCAGTGTCGTACTGAGGGAGCAGCGGACAGTGTACTGAGGGAGTAGCGGCCAGTGTCGTACTGAGGGAGTAGCGGCCAGTGTACTGAGGGAGTAGCGGCCAGTGTCGTACTGAGGGAGCAGCGGACAGTGTCGTACTGAGGGAGTAGCGGACAGTGTCGTATTGAGGGAGTAGCGGACAGTGTCGTACTGAGGGAGTAGCAGACAGTGTTGTATTGAGGGAGTAGCGGCCAGTGTACTGAGGGAGTAGCGGCCAGTGTCGTACTGAGGGAGTAGCGGCCAGTGTCGTACTGAGGGAGTAGCGGCCAGTGTCGTACTGAGGGAAGTAGCGGCCAGTGTCGTACTGAGGGAGTAGCGGCCAGTGTCGTATTGAGGATTAGCGGCCAGTGTCATACTGAGGGAAGTAGCGGCCAGTGTCGTACTGAGGGAGTAGCGGCCAGTGTACTGAGGGAGTAGCGGCCAGTGTCGTATTGAGGGATTAGCGGCCAGTGTCGTACTGAGGGAGTAGCAGACAGTGTCGTACTGAGGGAGTAGCGGCCAGTGTCGTACTGAGGGAGTAGCGGCCAGTGTCGTACTGAGGGATTAGCGGCCAGTGTCGTACTGAGGGAGTAGCGGCCAGTGTCGTACTGAGGGATTAGCGGCCTGTGTCGTACTGAGGGAGTAGCGGCCAGTGTCGTATTGAGGGATTAGCGGCCAGTGTCGTACTGAGGGAGTAGCGGCCAGTGTCGTATTGAGGGATTAGCGGCCAGTGTCGTACTGAGGGAGTAGCGGCCAGTGTCGTACTGAGGGAGTAGTGGCCAGTGTCATACTGAGGGAGTAGCGGCCAGTGTCGTACTGAGGGAGTAGCGGCCAGTGTCGTACTGAGGGAGTAGCGGCCAGTGTACTGAGGGAGTAGCGGCCAGTGTCGTACTGAGGGAGTAGCGGCCAGTGTCGTACTGAGGGAGTAGCGGCCAGTGTTGTACTGAGGGAGTAGCGGCCAGTGTCGTACTGAGGGAGTAGCGGCCAGTGTACTGAGGGAGTAGCGGCCAGTGTCGTACTGAGGGAGTAGCGGCCAGTGTCGTATTGAGGGAGTAGCGGTCAGTGTCGTATTGAGGGAGTAGCGGCCAGTGTCGTACTGAGGGAGTAGCGGCCTGTGTCGTACTGAGGGAGTAGCGGCCAGTGTCGTATTGAGGGAGTAGCGGTCAGTGTCGTATTGAGGGAGTAGCGGCCAGTGTCGTACTGAGGGAGTAGCGGCCAGTGTCGTACTGAGGGAGTAGCGGCCAGTGTCGTACTGAGGGAGTAGCGGCCAGTGTCGTACTGAGGGAGTAGTGGCCAGTGTCGTACTGAGGGAGTAGCGGCCAGTGTCGTACTGAGGGAGTAGTGGCCAGTGTCGTACTGAGGGAGTAGCGGACAGTGTCGTATTGAGGGAGTAGCGGACAGTGTCGTACTGAGGGAGTAGCAGACAGTGTTGTATTGAGGGAGTAGCGGCCAGTGTACTGAGGGAGTAGCGGCCAGTGTCGTACTGAGGGAGTAGCGGCCAGTGTCGTATTGAGGGATTAGCGGCCAGTGTTGTACTGAGGGAGTAGCGGCCAGTGTCGTACTGAGGGAGTAGCGGCCAGTGTACTGAGGGAGTAGCGGCCAGTGTCGTACTGAGGGAGTAGCGGCCAGTGTCGTACTGAGGGAGTAGTGGCCAGTGTCGTACTGAGGGAGTAGCGGCCAGTGTCGTACTGAGGGAGTAGCGGCCAGTGTCGTACTGAGGGAGTAGCGGCCAGTGTACTGAGGGAGTAGCGGCCAGTGTCGTACTGAGGGAGTAGCGGCCAGTGTACTGAGGGAGTAGCGGCCAGTGTCGTACTGAGGGAAGTAGCGGCCAGTGTCGTACTGAGGGAGTAGCGGCCAGTGTCGTATTGAGGGAGTAGCGGCCAGTGTCGTACTGAGGGAAGTAGCGGCCAGTGTCGTACTGAGGGAGTAGCGGCCAGTGTACTGAGGGAGTAGCGGCCAGTGTCGTACTGAGGGAGTAGCGGCCAGTGTACTGAGGGAGTAGCGGCCAGTGTCGTACTGAGGGAGTAGCGGCCAGTGTCGTACTGAGGGAGTAGCGGCCAGTGTCGTATTGAGGGAGTAGCGGTCAGTGTCGTATTGAGGGAGTAGCGGCCAGTGTCGTACTGAGGGAGTAGCGGCCAGTGTCGTACTGAGGGAGTAGCGGCCAGTGTCGTACTGAGGGAGTAGTGGCCAGTGTCGTACTGAGGGAGTAGCGGCCAGTGTCGTACTGAGGGAGTAGCGGCCAGTGTCGTACTGAGGGAGTAGCGGCCAGTGTCGTATTGAGGGAGTAGCGGCCAGTGTCGTACTGAGGGAGTAGCGGCCAGTGTCGTACTGAGGGAGTAGCGGTCAGTGTCGTATTGAGGGAGTAGCGGCCAGTGTCGTACTGAGGGAGTAGCGGCCAGTGTCGTACTGAGGGAGTAGCGGCCAGTGTCGTACTGAGGGAGTAGCGGCCAGTGTCGTACTGAGGGAGTAGCGGCCAGTGTCGTACTGAGGGAGTAGCGGCCAGTGTCGTACTGAGGGAGTAGCGGCCAGTGTCGTACTGAGGGAGTAGCGGCCAGTGTCGTACTGAGGGAGTAGCGGTCAGTGTCGTACTGAGGGAGTAGCGGCCAGTGTCGTACTGAGGGAGTAGCGGCCAGTGTCGTACTGAGGGAGTAGCGGCCAGTGTACTGAGGGAGTAGCGGCCAGTGTCGTATTGAGGGAGTAGTGGCCAGTGTCGTACTGAGGGAGTAGCGGCCAGTGTCGTACTGAGGGAGTAGCGGCCAGTGTCGTATTGAGGGAGTAGCGGCCAGTGTCGTACTGAGGGAGTAGTGGCCAGTGTCGTACTGAGGGAGTAGCGGTCAGTGTCGTACTGAGGGAGTAGCGGCCAGTGTCGTACTGAGGGAGTAGCGGCCAGTGTACTGAGGGAGTAGCGGCCTGTGTCGTACTGAGGGAGTAGCGGCCAGTGTCGTACTGAGGGAGTAGCGGCCAGTGTACTGAGGGAGTAGCGGCCAGTGTACTGAGGGAGTAGCGGCCAGTGTCGTACTGAGGGAGTAGCGGCCAGTGTACTGAGGGAGTAGCGGCCAGTGTCGTATTGAGGGAGTAGCGGCCAGTGTACTGAGGGAGTAGCGGCCAGTGTCGTACTGAGAGAGTAGCGGCCAGTGTCGTATTGAGGGAGTAGCGGCTTTTTAGGTGTGATATTAAACTCAGTCTCTCTTTGTCCGCCCCAAATCCCATGGTCACTCGGCTGAAGTAGGTCCGGCGGGTCTGTCCTGATACCGTGTGGCTCGCTTTGACGACTCTCCCGGATTGGCCCGGAGTCTCCAGGACACAGCAGAGTGCGGCGCTGGGGTAAGTCATCGGGACATTAAAAAGAAACGGTGTGCAACATGTCCCGTGGGAAGATGGGATAATGTTGGGACCACAGGCATCGTCCGAATAATCCAGTCAGCAAAGCAGCGATTGGACAGCGTGACTTGCTAGAGGTCATTCGTGGCAACAGGGAGGTCAGCAAATCACTTTTATTTCTGCCTCGCTCTTTCTCTTTGTTCCCCAACGGGAAGCAGCTGAATTATCGTCAGAGACATCATCTTGGGAGAGGATGGCGCAGTGGTTAGCACTGCTGCCTCACGCCACCAGGGTCCCGGGTCCGATTCCCGGCTTGGGTCACTGTCTGTGCGGAGTCTGTACGTTCTCCCCGTGTCTGTGTGGGTTTCCTCCGGGTGCTCCGGTTTCCTCCCACAGTCCAAAGAATTCTTTGTAAAAAATAAATTTACAGTACCCAATTGATTTTTTCCAATTAAGGGGCAATTTAGCGTGGCCAATCCACCTACCCTGCACATCTTTGGGTTGTGGGGGCGAAACCTGCACAGACACGGGGAGAATGTGCAAACTCCACACGGACAGTGACCCGGGGCCGGGATCGAACCCGGGACCTCGGTGCCGTGAGGCTTCAATGCTAACCACTGTGCCACCGTGTCGCCCCCACACTCCCACGGTTTAAGATGTGCAGGTTAGGTGGTTGGCCGTGTTAAATTGCCCTTAGTGTCCAGAGATGTGTAGGTCAGGTGGGGTTAAGAGGTTGCGGGGGTGTGAACCTAGATATGGTGCTCTATCGGAGAATCGGTGCAGACTCGATGGGCCGAATGGCCTCCTTCTGCACCATAGGGGTGCTATCATTCTGTAACATTTATATGTTCTCACTCTGCCCGTGCGCAGATCGCTGGTGCATCGCAGGCCCCTGCTCCTGAAGATTTACACGGCCTTTTCTGTTGGCCTTTGTAGTTAATTGCAGCTGACTCCCTGGCCTTGGAGTCAGGGGTCGTGGGTTCAAGTCCCACTCTAGAGACATGAGCCCAAATTCTAGGCCGACACTCCCAATACAGCACTGAGGGAGTGCCGCACGATCAGGGAGTGCTGCCTTCCAGAGGAGTCATTCACCCGAGGCCCCATCTCCTCACTCAGGTGGATGCAGAACCCGCCCCACAGCCACCGTTTCTCAGATATTCTCTGTGGGATTCTGGCCAATACCCATTCCTCAATCAACATCACTCAAGACAGTCAGGTTATTTGGTGTTTGCTGGGTGCAAAGTAGCCGCGTTTCACGTTTCCTACACTGCAACATTTTAAAAGTACTTCAATAAAAGTAAAATACTCCAGATGCTGGAAATAGAAAGTGAAAATGTTGGATAAACTCAACAGGTGTGGCCGCAACTGTGCAGAGAGGCACACAGTGGGGAAGGATTATTTAGATCCGAAACGTTAATTCTGTCTCCCTCAGGCAGCACAGCGACGCAGTGGGTTAGCCCTGCTGCCTCACGGCGCCGAGGTCCCAGGTTCAATCCTGGCTTTGCACATTCTCCCCGTGTCTGCGTGGGTTTCGCCCCCACAACCCAAAGATGTGCAGGGTAGGTGGATTGGCCACGCTAATATTAACCCTTAATTGGAAAAAATGAATTGGGTACGCTAAATGTATTTTAAAAATTCTGTCTCCCTCCACAGATGCTGGCAGACCTGTTGAGTTTATCCAGTGTCTCCTGTTTCTATTTTAAAGGAATTCATTCGTTGTAAAGTGGTTTGGAACATGGAGGTTGTGAAAGGCGCTAAGGAAATGCAGGAGCTATTGTTGCCAGTGCGTTTCCTTCAAGTCACAACCTGTACCCAATTCAAATTGCAGACGCCAAGTTAAATCACAGCCCTGTGCATGGGCCAGGCAGGCAGTCTTCTCACTCAAACCGCTGCAGTCCGTGTGGTGTAGGTACACCCACTGTGCGGTTAGGGAAGGAGTTCCAGGATTTTTTTTTTTTTTTTTTTTATAAATTTAGATTACCCAATTATTTTTTCCAATTAAGGGGCAATTTAGCGTGGCCAATCCACCTACTCTGCACATTTTTTTTGGGTTGTGGGGGCGAAACCCACGCAGACACGGGGAGAATATGCAAACTCCACACGGACAGTGACCCAGAGCCGGGATCGAACCTGGGACCTCGGCGCCGTGAGGCGGTTGTGCTAACCACTAGGCCACCGTGCTGCCCTTAGTTCCAGGATTTTGACCCAACGACAGAGAAGGAACGGCCGATATATTTCCAAGTCAGGATGGTGAGTGACTTGGGAGGGGAACCTCCAGGTGGTGGGGTTCCCCATGTATCTGCTGCCCCTTGTCCTTCTAGATCGCTCCCCAACATTTAATGAGAGCACATAGGAAATAACTAATGGCAGGGTAAATTCAACGGATAGGCTTGAACAGGAAGCAGCTTTTTTCTTCCTCGTTTCCAGCCTTTACATTTAGCTTGGAGTGCCACCTCCTGTTTAAAGGCGGAATTGCAACTGATTGTTACATGTCGGTTTGGAAGGACGACTGTAAGAAGTCATCCAACACCAGGTTAAAGTCCAACAGGTTTGTTTTGAATCACTAGCTTTCGGAGCGCTGCTCCTTCCTCAGCTGAAATGAAATGAAAATCGCTTATTGTCACGAGTAGGCTTCAAATGAAGTTACTGTGAAAAGCCCCTGGTTGCCACATTCCGGCGCCTGTTCAAGGAGGCTGGTAAAGAACCATATCCTTTCACGGTGAAGCAAGGATATTAGTACATGTGTATAAACAAGTCGTTTCTGCTTTGTTATTCTTTTATGTTGATTTTTTTCAAAAATCCACTATTTTAAGGAGTTGCTACTGGGAATGATATTCCTGAAACGGTATATATTTATTTATTAAAAAATAATCTTTATTGTTACAAGTAGGCTTACATTAACACTGCAATGAAGTTACTGTGAAAAGCCCCTAGTCGCCACACTCCACACTTGCATTCTCTGCAGGTTATTTTTCGACAAGCCATTTCTCTTCTGAAGTATAGAAAATAGGAGGAGGCCATTCAGCCCCTCAAGCCTGCTCCACCATTCATTATGATCATGGCTGATCATCCAACTCAATAGCCTAATCCCGCATTCCCCATCCACCCTCCCCTCCCTATACCCTTTGATTCACTTTGCTCCAGCTCGGTGTCACAGGGGTTAGCACCGCAGCCTCACAGTTCCAAGGTCCCAGGTTCGATTCCCGGCTGGGTCACTGTCTGTGTGGAGTTTGCACGTTCTCCCCGTGTCTGCGTGGGTTTCCTCCGGGTGCTCCGGTTTCCTCTCACAGTCCAAAGACGTGCAGGTCAGGTGGATTGGCCGTGTTAAATTGTCCCTTGGGTGTCCAGGGATGTGCAGGTTAGGTGGAGTTAGGGAGGGGGTCCTAGGTAGGGTGCTCTTTCAGACGGCCGGTGCAGACTGGATGGGCTGAATGGCCTCCTTCTGCACTGTTGTGATTCTACGCTTCTATGGCCCCAAGGCTGAAACATCACGCTGCCCTCTGGTATGCTCCGAAAGTGGCCATTCTGCATTTGAACACCTTGGAAAGTGCCAGGAGGCTATTTGATAGTAGGGGCAGCGCACAGTTGATTGAGGATGTATAAAAGGACAGATACAAAGCCCACCCAATTTGGATACTATCATCAGGGTGGTCATGTAAAACATTTTAAATTTTATATAAATAAATTTAAAACACCTAATTATTTTTGTTTTCCAATTAAGGGGCAATTTAGCGTGGCCAATCCTCCTACCCTGCACATCTTTGGGTTGTGGGGGTGAAACCCACGCAGACACGGGGAGAATGTGCAAACTCCACACGTACAGTGACCCAGAGCCAGGATTGAACCTGGGTCCTCGGCACCGTGAGGCAGCAGGGCTAACCACTGCGCCGCCCATCAAATGAAATGTTAAGAAAGTTCCTGACTAATCATAGCGATTAATGGTACAAAAATTTAAAATATATTTATTCCTTTGTTACAATGTGCAGAGTGGGCTAGGAAAGCCCTCACTCCATCTCACTGATTGCTCCAAAAAACAATTCAAATTGAAGCTAATTCATGGTGTCCACAAGAGAGACATACAAGATCCAAGCTGACAAGAAACGGCATCGCACCTCATCTTGGGCCTGATCAGACGCTCGGTCTTAGCCATTAACGCTACAAAAAAGGACGGCACGGTAGCACAGTGGTTAGCACTTGCTTCACAGCGCCAGGGAACCGGATTCGATTCCCGGCTTGGGTCACTGACTGTGCGGCGTCTCCATGTTTTCCCCGTGTCTGCATGGGTTTCCTCCAGTTTCCTCCCACAAGCCCCAAAAGACGTGCTTAAGAACAAAGAAAATTACAGCACAGGAACAGGCCCTTCGGCCCTCCCAGCCTGTGCCGATCCAGATCCTTTATCTAAACCTGTCTCCTATTTTCCAAGGTCTACTTCTCTCTGTTCCCCGCCCGTTCATATACCTGTCCAGATGCATCTTAAATGATGCTATCATGCCCGCATCTACCACCTCCGCTGGTAAAGCGTTCCAGGCACCCACCACCCTCTGCATAAAAAACTTTCCACGCACATCTCCCTTAAACTTTCCCCCTCTCACCTTGAAATCGTGACCCCTTGTAACTGACACCCCCACTCTTGGGAAAAGCTTGTTGCTATCTACCCTGTCCATACCTCTCATAATTTTGTAGACCTCAATCAGGTCCCCCTTCAACCTCCGTCTTTCCAACGAAAACAATCCTAATCTACTCAACCTTTCTTCATAGCTAGCACCCTCCATACCAGGCAACATCCTGGTGAACCTCCTCTGCACCCTCTCCAAAGCATCCACATCCTTCTGGTAATGTGGCGACCAGAACTGCACGCAGTATTCCAAATGTGGCCGAACCAAAGTCCGATACAACTGTAACATGACCTGCCAACTCTTGTACTCAATACCCCGTCCGATGAAGGCAAGCATGCTATATGCCTTCTTGACCACTCTATCCACCTGCGTTGCCACCTTCAGGGTACAATGGACCTGAACTCCCAGATCTCTCTGTACATCAATTTTCCCCAAGACCCTTCCATTGACCATATAGTCCGCTCTTGAATTTGATCTTCCAAAATGCATCACCTTGCATTTGTCTGGATTGAACTCCATCTGCCATTTCTCTGCCCAACTCTCCAATCTATCTATATTTTGTTGTATTCTCTGACAGTCCTCCTCGCTATCTGCAACTCCACCAATCTTAGTATCATCTGCAAACTTGGTAATCAGACCACCTATACCATCCTCCAGGTCATTTATGTAGATCACAAACAAGTGGTCCGAGCACGGATCCCTGTGGAACACCACTAGTCACCCTTCTCCATTTTGAGACACTCCCTTCCACCACTACTGTCTGTCTCCTGTTGCCCAGCCAGTTCTTTATCCATCTAGCTAGTACACCCTGAACCCCATACGACTTCACTTTTTCCATCAACCTGCCATGGGAAACCTTATCAAACGCCTTACTAAAGTCCATGTATACGACATCTACAGTCCTTCCCTCATCAATTAACTTTGTCACTTCCTCAAAGAATTCTATTAGGTTTGTAAGACATGGCCTTCCCTGCACAAAACCATGCTGCCTATCACTGATAAGTCTATTTTCTTCCAGATGTGAATAGATCCTATCCCTCAGTATCTTCTCCAACAGTTTGCCCACCACTGACGTCAAGCTCACAGGTCTATAATTCCCTGGGTTATCCCTGCTACCCTTCTTAAACAAAGGGACAACATTAGCAATTCTCCAGTCCTCCAGGACCTCACCCGTGCTCAAGGATGCTGCAAAGATATCTGTTAAAGCCCCAGCTATTTCGACCCTCGCTTCCCTCAGTAACTTGGGATAGATCCCATCCAGTCCTGGGGACTTGTTCACCTTAATGTCTTTTAGAATACCCAAAACTTCCCCCTTCCGTATGACAACTTGACCTAGAGTATTTAAACATCCATCCCTAGCCTTAACATCCGTCTTGTCCCTCTCCTTTGTGAATACCGATGCAAAGTACTCATTAAGAATCTCACCCATTTCCTCTGAGTCCACACATAAATTCCCTCTTCCGTCTTTGATTGGGCCAATCCTTTCTCTAGTTACCCTCTTGCTCCTTACATACGAATAAAAGGCTTTGGGATTTTCCTTAACCCTGTTAGCCAAAGATATTTCATGACCCCTTTTAATCCTCTTTATTGCGCGTTTGAGATTCGTCCTACTTTCCCGATTCCTCTAAAGCTTCATCAGTTTTGAGTTGCCTCGATCCTATGTATGCTTCCTTTTTCATTTTAGCTAGTCTCACAATTTCACCCGTCATCCATGGTTCCCTAATCTTGCCATTTCTATCTTTCATTTTCACAGGGACATGTCTGTCCTGCACTCTAATCAACCTTTCCTTAAAAGACTCCCACATTTCAAATGTGGATTTACCCTTAAACAGCTGCTCCCAATCCACATTCCCTAGCTCCTGCCGAATTTTGTTATACTCTGCCTTTCCCCAATTTAGTACTCTTCCTTTCGGACCCCTCTTGTCCTTGTCCATGAGTATTCTAAAACTTACGGAATTGTGATCGCTATTCCCAAAGTAATCACCGACTGAAACATCATCCACCTGGCCGGGATCATTCCCCAATACCAGGTCCAGTATGGCCCCTTCCCGAGTTGGACTATTTACATACTGCTCTAAAAAACTGTCCTGGATGCTCCTTACAAACTCTGCTCCATCTACGCCTCCAACAGTACACGAGTCCCATTCAATGTTGGGGAAGTTAAAATCTCCCATCACAACCACCCTATTGCTCCTACATTTTTCTATAATCTGTCTGCATATTTGTACCTCTACTGCATGCTCGCCTTTGGGAGGCCTGTAGTAAAGTCCCAACAATGTTACTGCGCCCTTCCTATTTCTCAGCTCCACCCATATTGCCTCAGTGCTCGAATCCTCTATCATGCCCTCCTTAATCACAGCTGTGATATCATCTCTGACGAGCAATGCAACTCCCCCACCTTGTTAGGTGGATTGGACATTCTGAATTCTCCCTCTGTGTACCCGAACAGGTGCCGGAGTGTGGTGACTGGAGGATTTTCACAGTAACGTCACTGCAGTGTTAATGTAAGCCTACTTGTGACACTAAGAAAGATTATTAAAAATTAGTCTACAACAGACAAAGTACCCTCAGCTTTGGAGAATCTTGGGAACCTGTTCCTCCCAATCCCCACTCCACTCACACCTCATGTCTCAAGTAACTCAGATATTGGATTGTGAAATACTATTCTCTACCGCTAGGTCCAGCAAACCTACTTTTGTCACGTGCAACATCTGCAAACATCAGGACACTATCTAACCCTGAACCAACATCAGGTGAAATGGAGTACCCGACCAATAGCATATTACTGTTTCGAGATCTTGTAGTGCAACAATTGTCATGTTTCTACATTTACACTTTAGTAGGGCTGTAAAAACATTTTATTTTCCCTTTTAGTTCCCAAACTGGAGTTGGAAAAGGACGAGTGAGAGAAAGTTTTACAGCCCTAAGTATCCAGTTAGTTAGCAGGACATTGGGAATCGATGGTACCAGCCCATGACTGTAGTCAAATATATTTTCACACTCTACGTCTATTATTGGATCCCATTATCTTATTCCTGGGACACAGGAGCACAAATTGTCCGTCACATTTATTGCAGTTGTATCCAGCTTCTCCTGGTGTGAACCAAATTTACTTCAGCTGGTAGCCCTGTATCACTAATAATGTTAGAAACTTTAGCAAACAAGGATATTCAGCCATCATACCCCCTTTCCTAGCTCTTCAACTGATCTCATCTTCTCTAATGACACTTCCATGCTCCCATCCCACAAGATGGATTTGCAGCTGTATGTTGACACCACGCGACAACATCCCCAACATCTGTACATGGAACATGACTGAAAACAAATTTTGTGGCTAGCACGCGGGAGAACGTTCCCCTGCTCCTCTCGGAATGATTCTGTGGGGCCACTTGGCGGGCAAATGAAGGGATTCTTGGTATAACTCATTTGAAAGACACCATCCTGCGATTGTGCAGCACTCCCTCAGTACTGCACTGAAATGTCAGTCGCGATTGTGTTTACTTATTTAATTTTTCCAATTAAGGGGCAATTTAGCGTGGCCAAGCCACCTACCCTACACATCGTTTTGGGTTGTGGGGGTGAGGCCCACGCAGACACGGGGAGAACGTGCAAACTCCACACGGACAGTGACCCGTGGCCGGGATCGAACCTGGTTCTCGGTGCCGTGAGGCAGCAGTGCTAGCCACTGCGCCACCCTCCGATTATGTTTCATAGATCATAGTATTTGCAGTGCAGAAGGCGGGCATTCGGCCCATCGAGCCTGCACCGGCCCTTACAATGACCACTCTACTGAAGGCCACATATCTACCCTATCCCCATAACCCCCACTTAACATTTTTTGCACACCCACCAGACAGTGACCCAAGCCAGGAATTGAACCTGGGACCCTGGAGCTGTGAAGCAATTATGCTAACCACTATGCTATCGTGCTGCCCTATCCATACTGGCTCCGAATCATTGACCCTCTGACTCATAAGGACAAGTGCACAAAGGTGTCATTTAAAACTAGTCATCAATTTAAAGCAATTGAGGAT
The DNA here is from genome assembly GCF_902713615.1 of Scyliorhinus canicula. Lineage (NCBI taxonomy): Eukaryota > Metazoa > Chordata > Chondrichthyes > Carcharhiniformes > Scyliorhinidae > Scyliorhinus > Scyliorhinus canicula. The sequence goes on from NC_052172.1 coordinate 19,148,674, forward strand.
GGAGTACAGGGGTTCTCCCTATTTCCTGGCTAAGTGATGAGATTCATGCAGGTCTAAAACTGCCCTTGAGCATCAATTAAAAGATCCAATTCCTACCAAAGTGCTGAAACGGTGGCCATGCCTTTGTGCAAAGCAACACCCGAGTGGTCAGAGGCAGATTCACCACCAGTTCCGGGGGCAGCAATTATTTCCCGTGTTCCACACCATCCAATTGGGGTCCCCTAACGCACATTTAGCACGACCCCAAAGAGCTGCAGTCAACCCAGTCGACAAACCAGCTCCCCAGATGGTTCGCCTGTCATCTTGTCAATGCAGCTCTCCACGACACGGTTAATAAGAAAAGCGAAGAGGGCAATAAACTCAGATCCAAATGCTACATGCAAATTGAAGTCAGGCTTCGCCCACTGCACAATTATTTAAGATTAATGATGAATGAAATGAAAATCACTTATTGTCACGAGTAGGCTTCAAATTAAGTTACTGTGAAAAACCCCTAGTCGCCACATTCTGGCACCTGTTCAGGGAGGCTGGTACGGGAATGATATCGGAATCATAAAAGCACAGAGGCCATTTAGCCCATCATGCTGGTCAGTTCTAGTCCCATTATCCCCTGCTCTTTTCCAAGAAACTTTTGTTTTTAAATGTTTATCCAATTAACATTTGAAAGATCCCACTGGGTCTGTGTCATGACATGCACATGATGAGATACAGACAGGCAGTGACAGACACCCAGTACAGCCAATCAACACACAGGACAGAACACATCCAATCACCAGGCAGAACACAAGGTGGTTTCCCACTATAAAACACACGAGGCATTAACACTCTGCCTCTTTCCAATGGTGACAACTATCGTGACAGTCAGGGTGTATATATCAGTTCGCACCTTCTACACGTGGCTCAGAGCTAGTCTGGTCTAGTTAGTTATAGTAAGCATGCTTAACCCACAGTGAACTGTGTGCACTGCTTAATAAGTTCAATAAAGCATTTTGAACTATCAAAGTTTGGAGTCTACTTTCAAGTACAACTGCATCCAATTGCAGTCCGTGTTACCCCAGGGTGATTAACACGACAGTCTGTTCAGGATATTTTGCTGTGTTAAAATACTTTCTCCGGCACCTTCACCAATTACCATAGATTTGTTTTATCTGGTTAACAGTCTCCCTATCTACTTCATCAAAAACTCGATATAAAAATGTTGAATGTTGCTTTTAAATCCCCCCCTTAAACCCTTCTGCTCCCAGGAGAACAACCCCACTTCGCTAATAACCCAATAAAGTCCCTCATCTTTCATAAGTGGTCACCCAGAGGGCTGGATTGTTCAGTGATCTCCTTCCATTCTGAAGGGACAGGTACATACTGTCGAACTAGCTTCCCTTCAATTCTTTGAACAAACTGGTCGTTACTCAGGTGAACACGGGCTACTGTGGCCCTGTCCCCCACACACACGGACTTCTCAACATGAAGCAACATACAGTGGTCGTGTGTGGGAAACCGAATGCACTTTCTCCTGTGCGGCACAGTAGTTAGCACTGCTGCCTCACAGCACCAGGGATCTGGGTTTGGTTCCATCCTCGGGTGACTGTCTGTGAGGAGTTTGCACTTCCTTCCCCATGTCTGTGGGGGTTTCATCCGGGTGCTCCAGTTTCCTCAACAGTCCAAAGATGTGCAGGTTAGGTGGATTGGCCATGATAAATTGTCCCTTCCTGTCCAAAAAGGTTAGATGCAGTTATGGGGATAGGGTGGGGGAGTGGGCCTGGTACTTGCGGAGGGTTGGTGCAGTCTCGACAGGCCAAATGGCCTCCTTCTGCACCCCGCGATTCTATGATTCGCTCCGACTACAGCAGCAGGTCCACTGTTCCGACTGGGATCAGCCAAGCTGGGGAACGAGCCCAGATTGGGGCCTCACGGTAGCATGGTGGTTAGCATCAATGCTTCACAGCTCCAGTGGTCCCAGGTTCGATTCCCGGCTGGGTCACTGTCTGTGTGGAGTCTGCACGTCCTCCCCGTGTGTGCGTGGGTTTCCTCCGGGTGCTCCGGTTTCCTCCCACAGTCCCACAGCGGGTTAGGTGGATTGGCCATGATAAATTGCCCGTAGTGTAAGGTTAATGGGGGGATTGTTGGGTTACGGGTATACGGGTTACGTGGGTTTAAGTAGGGTGATCATTGCTCGGCACAACATCAAGGGCCGAAGGGCCTGTTCTGTGCTGTTCTATGTTCTAGATCCTTCCCGTTTGACGTGCAGTTGCTGACGCCAACAAGTAGCTCAGATACTTCGGGTCCGCCCAAAGAACACCAGTTTCACAAATGAGCCACTCGTTTGAAGAGTTTAAGAAAGATTTTATTCGCTTTTCCACAGACATGCCAAATGAATGATGAAAAGACAAAAAAAAGGACTGAATGGAAAAGCGGAATCAAAAATAATCACAAATTAAATACAAATCTCATTTGAAAGCTTGATGCCTCTATAAAATATGAAAAGCAGATAAATTACACTACTCAAAAAAAAGAGAACACACACATCCCCAAATCAATAAAATCACAAAAAACCTACAGACAAATGTACATTGGAAAATCTTCACCACACAAAAACAATAAAATTTAAGACTTTTTCACTCTTTATACACAAATATTACAGAGAATAAAATTCCAAGTAAACTTTTCTTCTTTTAAGACAATGATGGTTGCAGCTGCAATGCTTCGAACGGTTCCCTCTTGCTCAGCTTTAGATTTGTGTCATTTGTATAAATGTCTTATAAAAAGTTCTCTTTTGTAATCCAGTTTGTACAAGAAATCGCAAACGCACATCAACGAACATGCGATCAGCGTGCAGAGGCAGAGAAGGATTGCATTACTGCCGAGGAACAGTCACAAGGCAGGGAAATCTGTTTCTTTTGGTTTGAAATTGAAAACAAAATTAACTCGCGCGTGTCGCAGCTTAACCACACAATAGGCGTTGTTTCTCCTCTCCCGGGGCACACGCCCATTCTAATGTCCAATGCAGCAAAGGTCACACAAATGTCGTAAATTATTCAAGGTTCTGTGCTTAAAAAGTTATCCTTTGATCTCAAGTTGCACACTTCTCCTCTCTTCCCTTCCTCAATCACTCACTACTTTGCCCAACATACAAGCTCCGTTCGAGCTTGTAATTAAATCTCAGGGTGCCAACAGCTCGAGATCCAGTGTTCGGCTGGCTTGAGTCATCCATTTGGTCAATGCCCAAACTTCCCACCAGTCTCCATTGCTGAGAAGAAGGTAGTTCTACGCTCTGCACTTTTCAAATGAGGAAATGTCCTTTAATTCAAAATAGCTGTGACACGACACATTCCAAATTCCTTCACTGGAAGCATTCACTTGTTTCATTCTGTTAACTCCCGTTGTGAAATGCAGCAGAACAATTTCAGTTGAATGCACGTCTCCTGCACACCATTTCCAAAGCTGCTGGGTTGAGACAGTATTTGGATTGTATGTAGAAATGTATCAGACAATAGAGCCTGAAATAATCATTTTTAAAAACCAGAACGCTTTGATAGAACTGCTTCAGCGTTGACTAGCCAACAAGATTTCATCGGTTAATCGAGGTGCTGGCAAACACAGTTTCTGAAACCCCCCACGGTGGCTGACTGCCGTCAGTGAGCCAGTAGCATGTTTGGCTCTGCACTGGCTGTGGTGGGTGCACACGCCCCTCAGATACCTGCTACCCCTGGGACCCTGCGCTTTTGTACCAATCCACAGCCAGATCCTCAAACCTCGGACAATACACCGGAGAACAGGGAACTCAGAAGGCAGGTTAAACCTCGTTTTGTGACTGTTCCCCTTTCAAAATGATTTGAACAAATCCCCAAAATTGCAGATCGATCAAATCCAGGCGACTGCATCAATTTGGCAGCATCTAGGTTAACATTCAGCCAGTGCCTCTCTGATTAAATTAATCATTCCACATGATTTCCCTACAATTGCGTTACTGTAGTGTATAATCCCTAGAAAGGTAGGATCACAAAAAATTCCAGAATATTCAGTACTCACTGAATCGCCTCAGCAATTCCAATTTTCATTAAGATTTTGAATTTTAAAAAAAAACCTAAAGCAATTTATACAAATATAATGTATACAAAGAGCATTTACATAGATTAAACTTCCTGAGCCATCACAAATGGAATTTTTCTAGAAAATAATTTAGTCTGTGTGAGAAAGTGCTTTAAAAACTTCCTATATTAATGTTAGACCCGGGAGATTGCTCTTTCAAACATCGTCTGCAATATTACTTTTTAAAAAAAAATATTGGAAACGAAACCTTTTGATTAAATTTTCAAATAAAATAAAACAGCTTACTGAAATCCACTGTATTGCGGTTCCTAAAAAGGACAGAGAAACATGATTTCCCGTCACAACCAATCCCCTGTACTGGCTTGCTGACCAATCCCCTGTTCTAGGTTGCTGACCAATCCCCTGTACTGGCTTGCTGACCAATCCCCTGTACTGGCTTGCTGACCAATCCCCTGTACTGGCTTGCTGACCAATCCCCTGTTCTAGGTTGCTGACCAATCCCCTGTTCTAGGTTGCTGACCAATCCTCTGTATTGGCTTGCTGACCAATCCCCTGTTCTAGGTTGCTGATCAATCCCCTGTACTGGCTTGCTGATCAATCCCCTGTTCTAGGTTGCTGGTCAATCCCCTGTACTGGCTTGCTGACCAATCCTCTGTACTGGCTTGCTGACCAATCCCCTGTACTGGCTTGCTGACCAATCCCCTGTTCTAGGTTGCTGGTCAATCCCCTGTACTGGCTTGCTGACCAATCCCCTGTACTGGCTTGCTGACCAATCCCCTGTACTGGCTTGCTGACCAATCCCCTGTTCTAGGTTGCTGACCAATCCCCTGTACTGGCTTGCTGACCAATCCCCTGTACTGGCTTGCTGACCAATCCCCTGTTCTAGGTTGCTGATCAATCCCCTGTTCTAGGTTGCTGGTCAATCCCCTGTACTGGCTTGCTGACCAATCCTCTGTACTGGCTTGCTGGTCAATCCCCTGTACTGGCTTGCTGACCAATCCCCTGTACTGGCTTGCTGATCAATCCCCTGTACTGGCTTGCTGATCAATCCCCTGTACTGACTTGCTGACCAATCCCCTGTACTGGCTTGCTGACCAATCCCCTGTACTGGCTTGCTGACCAATCCCCTGTACTGGCTTGCTGACCAATCCCCTGTTCTAGGTTGCTGGTCAATCCCCTGTACTGGCTTGCTGACCAATCCCCTGTACTGGCTTGCTGACCAATCCCCTGTACTGGCTTGCTGACCAATCCCCTGTTCTAGGTTGCTGATCAATCCCCTGTTCTAGGTTGCTGGTCAATCCCCTGTACTGGCTTGCTGACCAATCCTCTGTACTGGCTTGCTGGTCAATCCCCTGTACTGGCTTGCTGACCAATCCCCTGTACTGGCTTGCTGATCAATCCCCTGTACTGGCTTGCTGATCAATCCCCTGTACTGACTTGCTGACCAATCCCCTGTACTGGCTTGCTGACCAATCCCCTGTACTGGCTTGCTGACCAATCCCCTGTACTGGCTTGCTGACCAATCCCCTGTTCTAGGTTGCTGACCAATCCTCTGTACTGGCTTGCTGATCAATCCCCTGTACTGACTTGCTGACCAATCCCCTGTACTGGCTTGCTGACCAATCCCCTGTTCTACGTTGCTGACCAATCCCCTGTACTGGCTTGCTGACCAATCCCCTGTACTGGCTTGCTGACCAATCCCCTGTTCTAGGTTGCTGACCAATCCTCTGTACTGGCTTGCTGATCAATCCCCTGTACTGACTTGCTGACCAATCCCCTGTACTGGCTTGCTGACCAATCCCCTGTTCTACGTTGCTGACCAATCCCCTGTACTGGCTTGCTGACCAATCCCCTGTACTGGCTTGCTGACCAATCCCCTGTTCTAGGTTGCTGACCAATCCCCTGTACTGGCTTGCTGACCAATCCCCTGTACTGGCTTGCTGACCAATCCCCTGTACTGGCTTGCTGACCAATCCCCTGTACTGGCTTGCTGATCAATCCCCTGTACTGGCTTGCTGATCAATCCCCTGTACTGGCTTGCTGACCAATCCCCTGTACTGGCTTGCTGACCAATCCCCTGTACTGGCTTGCTGATCAATCCCCTGTACTGGCTTGCTGACCAATCCCCTGTACTGGCTTGCTGACCAATCCCCTGTACTGGCTTGCTGACCAATCCCCTGTACTGGCTTGCTGACCAATCCCCTGTACTGGCTTGCTGACCAATCCCCTGTACTGGCTTGCTGATCAATCCCCTGTTCTACGTTGCTGATCAATCCCCTGTACTGGCTTGCTGACCAATCCCCTGTACTGGCTTGCTGACCAATCCCCTGTACTGGCTTGCTGACCAATCCCCTGTACTGGCTTGCTGACCAATCCCCTGTACTGGCTTGCTGACCAATCCCCTGTACTGGCTTGCTGATCAATCCCCTGTACTGGCTTGCTGACCAATCCCCTGTACTGGCTTGCTGACCAATCCCCTGTACTGGCTTGCTGACCAATCCCCTGTACTGGCTTGCTGATCAATCCCCTGTACTGGCTTGCTGACCAATCCCCTGTACTGGCTTGCTGACCAATCCCCTGTACTGGCTTGCTGACCAATCCCCTGTACTGGCTTGCTGACCAATCCCCTGTACTGGCTTGCTGACCAATCCCCTGTACTGGGTTTACTAGCTTGCTGTCCTCACCCATGCTGCAGAATCTCCTTCCCTCAAAAGCGCCCTATCGAGGCCTTGCTTACTATTTTCCATGTGCAGGTGTAGATGCTAAGCTGTTCAGCTACAGAAAGCATCACTCTTGGTGCCCCACAGGACGAGCATTTTCCAGCGGAAGCGAAGAAAGTGGTGATGGGCTGGGGTGGGATTGGCGGGCGGTCATTGGTCAGTGATGAGGAACGGGATCCGGTTTCAATCCCAATCCGTTCGAGGATTCAAGGGGGCCAGAAGCATCTCGCTCTTCTGCGCCACGTGCCCTCTCTCGCTCTCCCCGGACAGGCCGAAGATTAAAAATCGTGGAGCCAATATTCACACGGGATGGCCAGTGCCTTAACTCTCAGCATAATTAAAAAGTTGCAAATCCACTTTGTTCCTTTTAACAACAGGAAAGACCAAAAGGAGCCAAACGGTCCTGTGGACCAAGCTGGGCACAGGAGGAAATGGAGAATAATCCGGGTTACACGGCTGTCTGACCCCACTGGAGGGAACAGTTTATCTCCTGACTATCATTTTGGTTTGTGACACTTTATAGACAGTGTTAAAAAAATAAAAACAATTAAATAGGATGGCCAGTATTCACTGAACTATAATTTCTGCCAAAGTTTCTGTTTTTAAATAATCAAATTGCTGCTTTCTGTGGACGCCCACCATCCTGACCAGCTTTAGGTAATTCTCCAAGTTCTGGAAGAAGACAAATGATCAAAGGTTTCTCGTTGGATAACAGAGATTGCCTTCCGCCAGTTAGCAGGGGTCAGGCTGGGAGAGAGAGAGAGAGAGAGAAAGAGAGAGAGAGAGAGAGAGAGAGAGAAAGAGAAAGAGAGAGAGAGAGAAAGAGAGAGAGAAAAAGAGAGAGAGAAAGAAGGAAGGAGTTAGGGCTGTGGATTTAATCAGCAGATGTGAGCGGCTATTGGCAGCATTCAGAAAACATTTGTACTGGACCAGTCCCGCCCTAGCACAGTGAACGGACGTACAGTACACATCCTGGCAGGGCGGGGTAGGCTGAGAGAGAGTGGCCACGGGAAAATGAACCGCTCGCTTCCCCCCCCCTGCCCCCCACTCTGCTACGTCTGCGTCGAAAGCCACCGCCTCCGTCGTCAATAAAACGGCGCCGATTACTCTGCAAGTTGTGGAATTCTCATGTTGGGCTGTCGCTGTGTTAGTTACTCCAAAGGTACGATGTCAAAAATAGAACGTGTTCAAGGTGCCTCGCGGGTGGGCAGGCCGGCGTCACTTCTTCTCCACGGTGCTGGAAAATATTTCTGCAAATTTCCTCAGTTGCACGGTGGCGCACAGGGACTCCTCCTGGAGGCGCTGGTTATTGACCCGCAGATTGGCCACCTCGGCCTGCAAGACCATTTTATCCTCTTTCTCCTGGAGAGACAGAGACAGGGGGTGACAGAGTGAATTTCCTCAGTGAGCATTATACAACATGGAAGGTGCGAGATTCCCTAGCTTAGTGTTAACTCGAGAGCTACATTCCCAACCAACACGATACGTGAGGGCCCCGCTCAGGAATACAGTACAAAGGTGGAATGTCGCCATCGCTTACAGCTCCTGGTGTGAATAGTGAAGGGGCCAGGCAGTATTGATCATACTCCATGTAATACCGACATTTTCATTAGAGGTGCCGTCGTTCAAGGAGGTGTTAAACCAAGGCTGCAAAGAGGAGAGAGAGAGAGAGAAAAGAGGAAAGACAGAGAAAAGAGTGAGAGAGGAGGAGAGAAAGAGATAGAGAAGACAGAGAGAGGAGAGAAAAGAGGAGAGGAGAGAAAAGAGGAGAGGAGAGAAGAGATAGAAGGTAGAGAGAGAGAGAAGAGAGAGAAGAGAGCGAAAAAAGAGCGAGAGAAAAGGAGAGAGGAGAGAAAAGAGAGGCGAGAAGAGAGAGGGAGAAACGAGAGAGAGAAAAGAGAGAGAGAAAAGAGAGAGAGAGGACAGAAGAGAGGAGAGAAAAGAGAGAAAAGAGAGAGAAAAGAGAGAGAGAAAATAAGAGAGAAAAGAGAGAGAGAGGAGAGAAAAGAGAGAGAGAGAAAAAAGAGAGAAGAGAAGAGAAAGAGAGAGAGAAAAGAGAAAGGGAAAAGAGAGAGCGAAAAGAGAGCGCGAAAAGAGAGAGGGAAAAGAGAAATAAAAGAGAGAGAAAAGGGAGAGAAAAGGGAGAGAGAAAAGAGAGAGATAAGAGAAAGAGGAGAGAGGAAAAAAAAGGAGAGAGAGATAAGAGAGAAGAAAAAGAGGAAGAGAGAGAGAGAGAGAGAGAGAGAGAGAGGAGAGAGAGAGGGAGAGAGAGGGAGAGAGAGGGAGAGAGAGGGAGAGAGAGGGAGAGAGAGGGGAGTGTCGCATCCGCTGAAGGTTTGGGTTAAGGCACATTTCTCCATTTCTGGTATTGATATATCCACCCAGTGCTGTCACAATGATTAAGCTTTCACTTTTCCAAGCAACTTCTTTGCCAAAGTAAAAAAAAATCAGCTGGCAGAAGGTGGCATCACATCCGGGAGCATCTACAAGCAGAGAATACCGGGATAGCATTTCCTGAAGTGATTTACGGAGCTCCTCCAGACTCATTTAGATGGTGAGAGCGTGGCAGAAACTATAAAATAGTTCAGGAGGACTGGCCTTTGTTGTCTGCACAAACACCCGGCGTTTCGGGAGATACTTCAACAGCAAAACCTGATAATTACAAGATTATTAACTCAAAAAAACCAACATTTTTAAAAAAGTATTTCGTTAGCGGAAAACCTGTGTCGACGGGGAAAGGAGGTCAGGATGGGTGACCAAAGGTCTTAATCAAAGGAGCTGGGATTTTAAAAGGGGAATGGTTAGGAGAGAGGAATTAGAGGGAGCGTTGGACCCAATGGTGCCGGGAGAAGCCTGGGATCGAATCTACAGTAAATCACAAGCTTTGGAAGGAGGGGGTGTGAGGTACAGACATTCAAAAAATGTTATTGATTGAAAGAGGGCAAACAGCAAATGGAAATAAAAGATTCAATCCAGCAGAGATGATGACGAGTTTGGATGTCAAATGGTTAACATGATGGGATACCAATGCGCTGTGGATGTTTGTGGCCAGCTCCTATCCATACGCACTACCGCTGGAATGACGAGTGATAGCGTTTCAATTCTATTCCCAAGCTTCCTACGCTTCCAAGATTTCAACACGGACTGTTGAATGTTTTCTTTGGGTCTTCCGAATATCAAGAGAATACTTCAGGATAAGTTCTTGCAGATGACTGGCGATTAGAGAAAAAAAACCATTCCCATATCCCACAAGAAGATGCATCGGAAACACTCCTTATTTTCTGATCTTGCTCCAGTTTTACAGCTGCCTCAAGTCATTAGTGACTCAGTTTTCAAAAACTATTCCAAACGCCCCCATTCTGCATCGTGGTGCCGTTATGGAGCTGATTCCGTGTCCTCCAAATGCCTTTCTGTGGCCATGCACCCGAGCAGCAGAACAATTGAAGCTGACAGCACAGAACGTGGCCATTCAGCCCATCGTGATATCCCAAAGTAAATCAGTCAGAGGTTTTCCGAATTGCTGGTGATGGGGGCAGAAGCGGATTTAGTGACAGGTGACAACAAAGGCCTGGGATTTATCATCAACATTTTCAGTACTGATATAACAAATTGCTGCTTTATTGCTGTTTTCGCTGGCAGCTGGGGTCACGTTCATTCGCAAGGGTTAAAACAGAGTTGCAGTTGGGAGGCACTACGCTCAAGACTGCGAGGGACTCTGCCTCAACTGCTCAGAGACAAAACTGTCTGTGCGGAGTCTGCACATCCTCCCTGTGGGTTTCCTCCGGGTGCTCCGGTTTCCTCCCACAGTCCAAAGATGTGCAGGTTAGGTGGATTGACCATGCTAAATTGCCCCTTAGTGTCCAAAAGTGCCCTTAGTGTTGGGTGGGGTTACTGGGTTATGGGGATGGGGTGGAGGTGTTGACCTTGGGTAGGGTGCTCTTTCCAAGAGCCGGTGCAGACTCGATGGGCCGAATGGCCTCCTTCTGCACTGTAAATTCTATGATCCATACTCAAACAGCTATCTTTCTTTAAATAAATTTAGAGTACCCAATTATTTTTTCCAATTAAGGGCAATTTAGCCTGGCCAATCCACCTACCCTGCACATCTTTGGGTTGTGGGGGTGAAACCCACGCAGACACGGGGAGAATGTGCAAACTCCACACGGGCAGTGAACCGGGGCCGGGATCGAACCCGGGACCTCGGCGCCGTGAGGCAGCAATGCTAACCACTGCACCACCATGCTGTCCCAACAGCTCTCTTCACAGAGAGCTTTTCCCTAATCGCTGTGACAATTTTAAATGCGTAATATGCCTAACCTGCACATCTTTGGACTGTGGGAGGAAACCGGAGGAAACCCACGCAGACACGGGGAGAATGTGCAGACTCCGCACAGACAGTGACCCAAGCCGGGAATCAAACCTGGATCTTGGAGCTGTGAAGCAATTGTGCTAACCACCGTGCTACCCTTATGAGCTGCACGGATGTTAAATTGGTTGTTGGTGTAGCTATTCGTGCACTCAGGGTTGTTCAGTAAGTGCTGTCCAAACACGGAAGCACATCTAACAGTAGCTGCTTTGATTTGGGTTTCGAAAACGCGGCCTGGACTCTGCCCATTATGGACACCCGAAGAATCATGCTGTTTGATTTGATCAGCCAATCCCTGGGGTCTATGGCCCATGTACCGAGCATCACACTGACATTGGTTACATCTGCTTCTGTGGAAATAGGGTTAGTTTCTAAATCTCTCCTTACAATTAGTCACCCTCGGGAGGAGCACAGGGTCACTGCGGGCAGCATTTCACTTGTCTATCCAGCCCCAATCTCAAACAGCACTGAAATGGCAACAATCTAGTGTTCCTTCAGAAATAAATTCTGTCACCTTTCCCAACCAGTCAAGGCATCTGCCTCACACCAATGTGATTCTTAACCATCCTCTGGAGGAGGCCTATCCAGTCACTCAACTGTACTGCCAGCATCTGAAGAGAAACTTGGGATGGGTAATACTGACAGTGACTCCCACATCCCGGGGATGGATAGAGAAACTTGGGATGGGTAATACTGCCAGTGACTCCCACATCCTGGGGATGGATAGAGAAACTTGGGATGGGTAATACTGCCAGTGACTCCCACATCCCGGGGATGGATAGAGAAACTTGGGATGGGTAATACTGCCAGTGACTCCCACATCCCGAGGATGTATTGAAAATGTTGTGGGCACATTCCTCACCTTCAGCAGATCGTCCTGAAGCTGTCTCAGCTGGATTTCGAGCTGGTAAACCTTTCCTGTTAACGCCAACGCTGGCTCGTCGCTGGAACACAAGAGGCATTCGTTAAATTTGGAACAATGCGCCCGCTGCAGCAGAGTGGGCGACTCTGGTGCCCTTTGAACCAAGCGCTTGTTCAGCGTCCCACTCCAAACCCTTCAGCAGAATCCAGGTTGACCCTCCAGGGCTTCACCACCAGAGGGGACACCTGGAGGATGAGATGTTAAACCGAGGCCCTGTCGGGCCTCTCGGTTGACTGTAAAATATCCCACTATCCCAAAGGATCAGGGGAGATGGCCCTGGTGCGCTGGACAATATTTATCCCTCAATCATTCCAAAAAATCCCCAGTTGATCTGATCGTGATCATATTGCTATTGGTGAGAAATTCCTGGATTCAAATGGATTTTAGTGACAGTCAAAGCGAACACATCCTACTCGAGGTTACACCAGATGGTATTTCTAAAATAATAACTGAGTAAATGGAAATATTCTTTAAAAAAAAAGGTCTCAATAGTTTACAAAATGCTTCCCAAGACTCTGTCTGCAGGTGGTAATGACAAGGTCAACCAGAATTCCTACTCCCGGTGGGTGGGGAAGGTTTGGCCACAAGACAGAGTTGGGTCTGGATTGGGTTCAGCTTCGACAGCAACCCTGCAGAACAGTCAGCTGATGCTTCATATAAAAGGAAACATTCCTGGACTGGTTCCCATTGCCTCAGAGAGCCGAGGAGAAACTCAAAATCCTCCCCCCCATCCCATTATTTTTTTGGAATCTTTGATGTTACATAGCCGCAGGGAGGGGGGCAAAATCATAGAATTTACAGTGCAGAAGGAGGCCATTCGGCCCATTGAGTCACTGGCCCTTGGAAAGAGCACCCTACTTAAACCCACCCCTCCACCCTATCCCCGTAACCCAACCTCACCATTTGGACACTAAGGGGCAATTTAGCATGGCCAATCCATCTAACCCGCACATCTTTGGACTGTGGGAGGAAACCGGAGCACCCGGAGGGAACCCGCGCTGACACGGGGGGAACGTGCAGACTCCGCACAGACAGTGACCCAAGGCTGGAATTGAACCCGGGTCCCTGGCGCTGTGAGACAGCAGTGCTAACCACTGTGCCACCAATGGAAGAACCACCTCGTGCTAATGCTCCAGCCACCATGCTCTGTGGGGCAGGCATGGATGGCCCAGCCGGTGCTGACCTGCCCCTCAATCCTGTATTTCTGTGTGACTCGCTTTCTGGATATGGGGGAGGGCCCAAGCATTGCCACATGAATCCCAACAACTGCTTGCCAAGGTTCCTAGCTGCAACCTAACAACTCTCTCTACTCGACATACAAGCTAATAATTCAACCCTTAAACAACACTGGAGTTTGAATGGAACATGCCGATTGCAATGTTAACTCATCTGGGTTTGATCGCCATTGCATTCATTAATCCTTTTAATTCAAACCAAACATTTTACAGCCAAGCAGAACCCTTATAACTAAAATAGAAAGATAAATCTGTTGCCGACAGCAAAGCCAAGTGCCGATCAGAAAGGAAGTTGAGCGAGTATCTGAGATTTCGACCGGCTGAAACGAGACTGGGGAAAGAGCTAAAAGCAATGATTTTGTTCTGCATCTACAAACTGGCTGGTTTAGCACAGTGGGCTAAACAGCTGGCTTGTAATGCAGAACAATGCCAGCGGCGCGGGTTCAATTCCCATACCGGCCTCCCCGAACAGGCGCCAGAATGTGGCGACTAGGGGCTTTTCACAGTAACTTCAGTGAAGCCTACTCGTGACAATAAGCAATTATTATTAAGCTCTGCATCTGCAAATTACGCCAACTCTAAAATCACCTTTTCTAAATTACTTGTTGTAATTTCACCCCCAATTCTTCAGCAATCCAATTTTGGCCTGGCATGGAGGGATCAAACCCAGACATGTTACTGTTCCTCAGACTTTCGCAACTCTTCCTGTAACAGATGCTGGTCACAGGCTCCACTCTCTTTTTATTTCAAAGTTTCAATTTTATCTCGGCCCTGGCACCACTTACTGTTGTGAAGAAATTGTACAGGAATTGTTTGTATACTTCAATAGTGATTTTAACATAACAAAATGTCCCTTGGTGCTGTGGTTAGCATTGTTGCTTCACAGTTCCAGGGTCCCAGGTTCGATTTTCCCGGCTCAGTCTCTCTTTGTCTGCCCCAAATCCCATGGTCACTCGGCTGAAGTAGGTCCGGCGGGTCTGTCCTGATACCGTGTGGCTCGCTTTGACGACTCTCCCGGATTGGCCCGGAGTCTCCAGGACACAGCGGAGTGCGGCGCTGGGGTAAGTCATCGGGACATTAAAAAGAAACGGTGTGCAACATGTCCCGTGGGAAGATGGGATACTGTTGGGACCACAGGGAGGCTCAGCGGGAATTTTTACAAAACACTTGCCGTGGCCCAAAGGGTTAACATCGTCCGAATAATCCAGTCAGCAAAGCAGCGATTGGACAGCTTGACTTGCTAGAGGTCGTTCGTGGCAACAGGGAGGTCAGCAAATCACTTTTATTTCTCCCTCGCTCTTTCTCTTTGTTCCCCAACGGGAAGCAGCTGAATTATCGTCAGAGACGCCATCTTGGATAAGATATTGGGAGAGGATGGCGCAGTGGCTAGCACTGCTGCCTCACGCCACCAGGGTCCCAGGTTTGATTCCCGGCTTGAGTCCTAAGCTAACAAACCTTTGGGGTTCCTTCTTCAGCACCATGTTGGAGATCTTACAAAGAGAATTGAAGCCTGGTCCCCTAGAGGGCGGCACGCGTGCACAGTGGTTAGCACTGTTGCTTTGCAGCACCAGGGTCCCAGGTTCGATTCCCGGCTTGGGTCACTGTGCGGAGTCTGCACGTTCTCCCCGTGTGTGCGTGGGTTTCCTCCGAGTGCTCCGGTTTCCTCCCACAAGTCCCGAAGACGTGCTTGTTGGGTGAATTGGACATTCTGAATTCTCCCTCTGTGACTCGAACAGGCGCCGGAGTGTGGCGACTAGGGGATTTTCACAGTAACTTCATTGCAGTGTTAATGTAAGCCTACTTTGTGACAATAAAGATTATTAGAAGCCATTTTCAAGGTGTCGGACCTGCAGACGTGCCGGGAGGCAGATGTCTTCGCCTTTGTCTGGCTATTTGCTCACAGGCGGGTTCTGTTGGGAGTGAAGGTCAGTGCCTTGGCCTGGCTGATAGCGTTTTAGCACTTTCAGAAAATTAAATACACAGTGAGACGGTCGATTAGGAGCTCTTACCCATTTTTTTTCGTATTGATAAATTCAAAAAACGATCAATAAAAAAATATTTTAAAAAATTGTAGGTCTGGTTAGAAATTGATATCAAGCACCTCAAACTGAAGAAACATGGTCGGAATCGGAGCAGATACGAATGTGTGAAGGAGAGGGGGATTATTAATAAGCAGGAGAAATAGGACTGCCCTGTCACACCTTGGTATAAACAGAACTTGATGTGGTGCAGGATGTATAAAAATGTTGAGTAGCTCTAAGCAAACACAAGAATAAAAAGCAGTTACCTTAAAATATGTTGTGTTCGGGGTGAAGACTGTCGCTCCAGGGTTTGGGTATGTACAGGGTTATAGGCTGGTCCAACCTCTGACCCAACAGAGGAGTCGTTCAGTGAGAAAAGGGAAACAGCTCTCTGGACTGATTAAAAGAGAAAGAGGAACAGAATTATCATTGGCAATTTCTTTTGGGCGGGAAGCCTCTCATGTTCCCGGCTTGCTCTCCAGATCTCTAGCCTTGGTGCTGTGCGTAGCACCCAGCCCTTAGCCAGAAACCAGTGGTTGAAACGGAATCCTGAGCACGTAATCTAGGTCGACACTCTGTGTGCAGCGCGGTCGGAGCTGCTGCCTTTTAAATGACATAAACAAAGTCTGCCTTCTGCAAAGCTGCAGGAAGGTAAATCCCACGGCATTACTCAAAGGGTGAGTGTGTGTTTCCCAGGTTGTCCTGACCACTTTTTAAAATTATAAATTTAGAGTACCCAATTCATTTTTTCCAATTAAGGGGCAATTTAGCGTGGCCAATCCACCTACCCTGCACATCTCTGGGTTGTGGGGGCGAAACCCACGCAGACACGGGGAGAATGTGCAAACTCCACACGGACAGTGACCCGGGGCCGGGATTGAACCCGGGACCTCGGCGCCGTGAGGCAGCAGGTGCTAACCCACTGCGCAACCGTGCTTGCACGGCATTCTAAGTTATTAAGCACAAGGATGATAGGCGAACAGAATTTGATGCGAGTTATGACATACATGGGCAGCAGAGTTTTGGCCGAATTTTAAAATAAAAGATGATGTTCCTTTCTCACAGTTACAAAGCCAATGGGGGGGCCACACGGTGGCGCAGTGGGTTAGCCCTGTTGCCTCACGGCGCTGAGGTCCCAGGTTCGATCCCGGCTCTGGGTCACTGTCCGTGTGGAGTTTGCACATTTCCCCCGTGTCTGCGTGGGTTTCGCCCCCACAACCCAAAGATGTGCAGGGTAGGTGGATTGGCCGCATTCTAAATTGCCCCTTAATTGAAAAAAAATAAAAATAATTGGATACACAAAGCCAATGGGCAGAGTGGACAAGGCAAAGCCCCTGATCCATCTCCTTACTCGCTCCAAAAACCAATTCGAAGTGAATCCCACTCATGCTACACACAAGAGAGATATAAAAGGCGACATTGAACCTGATCTCGGGCTTGTCCAAGCCAAAAAGCTGGATGAATTGAAGAGTGCAGCTACCTCAGAGTAAAGTTTGTTGGACGGCCACTGACCCTTTCAGAATGAATCTACATTTTTTGGACCGTCTGTCTGTCTGCCTCTCTCTACCTCAAGTGTTTAGTGATGAGCATGGCCCGCAAAATACAAACTGGAATCCGCAAGGAAACATCTGGCCACTGATTGTAGGCTTTCACTGAGGCGCGGACTGCGCACATTTATTAGACACAGCTGCTCCATAATGTGGCGCCAATTTAAGAACACCCCACCACTCCCCCCACGGGAACAATCCAGTGAAGAGTAAAAATCATCCTTGGTCAAGATTATGCTAAGGTGGGGGAGAGGTGAGAAAAATCGAAAACAAAATGTTACACGAAGAAAGTCAACACACAGTAACAAAAGTCTTAGCACAGTTAATTTTACTTCCCTTTATCTAGTGAAATAAATTAAAATTATTCCCCCTCCAGGCAGAAAGGTAACCAGCAGCAGATTGCATTGGTTTATTTACATTTAACCCTAACTAAATCTTTGATAGGCTAAAACCATATTTAAAAAAAAATTAAAGTAATCATTTTTTCCCCCCCAATTAAGGGGCAATTTACCATGGCCAATCCACCTAGCCCGCACATCTGTGGGTGGGAGGAAACCGGAGCATCCGGAGGAAACCCACCCAGACATGGGGAGAACGTGCAGACTCCGCACAGACAGTCACCCGAAGCCTGAATAGAACCCGGGACTCTGTTGCTTTGAGGCAGCAGTGCTAAACATTGTGCCACTGTGCTTCCTCATATCTTAGGGTAGTGGGGTGAGACCCACGCAGACCCGGGGGGAACGTGCAAACTCCACACGGACAGTGACCCGGGGCCGGGATCGAACTCAGGTCCTCAGCGCTGTGAGACAGCAGTGCTAACCACTGCGCCATCGTGCTGCCCTAAAACCATATTCTTGTCAGTTAGATTGCACATTCCGCTTAGTGTCTTCCAGCATTTATAAAAGACCCTATTACTCTGGCAGTGAAAGTAGATGGCAACCTGTATGGGACATTATCTTGTACAAATACATTTAGAAGTACAGAAAAGAGGCTATTTGGCCCATTGAATCTGGGCCAGCGCTTTTGAAAAGCAATCCAGTTAGCCCCGTTCCTCCACCCTTTGCCCGAATCCCTCAAACTTTATCTTACGATTAATAGACCACAACCTTTTGAAAGTTAGGACCAAACCGACTTCTTCCACCAGCCAATCAGGCAGCGCATTCCAAATTAGAATCATAGTTAGGGGGCCTCACGGTAGCATGGTGGTTAGCATCAATGCTTCACAGCTCCAGGGTCCCAGGTTCGGTTCCCGGCTGGGTCACTGTCTGTGTGGAGTCTGCACGTCCTCCCCCTGTGTGCGTGGGTTTCCTCCGGGTGCTCCGGTTTCCTCCCACAGTCCAAAGATGTGCGGGTTAGGTGGATTGGCCATGCTAAATTGCCCGTAGTGTCCTAATAAATGTAAGGTTAAGGGGGAGGGTTGTTGGGTTACGGGTATAGGGTGAATATGTGGGTTTGAGTAGGGTGATCATGGCTCGGCACAACATTGAGGGCCGAAGGGCCTGTTCTGTGCTGTACTGTTCTATGTCTATGTTCTATGTCTATGTCATAGTATTTACAGTGCAGAAGGAGGCCATTTGGCCCATCAAGTCTGCATCAGCTCTTTGAACGAGCACCCTACCCAAGCCCACATCTCCACCCTATCCCCATAACCCAGTAACCCCACCCAACACTAAGGGCAATTTTTTGGACACTAAGGGGCAAATATAGCATGGCCAATCCACCTAACCTGCACATCTTTGGACTGTGGGAGGAAACTGGAGCACCCGGAGGAAACCCACCGCACACACGGGGAGGATGTGCAGACTCCACACAGACAGTGAACCAAGCCGGGAATTGAACCTGGGACCCTGGAGCTGTGAAGCAATTGTGCTAACCACCATGCTGCCCCTAATATGGAAGCGCCCAATGTGGGGCACAAACCCACAACCCTGGAATTAAGGGTCCCATGCTCTACCGACTGAGCTAACCGGACATCGGCTAGCTCAGTCGAAATTCAAACAAATCGGCCCAGAAAAATGTTTTATTTTGTGGCATCTGTGGGGTTTTTTTTTGTTGCCAATCACCTGAATTCAGTGTCGCAGGTTATTGACCCTCCAACCACTGGAAACAGGAATATGGCACAGAAACAGCCCAACCAGTCCATATTGCCCCAGAGCCTCCTCCCATCTAAATCCACCATTATTAACCCTTCATTTCCTTCTCCCCCATAAGCTTGTCGAGCTTCCCTATAAATGCTTCAATGGCCATGAGCTGGACAGCAAGGTCTGTTTCTGTGCTAGGTCATACTATTTGCATCAACCACTCCCTGTGACTTTCCACATTCTCCCCATTCTTTTGGATAACCGAATTTCTTGAGAATTCCTCACTGGGTGTCTTGGTGACCATCCTACATAGGGTGGCCTGCAGTTACGCTCTTCACCACAAGAGGGGATGTTATTTCTGTAAACAGCTCCTCCTAATTACTCTATCCAAACCCTTCATTGAACTCTGCTAATCAAAGCTTCTCCTTGCCTGTGCTCAGAGGAGAGCATCCCCAGACTCTCTGACCACATAAACAGCAATCCCTCTTCGATGCAACCATTCTAGCTCAAAGTTGGAACTGGTAAATTGAAACACCTATTTGAAATAGGAGCCTTCATTAGTCAAAAGTGAAAGGATTTAGAGGGATTATGGACCATTTGTAGAATCCAGTTAGGTAACACATTAATATATCTCACTCTGTTCTGCTATGAGCTCTGGGCCGAGGGCCGAGGGCTCTGGGACGTGGGGCTCTGGGCCGAGGGCTCTGGGCCGAGGGCTCTGGGCCGAGGGCTCTGGGACGTGGGGCTCTGGGCCGAGGGCTCTGGGCCGAGGGCTCTGGGCCGAGGGCTCTGGGCCGAGGGCTCTGGGCCGTGAGGCTCTGGGACGAGGGCTCTGGGCCGTGAGACGAGGGCCTCTGGGCCGAGGGCTCTGGGCCGAGGGCTCTGGGCCGAGGGCTCTGGGCCGAGGGCTCTGGGCCGAGGGCTCTGGGCCGAGGGCTCTGGGCCGAGGGCTCTGGGCCGTGGGCTCTGGGCCGAGGGCTCTGGGCCGTGGGCTCTGGGCCGTGGGGCTCTGGGCCGTGGGGCTCTGGGCCGTGGGGCTCTGGGCCGTGGGGCTCTGGGCCGTGGGGCTCTGGGCCGTGGGGCTCTGGGCCGTGGGGCTCTGGGCCGTGGGGCTCTGGGCCGTGGGCCCTGGGCCGAGGGCTCTGGGCCGTGGGGCTCAGGGCTGTGAGCTCTGGGCTGTGAGCTCCGACAGACTTACAGAACTATTTTATTGAAGAACATCGACTGGAGAGTTGGTTCAACTCGCTAAAATGGATGATAAATCCGGGAGCGAGTGCTGAACTGGATGACCAGAGTTCAAAAGCTTCAAGTAAGAAATAAGAATAAAAGAAATACTTTCGGGGGCAGTGGCACCGAGGACCCGGGTTCAATCCCGGCTCTGGGTCACTGTCCGTGTGGAGTTTGCACATTCTCCCCGTGTCTGCGTGGGTTTCACCCCCACAACCCAAAGATGTGCAGGGTAGGTGGATTGGCCACGCTAAATTGCTGCTTAAATCAGAAAAGAATTGGGTCATTTAAAATTTTTAAAAAAGGAATGCTTTCCACATGATGGGAGATCACACAAAACACTCTTTTTAAAAAAAAAATGTCAGTTGAGCATTTGATTTGGAAAGATTTTAGGATACGTAGAGAGAAAGACTAAATAGTGGTGGACGTGTCAGTTCCTGGAGTTAATGCTGTACCATGAAACGCAGCGAGTTGCTGATGTGCAGTTACGCAGTGGGGAGGCAGAAGTAGGCACTCAGGGAGCTGAGCGTGTCCTTGGATCAGTAATGAATCTCCTTGAAACCACTCTGCCCCTCTCTGCCACTCTGCCCCTCTCTCATCATTCCCTGAAGAACTACGGCAAGCCCACTTGAGTCTTCCAATTCGGTTGATCTCAACATGGGTGGACAAGAGCAAATTACCGACTGTATAAAATTATGCTTTCATTTCAAGTGACGTCAGGAGGAAGTTAAATAACGTATGGGAGGTGATCACAGCTATGGAAGTAATGGATACGCCCGTCACTTCCAGAATTGTGCATTCAGCATTAGCCCAATTCTCGAAGATTTTAAAGGTCACCATGACCTTGAAGCGGTCTCCCTCAAATACTAGGGGAGGGGCAATGTGGAACGGGAAAGCTTCACTTTGTGAAGTGCTGTGTTCAGGCAGTTTGGAGCTGGCAAAGTCTACTGCTCAATCCGTCCACCAGCCTCGAGCTCCCTTTCGCTCTGAATTGGGCATCGAGTTACTCCTGGAGATAAAGTTTGCTGTTACTGTTCGCCCAAGGCGCCGCTGAAAATCTATCCTCCAGCAGAACTGACAATCAGTCTGTGGGCAAACAATGCCGAGACCCACCTCAGTGCCGACCCCACCGGAGTTACCACTGGTAACCTGCTGGTGGCATGCATCTCGATTTCGTTTCACACAGCCTCAGGTCCCAGGATGTTGATGCTGAGAGGGGTTACTGTGATGCCGCTGTCGGGTTGTATTGTATCAGGGATTCCTGCGCTAGTTTCAGGTGACACTCTCCCAGAGGTTTCAGGTTAGCTCTCAGCTCACAATAGAGACATTATTCTCGACTCCTCTTCACACAGACACAGGTCTGCGTGCCCGCCTCAACGCCTGTGCCCCCCCCCCCCCCCCCCACTTCCCGGCGTGCCGGTTTAACACATTAATAACAAGAGCCTACAGAGAAAAATTTCAGCCCCATAGGATTTCTAAGCAGCAGAAAGCATCAAGGACGGTGGAAGTTTTTCCACAGAAGCTGCTGGGAATGAGTGAATGGTAATGCACATCAAGAGGACAGGTGGCGCCAGAACCATTTAGGTTTTTCTAGCAGAGGCGAGCGTGGATTCAGGTGTTTAAAGCCAATGTTAACATATCTGGGCCGGGTCAGCTTGCTGGTGATTGGGAACAGGGATACGTTAAGAGGCTAGGTTGCTGGTGATTGGGAACAGGGATACGTTAAGAGGCTAGGTTGCTGGTGATTGGGAACAGGGATACGTTAAGAGGCTAGGTTGCTGGTGATTGGGAACAGGGATACGTTAGGAGGCTAGGTTGCTGGTGATTGGGAACAGGGATACGTTAGGAGGCTAGGTTGCTGGTGATTGGGAACAGGATACGTTAGGAGGCTAGGTTGCTGGTGATTGGGAACAGGGATACGTTAGGAGGCTAGGTTGCTGGTGATTGGGAACAGGGATACGTTAGGAGGCTAGGTTGCTGGTGATTGGGAACAGGGATACGTTAGGAGGCTAGGTTGCTGGTGATTGGGAACAGGGATACGTTAGGAGGCTATTGCTGGTGATTGGGAACAGGGATACGTTAGGAGGCTAGGTTGCTGGTGATTGGGAACAGGGATACGTTAGGAGGCTAGGTTGCTGGTGATTGGGAACAGGGATACGTTAGGAGGCTAGGTTGCTGGTGATTGGGAACAGGGATACGTTAGGAGGCTAGGTTGCTGGTGATTGGGAACAGGGATACGTTAGGCGGTTAGGTTGCTGGTGATTGGGAACAGGGATACGTTAGGAGGCTAGGTTGCTGGTGATTGGGAACAGGGATACGTTAGGCGGTTAGGTTTGGTAACATGAGGAGCAGGACTAGGACTGGTTAAACTCATCTCATATAATGCCAATCACTCCCAAAAGCCTGGGCTGGATTTGCAACCGGCTTCGAGAGGTGAAAGGAGTCTAATCCTTAATTTTATGCATTGAGTGGCTCGGATCTGGAATGTGCTGATGGATAGGGAGAGTCTAGGTAACCTCAGAATAAAGGTGTCTCCCATTTAACACTGAGACAGGGAGGAATCTCTTCTCTTAGAAGGTATATGGCCGACACGGTAGCACAGTGGTTAGCACTGTTGCTTCACAACTCCAGGGTCCCAGATTCGATTCCCCAGCTGTGGAGCAGGGTGAAGTTGAAAAGAAGAGGCAAAAGTCAGAAAATGGAGAGTCAACAGAACCCAAGGCAGAAGCTTAAACATTCCTTTGTTTGAATTTTTATATCTGTCTGTGCGGAGTCTGCACGTTCTCCCCGTGTCTGCGTGGGTTTCCTCCGGGTGCTCCGGTTTCCTCCCACAAGTCCCGAAAGGCATGCTTGTTAGGTGAATTGGACATTCTGAATTCTCCCTCAGTGTACCCGAACAGGCGCCGGAATGTGGCAACTAGGGGATTTTCACAGTAACTTCATTGCAGTGTTAATGCAAGCCTACTTGTCACACTAATAAAAAGTATTATCATTATTAGTGAATTTGTGGATTTCTTTACCGCAGAGAGCTGTAGAGGCTGGGCCGTTAGGTATGTTCAAGGCTGAGATTTCTAATCAGTGAGGGAATCGCGGGTTATGGGGATAAGGCAGGAAAGTGGAGTTGAGGATTATCACATCAGATCAGTCACGATCTCATTGAATGGTGGAGCAGATTCCTGCTCCTGCACCTTATAATCTCACTTATAAACATTGGATAATGACTTGGAGGAAAATTGCAGGGATCGGCGGAAGAACGGGGAAGTGCGACAAACTGGATTGCTTTTCAAAAGAGCTAACAGACTGTGTGCAGAATGGTCACCTGCACTGTGCTATTCTAAGACAATGAACTTTTTCCCAATGTAATGGGTGATTTATTGCAAAATTAATTCGTCTCCTACGTACCACAATACGGAACGTGGCATTTAAAACCGAAAAGGCTGGAAAAAAACTCAAGCAGGTCTGGCAGGTCATGTGACATGACTTCTTCCAGCATTTTCTGTTTCCTTTTCACATTTCCAGCATCTGCAGTATTTTTTGTTTTGCTTTAATTTTAGCGTGTACCGTAGCAGTTCAGCCACTGAGCCCAGAAACAAACCAACGGCGGCACGGTAGCACAGTGGTTAGCACTGTTGCTTCACAGCACCAGGGTCACAGGTTCGATTCCCGGCTTGGGTCACTGTCTGTGCGGAGTCTGCACGTTCTCCCCGGGTCTGCGTGGGTTTCCTCCGGGTGCTCCGGTTTCCTCCCACAAGTCCCGAAAGACGTGCTGTTAGGTGAACTGGACATTCTGAATTCTCCCTCTGTGCACCCGAACAGGCGCCGGAATGTGGCGACTAGGGGCTTTTCACAGTAACTTCACTGCAGTGTTAATGTAAGCCGACTTGTGACACTAATAAAGATTATTACAATACACTTTATTAAAAAATTCCAATTACGGGGCAATTTAGCGTGGCCAATCCACCTACTCTGCACATCTTTGGGTTGTGGGGGTGAGACCCATGCAGACACGGGAGAATGTGCAAACTCCACACGGACAGTGACCCAGAGCCGGGATCGAACCATGGAGTCGCGAGGCAGCAGTGCTCAGCCACTGCGCCACCGTGCATCCCTACGTAAGGGGAAGTTAATCGTGGATGTCCTCCAGCAGCAGAGGTTTGCTTTAGAGAAGTTATAGGTCAGAGGAAAGCGCTGATTGTAGTTTAATTCCTTGACAGTTAACAAAGCTCTGCTCCACAGAACAGAATCCTCTCTATAGGACTTCCAAAGCTCAGCTAAATAGACAGCTAGATTGGAATTAACCAATTTCAAACGTCGTGAAGAAATCCGGGACATTGTAGATGCTGGAATGGCAGACAGGCATTTTGAATTTCTGATGTGAAACTTTAAAAAAAAAAAATGACGATTTTGAAGTTCAAAGATTGAATGGTACCTTCGTAGGCTTTGGCCACATTGACCAGGCTGGACCACTCCAGCTCGGACTCTGGGTCCGGCAGAGGCATCAGAACCGGATCGTTACGACGCACAGGAATCCGGTCACGGACGTCAGTCAAGGACAATTCTGAGGCAGACATGTTGGCTGAGCAACAGAGACACAAAACAGGATTAAATGCCACAGTTTGTGGAGCCCCCAAGACAGGCTGGGAAACACAAATTTACACCATTACAAGTTTGTTTTTTTGCATGCAAAGAAAAAGGGGTTGCTTTTCAGCAAGGTTTTGCAACATTTCTTCGCAGACATGGCAAAATGCAGTAAAAAGGGGAAGAAAATGATTGAAAACATGGCTCGAGATCACACTTCATCATACGATAACGGAGGATCAAAAAAAAGGTACAGCCGGGAAGATACAGAGCACAAGGATTACATGGTCATATTAATCTAGTTCATTCTCGCACTCTCCTCCATTCTCAAAACAGCCAACCCTGTGTGAACCTGAGGCAGTGAGGAATCTCTAATGCTATTCATTTGAGGGGCGAAATGCAGCCATATATTTCAGATGACAAACTGCGACCCTGATTCCATTAACCGTCTAATGCCGAACAGTAACACTAAAGGGAGTGCACAGGCCACTAACAGGTGACGGCAACAATCCGATAGTCGTTTGACACGGAGAGAATGTCTCGGAGAAAATGAAGGAGAGAACAAGTTGCTGCCTGCTCACCATCATTTCATACACACGCAGAATGGTGGAAGTTTTAAAATTCACAACTAGAAAGGCCAGGGAATAGATGAGCAAGGCTGGACGGCACGGTAGCACAGTGGGTTAGCACTGTTGTTTCACAGCGTCAGAGTCGGGTTCGATTCCCGGCTTGGGTCACTGTGCGGAGTCTGCACGTTCTCCCCGTGTCTGCGTGGGTTTCCTCCGGGTGCTCCGGTTTCCTCCCACAAGTCCCGAAAGTCGTGCTTGTTAGGTGAATTGGACATTCTGAATTCTCCCTCTGTGTACCCGAACAGGCGCCGGAATGTGGCGACTAGGGGCTTTTCACAGTAACTTCATTGCAGTGTTAATGCAAGCCTACTTGTGACACTAATAAAAGATTATATTTTAGATTATTCGGCCTAGTTTATGCCCTTACATTTCTTTTCAAGGTTTATTGCTCTTGGAGGCTGGGTTATTCTGCGGGAGGGCAGCGTCTGTGAAGGGTATGCGCTGGTGAAGATCACATCGTTTGGCAGGGCCTGGTCGAGAGCCGCAATCTGGGAATTGGAGAAACTGGTTTCCCTCCGTCCACTGCAGATACTTTCATCAGACAGAGTCCTCTGCAGCGTCTTCCGTGAAGAATGCTAGAGAGAAACACAGATTATTTTTTAATTAAAAAGTGAGACAGAGGCGATGATTTGGCAAAGGCTGTAATGCTGGTGCTTGGGGTGATGCGTGGTACTCCGCAAAGTCATGGAGGACGATTCCGGAATACCGACTCTAGGACGGCTTCCAACACGGCAGCGTAACCAGGATATTTGCCCTTAACTTTAGGATTCTGCACAAGTTCTCTGGGGTCTTCGGGGTCACTGAGGAGACTTTTATTGTACAGACCCACCCCAGTCTCGCACACTTTTCCCATCAAGTCACAATCTAGGGCTGTACCTCCTGGACGTTAGACGGCTAAGAGGTGATTTGACTGAAGTTTACAAGAGATTAAAGGTCGAGAGAGAGAAACAATTTCCGCTGGCTGGTGATTTGAGGGCTAAGCGACATTGGCTACAGGTTAAGAGCCAGACGTTCCAGGAGTGAAGTTAGGAAAACCAAAACCCTCGCCCCGCAAAAGGAGCGGGAGAGGTTTGGAATTCTCTTCCGAAAACTGCTGATATTAGATCAACGGTTAGTTTTAAAATCGGAGATCGGTAGATCTTTGTTAACCAAAAGGGACACGGGATAAAGGCCGGATTATGTGGAGTTAGGATGCAGACCAGTCATTATTCTCACTGAATGACAGCCCGAGGAGGTGCTCCTAACTATTCAAATGCTGTCAATCTAGTCACGAGTGCGGCCTGCGATGACAGGTGCCTCTGGTCTTGCCTTTGTATGTTGCAATCAAATCCAGTGCAAGCTAGGATGGAAGCTGGAACATGAACCGACATCCCATCGCAACAGTGAGTGGGACCAGCCCCGTAAATTCCAAGCTTGCCTCGCCGGCAACAGGAAAACACCAATTTCAGCATTCGCCCAAGGACCCCGACTTGCTCTGGGTAGAACTCACAAGCATTTCTCGATCATGCTCCGGCAGGGGGCTGTCCAGCAAAATGAGCTTCTTCAAGTCTTCCTCCAGGGTTGATTTGTGGGATCGGCGGGGTGATCGAAGGTCCCGGAGAGATGCTCGCAATCTGGGCTGCCCAAAGACATTTGTAGAGGCAACGCCGGGAGTTCTGGGAGAGAAAACAGCACGCAGATTTTAAAGGAATGACGGATGATATCCTTGGGATTGGGATATTACATCTTCCCCTGGATTACACAGACGTCACCGTCTTTCATTACTCACGAATACTGGGTCAATAATACAGGGAGGTGTAAACTATGCACTTTTCTTACCTCTCCCATTAAGAGGCAGAGTTCAGAGTTCATTCAGCTGTCAAACCCGCTTCCGCCACAACCTGTCCTATCACAGACTCAACATCCTCTAATCTGCAAAGTTTCTACTCAGTCCACAAATGGTGGGCAAGTGAAGAGTAACTATTCAGCGTTACATTTGTTTTTCAATCCCAGGTTATAAGACCGTAAAACATAGGAGCAGAATTAGGCCACTTGCCCATCGAGTCTCCCCATAACCCCTGATCTCCTAATTGATCAAGAACCTATCTATTTCTGTCTTAAAGACACTCAGTGATTTGGCCTCCACAGCCTTCTGTGGCAAAGAGTTCCACAGATTCACCACCCTCTGGCTGAAGAAATTCCTCCTCATCTCTGTTTTTTTTTTAATAAACAATTTTATTGAGGTAGTTTTTGGCTTTATAAACAGTTACAATCATCAGAAAGAAAGCAAAAAAGGCAAAAGTGTGCAAACATCCACGTACTTTCAATACTTCAATCGTAACATATTGCACAAGCCCTCTCCCCCCCCACCGGTACTACCCGCCATATTTTCCCTCCTACTCTACTCTACTCTACCCCCCCCCCCCCCCACCCCCCCCCCCCCCCCTCCCCCCCCCCACCCCCCTGCTGACGCTCACTCTCCTGCAAAGAAGTCAATAAATGGTTGCCACCTCCGGGTGAACCCCTGCACAGATCCCCTCAAGGCGAACTTAATTTTTTCCATCCCCAGGAAACTCGACATGTCCGCAAGCCACCACTCAGTCTTCGGGGGCTTTGAGTTCCTCCACGCCAATAATATTCGTCGCCGGGCTATCAGGGAAGCAAAGGCCAACACATCGGCCTTTCTCCCCCTGGACGCCCGGGTCTTCCGAAACCCCAAAAATTGCCACCCCTGGACTCATCACCACCCTTGTTTTTAGCACCTGGGACATGACCCCTGCAAATCCCTCCCAGTACCCCCTCAGCTTAGGGCATGCCCAAAACATGTGAACATGGTTCGCTGGTCCTCCCGCGCACCTAGCGCATTTGTCCTCTATCCCGAAAAATTTGCTCATCCGAGCCACCGTCATATGGGCCCGGTGAACGACCTTAAATTGGATCAGCCCGAGCCTAGCACATGTCGCGGTCGAATTTACCCTACTCAGGGCCTCTGCCCACAGCCCATCCTCTATTTCCCCGCCTAGCTCCTCCTCCCATTTAAGTTTCAGTTCCTCTGTCTGGGACCCTTCCTCCCTCATGAGCACCTTATATATACCAGAGACTCTGCCCTCCCCTTCTTCCCTCCTAGAGACTATTCTGTCGAGGATCCCCATTGGCGGGAGGCGTGGGAAAGATGGGACCTGTCTACGAACAAAGTCCCGCAACTGTAGGTATCTAAAATCATTTCCCCTTACCAACCCAAATTTCTCCTCCAAGCTCCTCAAACTCGCGAAGCTCCCTTCCAGGAACATATCACCCACCCTTCCCGCCCCTGCTCGCCGCCATACTCGGAACCCCCCATCCATACTGCCGGGGGCAAACCGATGGTTGTCGCAGATTGGCGCCCAGACAGACGCCCCCATCTCCCCCACATGCCTCCTCCACTGGCCCCATATCCGCAGGGTCGCCACCACTACCGGGCTGGTGGTGTACTTGGCCGGCGGCAGCGGTAGAGGAGCCGTGACCAGGGCTTCCAAGCTGGAGCCCCTGCACGAAGCCGCCTCCACCCGCTCCCAAATAGACCCCGTACCCACCATCCACTTCCTTATCATAGCGATGTTGGCCACCCAGTAATAATTGATCAGACTCGGCAAAGCCAGCCCTCCCTCGCTGCGGTTCCGCTCCAACATCGCCTTCTTCACCCGCGGGGATTTTCCCGCCCAGACAAAGCTCATGATCAGCCCGTTAACTCTTTTGAAGAAGGACTGTGGGCCTCATCTCTGTTTTAAAGGATCATCTGTTTAGTCTGAGATGGTGTGCTCTGGTTCTAATTTTTCCTACAAGTGGAAACGTTCTCTCCACGCCCACTCTATCCAGGCCTCGCAGTATCCTGCAAGTTTCAATAAGATCCCTCCCCTCATCCTTCTAAACTCCAACGAGTACAGACCCAGAGTCCTCAACCGTTCCTCATATGACAAGCTCTTCATTCCTGGGATCATTCTTGTGGGACAATTTAGCGTGGCCAATCCACCTATCCTGCACATCTTTGGGTTGTGGGGACGAAACTCACGCAAACACGGGGAGGATGTGCAAACTCCACACAGACGCTGACCCAGAGCCGGGATCGAACCTGGGACCAGTGCTAACCACTGGGCCACGTGCTGCCCTACAGCTTTCCTTTTTTACGATACTTTTTTTAAAAAATAGCTTTCCAATCTCACAGGACCCATTACGTTCCATAATCATTTGTGTCTGTATTTATTCTCCAAACCTTCAATCCCATTCCTAGCCAGCCAGTCAAGTACATCCAGGTGAAGGGTTATAACTGGGCTGTGCTGTGCTTTGTTGATCTTTGAAGAGGTGCTCTTGAATAGCATTTTGGTAGATTATCTCCCTCCCTCTCCACCAGAGTGAAATCAGGTCAACTCTGCCTCTGGGGCAGTGGCAGCATTCTCAAAGCTTCCAATCCCACTAGAGCTCTCTTGCAAAAGACCCTATACACCGCATTGAAGGAAGACGCGACGAGTTCTCCCTGGTGCGAAGACCAACATGCTAAGACGGTACAGCAGATATTTACCACTCAACTACCAACTAATGTTTTTCCAATTAAGGGGCAATTGAGTGTGGCCAATCCACCCACCCTGCACATTATTTTCGGTTGTGGGGGTAAAACCCACGCAGACACGGGGAGAATGTGCAAACTCCACACGGACAGTGACCGGGGGCTGGGATCGAACCGGAGTCCTAGGCGCTGTGAGGCAGCAGTGCTAACCACTGTGCCGGCGTGCCACCCCTGCACTTCAAAATATAAAGCACAAAAAGAAACGTGGAAACTTTTATGAGCCAAACAATATTTGTAACTTTTTCCTGTACGTGAACTGCATATTGTGTGCGAATTTAACTATTCGAATCAATGGCTTTATGGGTGGATCATTGTGCAGTCTGGTTCACAAGCGAGTCACGGATCTCAAGTTGGAGGTCTTTGCTGCTCTTGGCTACAGTGGCAGTAAAGTTGCTGCAAAGAGCCACAGAAGAAGGGAAGGGAATACCGGCTGGTGTTCCCACATTCCAGTTCACTATCCCGCAATTTGTAATGGAAATGAGAGGGGATACTTGGGAAGCACAGGAACAAGCTTGACCATGAAAGCGCACCACTCCTCCCCTCTCTGGCACCTCCAAATACAACCTCTTTAACCAGACTTGAGATCACCTGTCCCAAATTCCAAACAGGTGACCTCCTTTGGGGCATTTTACTATGTTAAAAGATGACGTCACAAACCCAGGGTGGTGTTGCGAGGCAGCAAAGGAAGGCACAGAGTCAACAGAGGGAACAAGTTCCTTCAGGACAGAAGCAATTGACAGGAAACTAAAAACAAAAGAGCGCGGGCTGCGTGAAGCTTTTCATTTGGGAAGTGAGAAAACCTTTTGATCATTCTAAAACCTCTGATGCACATTTGAAGGGATAAAGGTTTGGGCCTCGCCAGTACTCCAGTGTGACAAAACAAGGCTTTGAGCGAGAACTATTGGCAATTCTCCCCACCGCCCGTCTCCAGGCAAGAATATTTTAAACTCCTCAGATCTCAAGCGCCAGCACAGATTGGTTTTGATTTCTCCTGCTAACCCATTCTAGTCTGGGAAGGGAAACCACGAGCAGATTCGGAATGTAAACGCTGTCGGGTTTCAGCCCCCAACGTGGCACATGTTGCTGATTAGACTCGGCTCCCGTCACGAGAACAATGGGCAGCAGATGCCACTGACTGTGCCCATCCAGTGAGATACCTTCATTAGCCATTCTCCGCTGGTATGCGGCAATCAGCAGAATCTTTCCCTCATGTTGTGCTTAAAATATAATTGGTAACATTTTCACTTTATAAGACTTGTGACTCTTTTAAAAAGGTCATGGAGAACCATTTTCATTATGCTAACCTTTTCAAAATGTTCATTATTACTGGATTGGTTGTTTTTTTTTTAAAAAGAGGAAGATTGAAGCCACTACTTCAGCAGCCATCTCAAACTCTTTGTCATCACTCCTGAACCTGCACATATTGTTCAATAACAATATATTGTTCCCCAATATACAATATTTTTCATTTGGCTGTATTAAATTTCATTTGGCATATAAACCCTTCTAGAAAATATTATCTACATATGTAAGCTGCGAAGAAATTGTTTCTGCATTCCGATCATTTATATAGATCAGGAAGAATTGAAAACTGCAGTAAAAATCCATTATTACACTTGAAATGGAATTTGCTAGTGGTTTATACAGGAGTAGATTACAGTACACATTACATTCAGCCAGATGGTAATTACAGATTACATTTCTTTCCTCTCATAGGGCCCCCGCCTCCACCTAACCAAGGTTCTCATTTTGATGACACACCAGTGGGTCTTTTACTAGTTTACGTCTGCATTCACTGGCAAAACATTCATCTGATGAATACTCAATTTCACCCTGCCCCAAGATCGAGACTGCACCAATGCGAATGAGCGGAGCACAAAACAAGGCCTCACACCCCAACCCCTCCCTCCGACCTCTAAATTCGCCTGCTGCATTAACGTAATCAGCCATTAATCTGCCCACTGCATTGGAACCACTGCAATTTCAGAATCGGATAGGGCGACACACAGGCAGAGACACCTGACTACGGTTTGGGGAACGGGTGGGACGGTGGTAAGAGAGGACGCAAGAGAGCAAAGTAGATAGGAGCGGCTTAAGTGACCTTGTATGTGTTTGAGTATGGCTGTTTGGTGAATAATTACTGCCTTCACAAGGAGAGAAAATGAAAGGGACAGAGTAGGGAGTGGGGGCATTCCCCCCTTCATTTCCCCAATTTCATTTTGCCCCCCCCCCCAACATTTGCACCACTCAAAGTCGAATGTTCCAGCCAAACAATCACGCCCGAGTTTCTGCTCTTGAGAAAACCGCACGGAGGTAGAGAGTTGTGGTAAGAGTGAGTCACTCGTCAATTCCTGTGGGGAACATTCCAAACATTCCGCCAGCCCTTCCCCTAACGTTGCTCCTTCAATGGAGAAATCATAGATACAACCCAATGGCTTCCCACTCGAGGCCACAGCACCTTAACAGCACCAACACCCTGTGCCACCTGCTCTGCATTGAACAACACATTCTTTCAGACTTCATGGCGAAACTCACACACCAAATAAAACCACAGAATCACTGGCTGCTTTACTCAGCGGAAGGCAGTAAAAGGCTAGATTCTCACCATCGAGATGGGTAGCCTGATCAAAGAACAATACAGCCCAGGGACAGGCCCTTCGGCCCTTCGAGCCTGCGCCGATCACATATCCTATCTAGACCAACCGCCTGTATCCTCCTATACCCTGTCTGTTCATGTGACTATCCAGTTAAGTCTTAAAAGTCGCTAGCGTATCTGCCTCAACCACCTCACTTGGCAGAGCATTCCAGGCTACCACCCCACACATCTCCACTGAACCCCCCCCCCCACCTTGAACTTGTGCCCCCTTGTAATTGTCATTTCCGCCCTGGGAAAAAGTATCCAACTGTTCACCCTATCTATACCCCTAATCATTTTATAAACTTCTATCAGGTCGCCCCTCCGCCTCTCTAGGGAGAACAATCCCAGTTTATTCACACTCTCCTCATGACTAATACCCTCCAAGGCAACATCCTGGTAAACCTTTTCTGCACTCTCTCCAAAGCCTCCACATCCTTCTGGTAGTGCGGTGACCCAAAATGTGGCCTAACCAACGTTCTATATAACTAACATAATTTTCAAGCTTGGGGCAGCAGGGTGGCGCAGTGCGTTAGCCCTGCTGCCTCACGGCGCTGAGGTCCCAGGTTCGATCCGGCGCTGGGTCACTGTCCGTGTGGTGTTTGCACATTCTCCCCGTGTTTGCACATTCTCCGCGTGTTTGCACATTCTCCGTGGGTTTGCACATTCTCCGCGTGTTTGCACATTCTCCGCGTGTTTGCACATTCTCCGCGTGTTTGCACATTCTCCGCGTGTTTGCACATTCTCCGCGTGTTTGCACATTCTCCGCGTGTTTGCACATTCTCCGTGGGTTTCGCCCCCACAACACAGGGTAGGTGGATTGGCCACGCTAAATTGCCCCTTAATTGGAAAAAATGAATTGGGTACACTAAATTTAAAAAAAATGTAAATAATTTTCAAGCTTTTATACTCGATACACCTTCTTATGAAGGCAAGCATGCCATATGCTTTCTTTACCACCATTTCCACCTGTGCTGCCACTTTTAAGGATCTGTGGACCTGCACGCCCAGATCTCTCTGTGTCTCTATGCTCCTGATGGTTCTGCCATTTGTTTTAGAGTTCCCACCTGGATCGGATCTACCAAAATGCATCACCTTGCATTTGGCCAGGTTAAATTCCATCTGCCATTTCTCGGTAATTTTGCAGCCTATCTGTATCCTGCTGTATTCTCGGACAAGCTTCATCACTATCCGCAACTCCTGCAATCTTAGTGTCATCCGCAAACTTGCTAATCAGACCCGCTACGTTTTCTTCCAAGTCATTTATATATATTACAAAGAGCCGAGGTCTAAGTTTAAAGAGCAGCCTATGGTCCTCTGGAACTGTGGCAACAGTTACGGTTTACCAATATGCATCCATCAATCAACATCATTAAAACAATTCATTTCCCAATTATCTCTCAGCTGTTTTTGTGAGCTTGCTGGGTTTCCCACATTACGACAGTTTTGAAAATTGTGTCGGTCCAAGTCCAGCATTTGTTACCCCTTTCCCAATTTCCCGGAGTGGCTTGCTAGGCCATTTCAAAGAGAGTGATTTATTGCCGGATTACTAGTCCAGTAACATTACCACTATCCCACCATCTCCCCCTGAAGAGGTTAAAGTTCAGAAGCATTAATGAATTGTAAAGAGTTTTTGACATCCCACACAGTCACAAAATGCAAGACTTGCTTCCTTTTGACTTGACCATCTAGTCTCCTATTAGAGATTCCTTTATCAAAGCTGAACATCTATCTTTTGGTTTTTCCCACACCTGGGTCACCCCTACTCCATCTCCTCCCCAGCCCGTTTTTTGGGGCAGGAATGGAAGCAAGGGAGCCAAGAAATTAGGATTACCGACTCCAATTTGCAGTGAAGAAAATGAATCGACACCAAGCTGATTTGCTTACTCCAAAGCTAATAATTTATCCACAAGTTGCCTCACTGACATCGCTGGTCATCGTAAGTTGTCCATGAGAGTTACCAAAGTAATGAGAATGAAAACTGACAGAAAAGTAGCTCTTTCCCTGTCCTGCATTGTAAGGGGCGCAGGCTGAAATTGCAAGTAGGCGACCATTAAAACCTAGCCAGGGGCTGGTTTAGCTCACTGGGCTAAATCGCTGGCTTTTAAAGCCGACCAAGCAGGCCAGCAGCACGGTTCGATTCCCGTTCCAGCCTCCCCAAACAGGCGGCGGAATGTGGCGACTAGGGGCTTTTCACAGTAACTTCATTGAAGCCTACTTGTGACAATAAGTGATTTTCATTTCATTACCAAATTCTCTCCTACAAAAATATCAGAGAGCTAGCTCCTATAGTATGTTAGGTGGGCTTGCTTAATGGGCTGAATGACCGTATTCCATGTTTCCATACACAGGCTGCAAAGTCCCCCTCCTCGGAGGCACCCGAGGCAGGGACAGAAGAACAATTTTAACGTTGTCAAAAAACGATTTGTAATTAGGCTCGAGTTCCTAAGGTCTGAAAAGTAAAACCATATGGGCAAATACATTAAATTATACAACCCATGTGACCAGAAGTAAAACCCTCCCCTTTCCCCCCAAAAAACCCTCACAAAAATTAGGGAGAGTGAAGAGCGGCAGAGAGAGACGGTGCTGATGGAAGCAGAGGTTCCTGCTCATAGAAAATCCGCTCAACTAGCCAAAGATAACAAAGGAAAGGAGGAAGCACCTTTTTAAATTGAAGAATGTAGAGGACAGACCCAGGGCCCAAACGGAATAGATTTGAATAAGTATAATCTAGTAACGTTGGTTAAGGATGCCAACGCTGAATTGAAAGAGGAAGGGAAGTCTGAGGGAGCCAAGAAATTCCCAGGCTGTGGGTTCCAGGGAAGGAATGAATAAAGCAGGAGGCTGCAATGATTCTGCTTTTCAATGTTAGTAAAGTGGAAAAATGTGCAAGATGGTGCTCAGGGGACATTTGGAGAAGCAGTCACAAAACAAATAGTAAAGTTTTTTTTTATTATTTAGAGTACCCAACTAATTTTTTTCCAATTAAGGAGCAATTTAGCGTGTTCAATCCACCTATCCTGCACATCTTTGGGTTGCGGGGGTGAAACCCACGCAGACACGGGGAGAATGTGCAAACTCCACACGGACAGTGAACCCAGGGCCGGGATCGAACCTGGGACCTCGGCGCCGTGAGGCAGCAGGGCTAACCCACTGCGCCACCGTACTGCCCTACAAAGAGTAAAGTTGAGAGAGGTTTGAATGTTAGAGGGGGTTTGCCTATCAAATAACCTTAACAGCACAGGGAGCGCCCATACCACATGGCCTGGTTCAAGGTGACAGCTCACCGCCCACCTACGAGGGCAATTTGGAATGGGTTTTGAGCTGGCCAATGATGTCCATATCCTGTGAAATTAAAACAAAATCTTGTTCAGGAGTTAAAGAGGAGCAAGAGCAGCTTTCCTTCAGATCCAAGACCTGGGTGGAATATTAGCATTACAGAAACTCAAAACTATGGAGGGACCCACACAGAACCAAGATTCTCTTTTTGAAAATTAATTTACGGGATGCAGGCATCGCTGGAACGGCGATATAGTTTCAAGTCAGGATCACGAATGACTTGGGGTGGGGGGGGGGGGGGGGAGGAGAGAAGAGAGAGATTGGGGCCCTCGAGGCGGTGGGGTTTCCAGTTACCAGCTCCCTTGTCCTACTCGGTGGTAGCAGTCGTAGGTTTGCAAGGTGCTACTTAAGAAGCCTCAGCAATGGGAAGAGATGGGAGTAGTTGGGAGGCTAGAAATAAAAAGCAACGCCAAAAAATGTCAATTAATGAAATTTGACAGATGTAAAACTAAGACTGGACCCCACTGTTGTTTTAGGTTGAACTTTCAAGAGAGCAGTTCCAGGGGTAACTGTGTGGTGAATCTATGGCACCAGTTTCAATTTGCCTTGTTAACTGGCGTGGTAGCTCAGTGTGATTAACACAGAGCGAAAAAACAGAAAAATGTGACCTCCTCATCTTAAGGCAGGTCAAAATTTTGATTTTCCACCATTAGGAATAGGACCAATAAGATTTCTTGAAATTAAAAATTGCACTTCGAACTCTACTTATGGGCAGCACGGTGGCACAGTGGTTAGCACCGCTGCCTCACGGCGTCGAGGTGCCAGCTTCGATCCCGGCTCTGGGTCACTGTCTGTGTGGAGTTTGCACATTCTCCCAGTGTCTGCGTGGGTTTCACCCCCACAACCCAAAGATGTGCCGGGTAGG
Source organism: Scyliorhinus canicula (assembly GCF_902713615.1). Lineage (NCBI taxonomy): Eukaryota > Metazoa > Chordata > Chondrichthyes > Carcharhiniformes > Scyliorhinidae > Scyliorhinus > Scyliorhinus canicula. The sequence goes on from NC_052172.1 coordinate 19,185,465, forward strand.
TGGATTGGCCACGCTAAATTGCCTCTCATTTGGAAAAAATGAATTGAGTACTCTTATATTTTTTTTAAAAAAACCGTATTTATAAAAAATGAAATTTCAAGAACTGAAGCGTAAGAGGCCAAGTGCAGCTCTTGCAATGCAGCTTCGATGTTTGTTCCCCATCCTGCTCGAGAACACATCATGGGCGCAATTCTCCGACCCCCACGCCGGGTGGGAGAATCGCGGGAGTGGCGGGCGATTCCCGCCAGGTCGCCCTGGCACCAGCACGAGATTCTCCCACCCCCCCCCCAAAAGGCGTGCCGTGTTTCACGACAGGCCGCTCGGAGAATCGCCGCTCGCTGTTTGTAACGGGCGAGCGGCGATTCTCCGGCCCGGATGGGCCGAGCGGCCTGCCCAATCCGATGTTTCATCATGAACAGCGCGCGAACGCTGCGTGTGTGTGTGTGTGGGGGGGGGGGGGGGAAATCGAGCACCAGGGGGACGCTCAGTAGGGGTCTGGCCCGCGATCGGTGCCCTCCGATCGGCGGGCCGGCGTCTCTAAAGGACGCACTCTTTTCCTCCGCCGCCCCACAAGATCAATGCTCCATGTCTTGTGGGGCGACCGCGCATGCGTGGGTTGGCGCCGGCCAACCTGCGCATGCGTGGGTGACGTTATTTACGCGACGCCGTCCTCGTAATTTACGTGCCGCCGCTTTCACACCAAGGCCCGGCGTGCGTAATTGACGTGGCGCCGCTCCTAGCCCCCCGGGGGTGGAGAATGGGGGGCGAGGAGTGGCCTCCAACGCCAGAGTGAAACACTCCGGTTTTCACTCCGATGTCGGCACTTAGTCTCCCGATGGGAGAATTTCACCCCATGTCAGGGGGGGGGTGAAGGAGACCAAACAAAAGAGTGGTGGGAATGTGGAACGTGCCACCATAGTGAGTCGCTGAAGGGAACAGTATTGAAGAGGAAGCTGGAGAAATATCAGGAGGAAGGGAAGGATCAGAAGGATATGCTGACAGGTTGCGATGTGGGAAGAGGCTCGTGTGGAGCATAAAGAACAGCAGTTGGGACGAATGGTCTGTGTCTGCGCTGTACAAAAATCGGCGACATGTGAAATACAGAATCAAAGAAGCCGTGAGCTGTACTCATTTTCAACAGATCGAGCTCCAATCCGCTCATGAGAAGATTCCTACGTTTTTGTTTCTGTGAATCCAGATGCTCGGCTCGGGGTAGTGGTTGGTTTTTTCCACCCAGTTGGGCACATATTCTTCACATTCTGATAGGAGTAGAAAGATTTGGGGGCAGAGGCCGAGAGCTGAATGTATGATGTCGGTGGCTTAGATACTTCCGAAGGTGGGGTCTTGTACATGTGAGGGGCCTGTCCCGCTCTGCAATTTAGAAGGCTGGAAAAACAAAATTAAAAAAAAATAAATAAATAAAAACGAGCAAACAGTTAAAAAGAATAATAATCACAATTTCCATACATCTCGTCTTCTGTCCGGAAGGTTTCAGCTTATTGAAGGAATGCTGGGAACGCTTACGGAATTCTTCACATAGACATTTATTTGCCATCGTGACTTTTCCCAACATCTGGGTTGAGACTGATCAACGTTATTTAGTGTGCAGCCCATTTCGGTTGTTGGTCTTGCTCAGTTTCTAACCCTAGTCAGTAAGTTGCACATTCAAACCACGTTCCCAAGCGGGAGCTCATAAACGAGACTCGTTTTTTCTTTCTTACTTTGTTCTCAAGTGGGACGTGGGCATCCATGGATGAGCCAGGATTTGTTACACATCTCGAATGGCCCCTGAACTGCGAGGCCTGTTAGGCCATTGCAGAGGGCAGTTAAGGGTCGAACTACATTGTTGAGGGTCTCGATGGAGCAGACCGGGATGGCAGATTCCCTCCCCTTCAAATTACACACTGGTCAACAACCATCGCGAAACAATACACCAAGCTTTCAGCTCATAGCAAAAACAGAATGTCCTCAACGATAATGCACTTAAAATAAGTCACTGCACCCAAAGCATTTTGGTGATCCTAAAAGAGTACATGAGCTTAGGTCTCGTTTTAAAATTGCTTTCCTTCATCAATGAAAATGCATCACATTCTGGCAAAAGTGACATTAGGTTTGATGCAAGAATGGAATTAGAACGCGATGATACATCACAAATACATGTACACGATGGACTGACTGCCTTGGACAGGGATCGAGGCAACAAATAGAGCGAGGGACATTTGAGACCTTTTAAGATAAAAGGGACAACCACCCCATCAACTTGGATTGGATTCAAGTCTGGGTAAGGCTGCCTAACGCACGGGTGCTTTAGTGCAAACACACCAGCAAGGTTCAGAATTGCAGCAAGTAGCAAAATAAACTTTGGAATGGAGTTTTGAGAGCTTTACAGCAACTTTACCTCTGGGCAACGTGGTTTAATTCTGTCTTTGTTCTCCGATTTGAGCAGAATTGCTATTAGTTAAGCTTAACCCCCAAGGTAAACTGGTTCTTTACCACCTACATTCAAAGGGGGCTCGGTTTGCACTCCACTTTTAACGGGGGCACAATGTCACTTGTTGTAGAATCCTATCAATAGGGAGTTTTCGCGTAGAGCTGCCAAAGCATTGGAGCCAAAAGATGACTGACGTTATGAGCGGACAAAAGCTCAACGGGTTTGCAGAACCTTCCTTTGTCTGTTATTGTGTCAAGTATTAACCGCTTTATTTTAAGTGGGTTAATGCCTTGAAAATAGTAGACAAAGAATCATCACAGAAACACATCAACCATTTGAGTACAGCGACGAGTAATTCCGAAGCTTACAATGGTTACAAGTTGAGGAACTAATGGGACAAGCATGCCCCCCCCCCCCCCCCCCGACGGCATAACCTCCCACGCGAGGGGCTCATATTTGCTGTTAAGCTTTAGCGAAAGGCAAGTTTGCAGAGCATACAATCCTGGACAAAATAACGGTATTTGTCATTCTCTCTTCTGGCAACATTACCTCATTAAACTGAGTGGGTTGAAATGAGGAGCTCATGAACGCGCAGTGGTGGCAGATCTGGATTTTGTACAAATGCAGAGCCAAGATTGTTAGATACTTACTTACCAGCTGTATAAAGTTTGTGATTAGAAGCACCAGAGGGCTGTAACAACCAACAATGGGAAAGTGTGATCTACACTGAGATTATATGGAGAATCTGCATGGGAATTGGTCATTACAGAGTAAGCCCAGGACATCACATTTGCTAAATAGTGGAGTCCCAGTAATTCTAAATGTCGACTCAATTACTTACTGAGCAGTGATTTTGGAATCACACAGAAAATATGTAAATCAAACTTACAGTGCGTGTGTGTGAGAGGAATCTAGCTGTGGGTATAATACTGATGGCAACAGAGGGAATCTTTTCACTTGGAGATGATTTAATAGCATTTCACAAGAAATGTATTGGTTCAATATTGAAGCGCATTAAGTTAAGAATGTTCCTCTCAGCTAACAACACCGGTCTTTGTTCAAAATCTCACGTCTGCTATTTATCAGGAAATTTCCCCCATTAACCCCAGTGGCTAATGCAAATCAGTCATATTTGTAGGGATTCACTCTAATAAATTGTGTTGCTGGCTGCCTTGAGGATAGGCAACGATGACAGCCAAACCACATTTCACAGCGAGGATTTCTCTCAAACGCACCACAGTCAGTGTCTGGGATTGGGACCTGCAGTTTCATAAGTTATAGAATAAAGAACTTACAAAAGCTTGTTTCCTCCTTATGTGAACAAAGCTGGTCTCCTTCACCCAGGATGGGCAACGGGCTATTTTAGTGGAGTTTTAACAGGTCATTTTCCCCACATTAAAACGCTATTTAAAAGAAAAACTGATCAGAGTGGGATGGAAGCGGAGAGGAGAAACGAAACGGAAACAAAATAAATTGCATTTCTATAGCACTTTTGACAACCTCAGGACCCGGGGCGAATCCCTGTCGATATCGGTAATCCTGCAGTTACTCAAAGCTCCGTGTGAAGTGTTAATTGGCGGAATTTGGGTCCTCCACCCCTTCTCCAGGAGAACACTTCACCTCATCACCTGCCAGCCAATCGGATTGCTGCTAGAAAGGTCGGGGAACATTGTGGGGGACGGGGCTGCACGTTGGTTACGACGTCCGGGTGATGAAGAAACGGAACAAAAAAAAAACAAAACAGCCATGAGCGGCAATGGGAAAAGCACAAATTGGAATAAAATCAGCTGGGCTGAGGGGCCTTCATTAGAATTCAAAGAGTGAAACCCCAATTGTAACAGAAGCTACGAAAGCCGCACCGACCCACTTCCAGATCCTAAAATTCACACATCCAACTCTAATTCTTTGAGCAATCTTTGTAGTTCCTGAAATATGGGGAGGAAAAGGAACTGGGTCAAAGCTGAAAGTTTTGATGGAGGCTTTTTTTTTCTCCCTGTCCCATTAAAGTGAACTTCACAGCAGACGAACACTTCCAAAGGATTGATGCTGTGCTTGGATGGAATGCCTTTGCTGTACGAATTGGCAACAGTTCTAAAGGTTTCTCACAACAGCCTTTTCGGTGCTCAGATTAATATCAAATAGAATTAGTTACCATGCCTCTGGTGAAATGTCAAAATAATGCCGCTCCCGAGCAGATGAAGGTGCGTGCTCATATATCCAGGGGTTGCTAGGAGCTACAAAATGTGGCTTTTGATGTGAATTTACCAGGTTTTAAAGATTAACTACACCCTCCTCTTTTCTTTAAGTTTTACTTCAAACGAGGGCAGCATGTGGTGCAGTGGTTAGCACTGGGACTGCGGCGCCGAGGTCCCAGGTTCGATCCCGGCTCTGGGTCACTGTCCGTGTGGAGTTTGCACATTCTCCCCGTGTCTGCGTGGGTTTCACCCCCACAACCCAGAGATGTGCAGGGTAGGTGGATTGGCCATGCTAAATTGCCCCTTAATTGGAAAAAAAAATAATTGGATACTCTAAATTTAAGAAAAAATTAAAGTTTTACTTCAAACTGATTGTTTTTGTTTGAAAAGAAAGCTCCAATCACTTGATTAAGGTTTTCAACCAAACCTTTCATATCTCCTGCACAATTCTCAGAGTGAACACAACATTCCCTTTGAAGTTTTTAATTGTTGTCTACAAGGGGAAAAGAATCACTGCCACGGGACTCAACAGTTGAGTACATGCAGGTTGTTATTAAATCACCATGAAAGGCAAGGCATTGCACATCTTACAACTGAAGAATGGATGTGTGGGTGACAAAGGCAGAAATTGTCCCTCTGACTTCTGGAGGTTTAACATCAATTGTCGAGTTACGTGACTATCGCCCACCCACAATTTTCAGTGAAGATAGTTCGGGCAACCTTCATTTTGTTTTGAAAGTGGGGGCTTTTGGAGCTCAAAGCTGTTGTCAAATGCATTAAAAATGCTTAGAAAACAAGGGAGGTATTTTCCAATAGATCTTTTGTGACATGGTTCATGCAATGATTTGCGTAAATATAGCTCAAATGCACTCTCCAACACCCAAGAGAAATAGCTTGCCTTTTTATTGTGCCTCTGACGTGGAGATTATCCCCCAGAACAAGACCAGAACAGGATGATTCAGAGCATGACCAAAAGCATGGCTGAAAAGGCTGTTTTAAAAAAAAAAAAAATTCCAAGGGGCAATTTAACATGGCCAATCCACCTACCTTGCACATCTTTGGGTTGTGTGTGTGTGTGTGTGTGTGTGTGTGTGTGTGTGCGTGCGTGCGTGCGTGCGTGCGTGCGTGCGTGCGTGCGTGCGTGCGTGTGTGGGGGCCCACGCAGACATGGGGAGAATGTGCAAACTTGCAAACTCCACACAGACAGTGACCCGGGGCCGGGATGCACACAGATCCTCAGCACAGTGACGGAACAGTGCTAACCACTGCGCTGTGCTGCCTGAAAAGACTGTAAAGTGGGGGGAGAGAAATGTTTGTGTCGAGGGGACAGGGCAATCAACGCAGTTGATGGTTGGACAAAGGATAAAAGGGCAATGTACAGGCGATCAGAGCTGCAGGGTTAAACCCCCATTTACACAAATATGGGTCAACGTTCGGGGCTGGGAAAAACAACATTTCAAAATAAAGTTCATAATGTTGGGGGCAGCATGGTGGCGCAGTGGGTTAGCCCTGCAGCCTCATGGTGCCGAGGTCCCATGCTCGTTAATATACTAAAGATTAACATTCATTGAACCGTCCAACTTTCCTACAGAATAGGATTTAAACAAATCAGCAACTGCGTGTGCTATACGACACCATGGGGAGGAAAGGTAAGGCTTGACCATTATTTATCTTTTTTTAAATAAATTTAGATTACCCAATTATCTTTTCCAATTAAGGGGCAATTTAGCATGGCCAATCCACCTACCTTGCACATCTTTGGGTTGTGGGGGTGAAACCCACGCAGACACGGGGAGAATGTGCAAACTCCACACGGACAGTGACCCAGAGCCGGGATCGAACCTGGGACCTCAGCGCCGTGAGGCGGTTGTGCCAACCACTAGGCCACCGTGCTGCCCTACCAATATTTATCTTTTAACCAACATCACCAAAATAGATTATTTGACCATTACGTCACTGCCGTTTATAAAATAACTTATAGAATAAAATCATGCCATGGTGCAAAGCATAGATGTATATATATGAAAATAAAAAAGACAGTCATTTTGTGCTATATATCTGTGGTCCAGACCAATAGTTTGTGGTCACAAAGGACAAGGGAAATGCTGCTAACATTCCTTTTCTGAGGTCACAGTTGGTACAAAATTGGTCAAAAAGTAGGATAAAGTTTTGTTACATCTGAAGCAATGGACATTATAAACAGACAGTGATTCTGTAATCGAACGCTGGTTGAAAAAGTTTAATTATTAATTGAAATGACCCCAATTTCTTGATTAAGTTGCTGTGATACTCAGGAGCTTTCTCCACAGAACATTCACTAGGCAATGGATCTCTTTGCAATTACAGAACTTACTCTCTCCTGCATCACAAGGTATTAAACACTCCTGCCAACACCTGCAAACTTTTAAGGACACGCAGCCATCTGATCGCCCGGTTGCCAAAAGACAAACGTGTTCAAGGAAACCATGTTCCAGGTCACAGGGTTCACCAGAGGGTGCAGCTAGCTCTGCAGTGTAGCATCATTGTGTCTTCAAAAAAAAAGTACAAAACTTGAACAACTGCAAATTTAGAGTTTACTGGACTGTAATCCTGTCTTTGCACTCAGCTGACTTTTTCTTTTTTAAATTTAGAGTACCCTATTATTTTTTCCCAATTAAGGGGCAATTTAGCGTGGCCAATCCACCTAGCCTGCACATCTTTGGGTTGTGGGGGGCGAAACCCACGCAGACACGGGGAGAATGTGCAAACTCCACACGGACAGTGACCCAGGGCCGGGCTCGAACCCGGGTCCTCAGCGCTGCAGGCAGCAGTGCTAACCACTGCACCACCATGCTGCCCACAGCACTCAGCGGGCATGTCTGTGGATTCAGGAATTAGGATTGAGCAGGAATTAGGATTGAGCAGAGTCCATGCTCACGCCTTCCACAGGCCACAAGACCATAAGACATAGAAGAATTAGGCCACTCGGCCCATCGAGTCTGCTCCGCCATGCAATCATGGCTGATATTTTTCTCAACCCCATTCTCCTGCCTTCTCCCCATAACCCCAGCGCCGGCTCTAGGGTTGCTGGCGCCCCGGGCAAGCTGAACTTCGGGGCCGTGGGGGGGGGGGGGGGGGGGGGGGGGGCGGGTCCGGGGCCGTGGGGGGGCGGGGGGTGAGGCCGAGGGGGGGGCGGGGCCGAGGGGGGCGGGGCCGAGGGGGGGGCGGGCACGCGGGGGGGCGGACGCGGGGGGGCGGACCCGAAGGGGGGGCGGACCCGAGGGCGGGGCGGAGCGGGGTGGGGGGGCGGACCCGAGGGCGGGGCGGGAGGGCGGACCCGAGAGGGGGGCGGACACGGGGGGCGGACCCGAAGGGGGGGCGGACCCGAGGGTGGGGCGGGGCGGGGGGGGGGGGGCGGACCGAGCCAACCGCGCATGCGCTGGTTGGCACCGGCTCAACTGCGCATGCGCGGGTCCAGAGTCTCTGGCGCCCCCGAGCACATGGCGCCCCGGGCGACGGCCCGAGTTGCCGGTGCCTTGAGCCGGCCCTGCATAACCCTCCCCTTATTGATCAAGAACCTATCTATCTCTGTCTTAAAGACACTCAGTGATTTGGCCTTCACAGCCTTCTGCGGCAAAGAGTTCCACAGATTCACCACCATGAACAACAAGCACCCGAGATCTCCTACCCAGGAGTCAAACATTTGTTAAAAAAAATTCCTCAGCAACATCACACAGCGGGGGGGCGGACGCGGGGGGCGGACCCGAAGCGGGGGGCGGACCCGAGGGCGGGGCGGAGCGGGCGGAGCACAGCAACCTCTGCAAACACAGGCTATTTGACTGAGGAAAGCATCATAATCAAGCTTGATCTTGCCTCTGCTTGAGCACCGCGCAAGACAGGTGATTACAAAGCAATCGGAATTAGGTTGCAGCACATTCTTCCCGTGGGTCTCACGGGTAGGTGGATTGCCCCTTAATTGGGGAAAACAGGCTAAATTGCCGCTTAATTGGGAAAAACAAGAATTGGGTACGGACAAAGTTGCAAATCTTCTCTGCAGACTAGGGGCATGTACGCCCCCCCCCCCCCCCCCCCCGCGCCCGATTGAGAGAAGCAACCCAATACAGACTGAGAACTGGTCCCTGACAACTCAGCTGAGTCTCCAGGCAAGTGCTTTCACTTACTTCCCAGCACTTTGCACCTTTTGTTTCTTGGAGAGACCGGGTTAGATGGAAGACTCTGTTTACCTGGGATGTATGTTCTCATTGCTGAAGCTGACGTTGGTGCTGTTCGAAGGCCCACAGATTTTAATTCTGTAGCCTTTGCTTTGACCATCGGTACCGAGCGTTGGCGATGAGTCTCTCCTCCTCTCCAGGTAAGGGGGCGTGCGGTCCAACACCCGGCTGTTGTAGTCCTGCAGTCCACAGTAGGTGGCCGAGGTCTGCATTAGTTTTGGGGCTTTCTCTCGGCGTGGCGCCGGTCTCGCACATTTAGCAGCTGCGGCGCCCGCAGCAAATGGGCTCGAGGGATGGAGGGTGGTGTCAATGCCGCTGTCACTGGATGCTCCTTCACCGAGGCCTCAAGATCAACCTCCATGTGTTCCATGTTGTCAAACCATCTTTCATCACTGTGGCTGCTGGAGGCATTGCTGGACAGAGTATTGCTGCTCGACTGGCTTGAGTAATGGGCATCACCCTGTTAGCAAACAGACACAAAATTAGAATCACAACCGCCGACTGTGCAGTGACCTTTGAGATCGCTCAACGCAGTGAGCCCAGCTACTGCAGCTTCTGGACAAGGGACGAAAGATCTTCCATTTCTGCCAGTCGCCAGCTGTAATCCCCCCCCCCCCGCACATTAAACTGAATCGAGTTGCCGAGTTTGGGAAGTAGAATATCACCGTTGACTGCAGGAGCCCACAAGAACTCCCGCAATATTCCTCTCAAATGCTTCATCCGGGGTGACTGCCGTTCTGGGCAAAGTGTGGAAGTGCAAAATCTAAAATTAGGTCAGAGATTTATGCTCCGTTTGATTGCAGTTTCTGCTTCATGTGAATGTACAGCACAGTGTGGGACAAAGTCTATAGGCCAAGAGGGTACTGGGGTGGAATTGATACGATCTCAGCTCAACCTGTAATGAAAGGTTATTACAGTCAACACCTATATCTAGGACTATTACAGGACTCCAAATGCTGGCTGCTGTGATCATTGACAAAAGCAATGCTTTTGCCCGCCACATTCGACACTTGTCACGGCATAGAGAGCAGATCTTGAACAACGAGGCCCCAGAGAATCAATAGAAAAAGATAGATATGCAGCTCTAAAGCTCATTGGGCCTTCCATAACACCAGGATGTCCCAGAGAGCTGCGCAGCCAATTAAGTCTCTTGAATCGCCGTCGTGGTTGTTATTTATGAAATGTAGCGGCTAATTTCTACACAGGATAATGGCCTGATAATAACTTCTTATGATGTCACTTAAAGGCTAATTTTTGGCCAGGATATCATGGATAACTCACCACATCTGGTTTAGGGGCTGGTTTAGCACAGTGGGCTAAACAGCTGGCTTGTACTGCAGAACCAGGCCAGCACCTCCCCGAGCAGGCGCCAGAATGTGGCGACTAGGGTTCTTTTCACAGTAATTTCATTGAAGCCTACTTGCGGCAATGAGCGATTATTATGATTATTACCTCTTCTCCAAAACATTGACTGTGGGATATTTTAAAGAGGGCAGGCAGGAACCTGGTCTAACATCGCGTCTGAAATATGGCACCTCCAACAAGGGCCACCTTGTAATGCACCCCCAAGAACTGCAGAGTGCCAGTCCAGATCTTGTGCCCAAACCTCTGGAGTGGGACCTGAGCCCACGACCGGCTGACGGAGGTGACAATGCCACCAGCTGACTCACCTTGATCTTGTGAAATAGTCATCGCCCCTGTTACTTGGATCAACAAAAAGAGAGCTTGTTATCTCTGAACTCAGCTGACAATGGCAACAGGTATTGCAGAATATGCCAGATAGGGAGCAGTTTAACAGGATACAAGCAGTTATTAGACAGAAATAGAGAGGCTTACTTTGGAATGCCTGTTTGGGGATTCCTTGCCTGCTAGCTCTTGTCGAGGGAGACGCTTATTAATGCTGTTTCCAGAGACGGAGTAAACTTTGGTTCCAGTTGGTACAAGCCACATAAGCTCTGAAAATGAAGCATCAATTTAAAAAAAAATTACAGTATCACTTTTAACATAAATAGTTGTCAAAAGAGACTGATCATTGCCAGAAGGCTGCAATAGCTACTCTAGCTCGTCAAACTGAACGTGAGTCAGCTGCACAAAGGGGGTCCAGGACATGACACAGAAGTGGCGAATGTATTAAACCCCCTGTGGGTTGTTGACAGCCTCACACACAGACCTCAGAGAAAAAAGACACTCGGGGACAGAGAGAGACCGACAACACACACACAAAAGGGGAATAGGGGGAAAAAGAGAGAGAGAGAGGGGGAAAAAGAGAGAGAGGGAAAAAGAGAGGGGGGAAAAAGAGAGAGGGGGGAAGAAGAGAGAGGGGGGAAAAAGAGAGAGGGGGAAAAAGAGAGAGGGGGAAAAAGAGAGAGGGGGAAAAAGAGAGAGGGGGAAAAAGAGAGAGGGGAAAAAAGAGAGAGGGGAAAAAGAGAGAGGGGAAAAAGAGAGTGGGGGAAAAAGAGAGAGGGGGAAAAAGAGAGAGGGGGAAAAAGAGAGAGGGGAAAAGAGAGGGGGAAAAGAGAGGGGAAAAAAGAGAGAGGGGGAAAAAGAGAGAGGGGGAAAAAGAGAGAGGGGGAAAAAGAGAGAGGGGGAAAAAGAGAGAGGGGGAAAAAGAGAGAGGGGAAAAAGAGAGAGGGGGAAAAAGAGAGAGGGGGAAAAAGAGAGAGGGGGAAAAAGAGAGAGGGGGAAAAAGAGAGAGGGGGAAAAAGAGAGAGGGGGAAAAAGAGAGAGGGGGAAAAAGAGAGAGGGGGAAAAAGAGAGAGGGGAAAAAGAGAGAGGGGGAAAAAGAGAGAGGGGGAAAAAGAGAGAGGGGGAAAAAGAGAGAGGGGGAAAAAGAGAGAGGGGGAAAAAGAGAAAGGGGGAAAAAGAGAGAGGGGGAAAAAGAGAGAGGGGGAAAAGAGAGAGAGGAAAAAAGAGAGAGGGGGAAAAGAGAGAGGGGAAAAAAGAGGGGGAAAAGAGAGAGGGGGAAAAGAGAGAGGGGGAAAAGAGAGAGGGGGAAAAGAGAGAGGGGGAAAAGAGAGAGGGGGAAAAAGAGAGAGGGGGAAAAAGAGAGAGAGAGAAAAGGAGAGAAGAGAGAGGGAGTGAAAAAGAGCGAGAGAGGGTGAAAGCGAGAGAAAAGTTGAACATGGCAAAAAGTGAGATGTTTGTGGTGCAGGCGAGGGGTCAGGAGAATAGGCTAAGGGTGCTACCATTTAGGCTGGTTGGGGAAAGTTTTAGGTATCTAGGGATACAAGTGGCACGCGACTGGGGTAAGATGCATAGGTTGAACTTGTCCAGGCTGGTGGAGCAAATGAGGAGCGAGTTTCGGAGGTGGGATGCGCTCCCGCTGTCACTAGTGGGGAGAGTACAGACGGTGAAGATGACGATCCTCCCGAGATTCCTGTTTATTTTTTAGTGTCTCCCTATTTTCATTCCGCGGTCCTTCTTTAAAAGAGTCAATAAAATCATCCTGGGATTTGTTTGGGCGGGGAAGTCCCCGCGGGTAAAGAGGGGGATGCAGGAATCGTAGCGAGGGGGGACTGACGTTGCCAAACCTCAGCAACTACTACTGGCCGGCTAACATAGCCATGATAAGGAAATGGGATGGTGGGTACGGGGTCAGTTTGGGAGTGGGATGGAGGCTGCTTCGTGCAGGGGCACCAGCTTGGCAGCCCTGGTCACGGCTCCCCTGCCGCTCCCGCCGGCCAGGTACTCCACCAGCCCTGTAGTGGTGGCGGCTTTGCGGATTTGGGGCCAATGGAGGAAGCATGCGGGGGAAGTGGGAACGTCGGTCTGGTCCCCAATATGTGACAACTACCGATTTGTCCCGGGGAAGATGGATGGCGGGTTTCGAGCGTGGCGGAGGTGGGCGACCTGTTCCTGGAAGGGAGCTTCGCGAACATGAGGGCGCTGGAGGAGAAGTTCAGGGCTGGCGAGGGGGAATGACTTTCGGTACTCGCAGGTGCGGGATTTCGGACGTAGACAGGTCCCATCCTTTCCACCAAGGGGGATCCAGGACAGGGTAATTTCCAGGGGTGGGGTAGGAGAGGGGAGAGTCTCAGATATTTATAAGGAGCTTATGGGAGCGGAGGATACAGGGACCGAGGAACTGAAACTTAAGTGGGAGGAGGAGCTTGGTTGGGAGTTGGAGGGAGGCGTATGGGCCAGACGCTCTGAGGAGGGTAAATGCAACCGCAACATGTGCCAGGCTCGGTCTGATTCAGTTCGAGGTGGTTCACCGGGTCCACATGACGGTGGCCCGGATGAGCAAATTCTTTGGGCTGGAGCACAAGTGTGCTAGATGTGGGGGAGGACCAGCGAACCATGTCCACATGTTCTGGGCGTGTCCAAAACTCAGGGGATACTGGCAGGGATTTGCGGATGTCATATCCCAGGTACTGAAAACAAGGGTGGCGATGAGTCCAGAGATGGCGATTTTTGGGGTGTCGGAAGACCCGGGAGTCCAGGAGGGGATAGAGGCCGACGTTGTGGCCTTTGCTTCTCTGATAGCCCGGCCACGGATACTGTTGGCCTGGAGGGACTCAAAGCCCCCAAAGTCCGAAGTATGGTTGTCGGACATGGCAAGCTTTCTCGGCTTGGAAAATATTAAGTTTGCCTTACGAGGATCACTATCGAGGTTCGCCCGGAGGTGGCAACCATTCATCGACTACTTTCGCGGGGAACTAATATGTTTTTTGTAATTGGTATCTGCACACTAATGCATATTGTTACTGTTTACAATGCCAAAAATACCTCAATAAAATTGTCTGCTAAAAAAAAAGAAAGCGAGAGAGAAAGAGCGGAAGTGAAAGAGAGAGAGGGAGTGAGTGTAAAAGAGAGTGAGTGAAAGAGAGAGAGAGAGAGAGAGTGAAAGAGAGAGTGAAAAAGGGCGAGAGCAAGGGAGTGAGAGAGAGCGCGAGAGGGAGTGAGAGAGAGCGAGAGGGAGTGAGAGAGAGAGCAAGAGAGAAAAAGGAGAGAAGAGAGAATGGGAGTGAAAAAGAGCGAGAGGGTGAATGAGAGAGAGAGAGGGTGTGAAAGAGAGAGAGAGTGAGTGAAAGAGAGAGAGAGAGAGTGAAAGAGAGAGTGAGTGAAAGAGAGAGAGCGAGGGGAGTGAAAAAGAAAGAGAGCAAGGGAGTGAAAGAGAGCAAGAGTGAGAGAGAGAGCGAGAGGGAGTGAGAGAGAGGGCGAGAGGGAGTGAGAGAGAGGGCGAGAGGGAGTGAGAGAGAGTGAGAGAGAGTGAGAGGGAGTGAGAGAGAGTGAGAGAGAGTGAGAGGGAGTGAGAGAGAGTGAGAGAGAGTGAGAGGGAGTGAGAGGGAGTGAGAGAGAGGGGCGAGAGGGAGAGCGAGAGGGAGAGGATGAGAGAGAGCACGAGTGAGAGAGAGTGCAAGAGGGAGTGAGAGCACGCAGGTGGGAGTGAGAGAGTGTGCGCTAGAGGGTGAGAGAGAGCGCGCAAGAGCGAGAGAGCGCGCAAGAGCGAGAGGGAGCGCAAGAGCGAGAGGGAGCGCAAGAGCGAGAGGGAGCGCAAGAGCGAGAGGGAGCGCAAGAGCGAGAGGGAGCGCAAGAGCGAGAGGGAGCGCAAGAGCGAGAGGGAGCGCAAGAGCGAGAGGGAGCGCAAGAGCGAGAGGGAGCGCAAGAGCGAGAGGGAGCGCAAGAGCGAGAGGGAGCGCAAGAGCGAGAGGGAGCGCAAGAGCGAGAGAGAGCGAGAGGGAAAGAGCGAGAGGGAGCGAAAGAGCGAGAGGGAGCGAAAAAGCGAGAGGGAATGAAAAAGCAAGGGAGGGAAAAAGAGAGAGGCAGAGAGAGAGAGAGAGGGAGAGGCACAGAGAGAGAGAGAGAGAGAGAGAGAGAGAGAGAGAGAGTGGGGCAGAGACTCCTCTCTAATCCTTGGAGTACTCTACGCTTTCTACCTCAGGCTGTACTGTGCCTCTCTCTCTCTCTCTCTCTGCCATGGTGAATTAGGCTGTTAAGGGATGGAAGAGGGGTTTCAATCAGGAGCAAACAAAACGCCGCTGGAATATCGTAACCAACAAGTAGGATCATGACTGGCAATGAAGGGGTTAAGACGATTGCTCAATAAGGTTACTGCAGCTGGAGTGCGCGGAGAACATTTCACCAGCGTTCCCAGACACAACACATGGGCCACACACAGTTCCAGAAAGATTAATTCACAAAAAATTTGAATCCCTGTGGGTTTTTCTAAAAAGGGGGCAACCCATCTTTACACACAACTGGATAAGATGCAATTCACCCGCAGCCAATAACATGAGTCACAAGTGGTCTTCAGCAAGCTCTAATATTCAGCCACAATTTCCAGTATATACACAGCTGCCTTGGTCAGATGATATTGTTGAATTAAACCTGGCGAAGAGCTGGAATCCTAACCAAAATAAATCCTTCCTCCCATCTAACTAGTTTACAATGCTTGCTTCATGTAAAAAAAAAAGAGGCAGGGTGTGGAGGTAGAAATTAAACAATTAAAACACTGTGTGCCAATTCAAAAATGAGTAATGAAAAGATTCCGGCAGAATGTGATCTTCGCGGCAAGTCTGTTGACAGACTGGGCTAGCTTATCGCATTACTGCATTTCAAAATGGCAGCTATGTTGTCATTCAGCCCTCCCCCCCCCCCCCCCCCCCCCTCCGTCTCGCCCCACCAACATCCCCCGCAGCCTGACAATCCTTTGAAAGCTTGCAACCCTATTGGGTTGGCACAGCGTCACAGTGGTTAGCACTGCTGCCTCACAGCACCAGGGACCCGGATTCAATTCCGGCTTGGGTCACTGTCTGTGCGGAGTCTGCACGTTCTCCCAGTGCCTGCGTGTGGGTTTCCTTCGGGTGCTCCGGTTTCCTCCCACAGTCCTAAGATGTGCAGGTTGCGTGGATTGGCCATGATAAATTGCCCTTAGTGTCCAAAAAGTTAGGTGGGGTTACAGGGGGAACAGGGTGGAGGCGTGGGCTTAAGTAGGGTGCTCTTTCCAAGGGCCGGTGCAGACCCAATGGGCCAAATGGCCTCCTTCTGCACTGTAAAGTTAATGAAAGACAATGCTGAAAATTCTATCAAAGACAATGCCAATTTTAAAAATCTGAACTTTGATTTTCTAATGAGGAACTGATTGATCTATATTCTAGTGTTCACTTGAGGTAAAAGAGTTGAAAATGTCTCACATGATAACAATAGCTAATCTGTTAAAGTGTTGGCACAAATTTCTCCTGGCACTTGTCGGAGTGCGGAGGGATGCTAGTACCCATGGACTGTACCCTCCATGAGTCAGCACCATTAAGGGAGGAGGGAGGGGAGAGAGAAAGAAACAAACGCCCAGTCAAACACCAGAGACAGACCGCAGACGAGGACGAGTCGAAGGTCAGCAGCAGTGACTACGAATCGTTACCATTCTTATTTCGTTCTATTGTACTGTCCTGGCTGTTTAACCCTCCTGATGAAGAATCGCCACTTGACATCATGTCATCTCTGTTGTGATGCTCGTACTGGGCAAGTGGTCGTTGGCCTCCTCCTCCATACCTGTTAGCAAAATAAGCACAGAACACGCTCCAGTTGATGGGGTCAAAGCACAATTATAAGTTCGGCAAAATTCAATGTTCCATGTTTTATTTTGAACACAAAACTGGTAATTCAAAACAGAGGACTGCTTTTGAGGCAATAATCTGGAATAGGCTGCAGTCTAAGGTCACGTCACCTCAACCCTCGTTTCAGAACAGTAAGGAGTCTTACAACACCAGGTTAAAGTCCAACAAGTTTGCTTCGAATCTCTAGCTTTCGGAGCACTGCTCCTTCCTCAGGTGAATGATTCACCTGCGGAAGGAGCTGTGCTCCGAAAACTCGTGATAAACTGGTCCGCGATAAAACTGAACTAATCAGTCTCAAAGTTTAACTGATACTGTCTTTACCCTTTAAAATCCTCCCAGCACAAGTGCTGCTATTCAGAGAGTTTAACTTTCAAACAGCCATCTTTATAGCTGAATTCTATCCTCCTTTTAACCACTCAATTTTGACAAGTAACGTCAACTGCCAGCAGAGCTCTCAGAGAAGTGCGATCCAAGACTAAAACTACCAGTGATGAATTCGGGTATGGAGAGTCTGGTACAAACACCAGATTGTTGTTTTGGAGAACAAGGAGGATTTTGTTTTCCTGGCTGTTATTTGGTTAACTTTCACTTTAAGCGGGCAGCAGGTGGCGTAGTGGTTAGCACTGCTACTTCACGGCACTGAGGACCCTGGGACACTGCCCCTGTGGAGTTTGCACATTCGCCCCGAGTCTGCGTGGGTCTCACCCCCACAACCCAAAGGTGTGCCGGGTAGGTGGACTGGCCACGCTAAATTGCCCCTTAATTGGGGGAGAAAAAAAAAATCACTTTAAATTACCCCCATCCCAAGCTCTCCTGGGTCATGAACCAACTACTATGCTCTGGTTCCAGGTCTCTCGATGCCATTTGGAATCTGGCATTAGGGAAGGCACAAGAATAACTCTACATTCAAATAGTAAAGTTATTGGTATCTGCTTTCTCCTTCACAAATCTCAACTTGGACGTAATCTCAACCAGCACTCTGTAGGCTGGTCTTTTATCAATAGGTGTTACAATCCAGTCTGAGGTTAATAATGGACAAGTCAGATTCCAGTGAAACCTACCTTGAACTTTGTTTTGTTTTAAGAAATGGTGGAGGACAGTTAGTGAACACATTCACAGGAGTCTGCTAGTGTACTTGTAACAGCTGACTGGTCTCCCTGAAAATCTGTCTGTTTCATGAGGGCTTCCGATCTCCATGTTCGAAGAACTCACCTCCCAAACATCGCTTCCACTTAGATGCCATCAGCAAGGATCCACCTCCAGGGTTTCACTCTCACTTCTGATGTTCCTTTCCTCTGGATCTCTGCTTACACCAGAGCCTCACCTTCCGAAAACACTTTCAGATATTCGGCCCCGTGCTAAGTAGGACGTCACTGCTCCAAAGGCCTCCTTGGGTCTTCTGGCTTTTCTTCCAAGTTTGCTCCGTGCAGCTTTCTCTACTCTCTACGTTCAACAGATCCAGGGTTTCCATCTTTGTCCTTTATCCGAGACTTCTTCTGGGATCCATTTCTGATCCCAGTTTTTGTCCCTGCTTGGGACCTTCTCCCTGTGCTTTGTCGAAGGGAACCTTCTCTGCAATGGTGCTCCTGTTTAGGTCACCTGACCATTGCTTTTGCCCCGCTCCTCTTCTATTCGTATTTTCCTTCTGCGCTGGAGCACAGGGCGAGCATCTAGTTCTTTTCTGAAGAAATAAAAAACTGTGCACAAGAGCAGGGTCTGTTCCTGGCCTAAAGGCATGAAAATCTACCAACTGTGCATTTGCAGTCATTTAAGAGCCGATGCCTGCGCAAACCGCCTCTCACTGCGCCTCAAATCCCCCCGCACCCCAAGAGTCCCGCTGGAAATTGTAGTTCCTAGCCTCGGATTTTTAAAAAAAATAAAAATTTAGAGTACCCAATTCTTTTTTCCAATTAAGGGGCAATTTAGCGTGGCCAATCCACCTAACCTGCACATCTTTGGGTTGTGGGGGCAAAACCCACGCAGACACGGGGAGAATGTGCAAACTCCACATGGACAGTGACCCGGGGCCGGGATTCGAACCTGGGACCTTGGCGCCGTGAGCAGCCTCTGATTTTTTAAAAGTAATCTTTTCCTTGGGGGATTTTCCAAAAGGAATATCAGCACTTCCAATGTGAAGTCTGCACGCAAATAAAGGTTTTTTTGTCTGTTCACAAAGGCTTTATTGTGGCTGATTTAGTTTATTGGATTGTTTATTGTCACGTGTACCGAGGTACAGTGAAAAGTATTTTTCTGCAAGCAGCTCAACAGATCATTAAGTACATGGAAATAAGGGAATAAAAGAAAATACATAATATGGCAACACAAGGTATACAATGTAACTACATAAGCACTGGCATCGGATGAAGCATACAGGGTGTAGTGTTAATGAGGTCAGTCCATTTAGGAGTCTGGTGACAGCGGGGAAGAAGTTGTTTTGAATCTGTTCATGCGTGTTCTCAGACTTCTGTATCTCCTGCCCGATGGAAGAAGTTGGAAGAGTGAGTAAGCCGGGTGGGAGGGGTCTTTGATTATGCTGCCTGCTTTCCCCAAGCAGCGGGAGGTGTAGATGGAGTCAATGGATGGGAGGCACGTTCGTGTGATGGACTGGGCGGTGAAGTTTCTTGCGGTCCTGGGCCGAGCAGTTGCCATACCAGGCTGTGATGCAGCCAGATAGGATGCTTTCTATGGTGCATCTGTAAAAGTTGGTAAGGGTTAATGTGGACATGCCGAATTTCCTTAGTTTCCTGAGGAAGTATAGGCGCTGTTGTACTTGGTGGTAGCGTCGGTGTGGGTGGACCAGGACAGATTTTTGGAGATGTGCACCCTGAGCAATTTCAAACTGCTAACCATCTCCACCTCAGCCCCGTTGATGCTGACAGGGGTGTGTACAGTACTTTGCTTCCTGAAGTCAATGACCAGCTCTTTAGTTTTGCTGGCATTGAGGGAGAGATTGTTGTCGTTACACCACTCCACTAGGTTCTCCATCTCCCTCCTGTATTCTGACTCGTCGTTATTCAAGATCCGGCCCACTATGGTCGTATCGTCAGCAATGGAGTTCGAACCAAATTTTGCCACGCAGTTGTGTGTGCACAGGGAGTAGAGTAGGGGGCTAAGTACGCAGCCTTGCGGGGCACCGGTATTGAGGACTATTGTGGAGGTGGTGTTGTTGTTCATTCTTACTGATTGTGGTCTGTTGGTCAGAAAATCGAGGATCCAGTTGCAGAGTGGGGAGTCAAGTCCTAGGTTTTGGAGCTTTGATATGAGCTTGGCTGGGATTATGGTATTGAAGGCAGAACTGTAGTCAATAAATAGGAGTCTGATGTAGGAGTCCTTGTTGTCGAGATGCTCTTGGGATGAGTGTAGGGCCAGGGAAATGGCGTCTGCTGTGGACCGGTTGCGACGGTCTGCGAATTGCAGTGGATCAATTGTAATTGATTATAAAATCACATTCAAAATTTCTGTAAATTCCTGTTGCTTTAGTCACCTCGAGAACATTGAAACGCAGAGTTTCACTTGAGAGGCTGACACTCTCCCACAGTCACACTGTCCCCATCTCGGTACATCCCTGAAGCAGGGTGACAGGTGGACAGACATGTTCTCACGTCGCTTCTCAAAGCAATTGTATTTCCTGATGTGATGCAAGTTGTCCCTGCGAATAACAATGGTCCACTGGATCCTCATCTTAGTCACAGCACCGGTCAGGATTCACCCTTGGATTGACACGTTGTCAATGTAGGTTCCGACCTGGACCTCTCTCTCTCGTGGAGTCTTGAAGCTCAGGCCTACGTTACGATAGCAGCAAGGAAGCTGATCCTTGCTGCCTTTACCCACTTCTTATTCTGGGAGATGTTGGGCTCTCTCAGTCTGGCTGTCTGCCATCTCACACCCTCAATCCGGGAAAGAGCACAAAGTATTGCTGAAGGATCTCACTCACATCATCATCTGGTCTCGAGTATTGTGTCAAATGCAGATGCTGTGCATTTTTAGTTTAAAAAAAAATAAAATTCCAACCCTCGCAGCTCTGCTTTATAATCTCAAGCTCCAAATAGGTAGGAGGTAACCGCATAATTCTATGTAAAGGCAAAAAAGCTGTTGGAAATCTGAAATAGAAGTAAGAATTATGGGTGGCACGGCAGCATAGTGGTTAGCACTGTTGCTTCACAGCTCGATTCCCGGCTTGGGCCACTGTCTGTGTGGAATCTGCACGTTCTCTCCGTCGGTTTCCTCCCACAAGTCCTGAAAGATGTGCTTGTTGGCTGAACTGGACATTCTGAATTCTCCCTCTGTGTACCCGAACAGGCCTCGGAGTGTGGTGATTTTCGTAGTAACTTCATTGTAGTGTTAATGTAAGCCTACTTATGACAACAAAGATTATTATTTTTAAGTCCATGTTGGTTCTCTGTGGGGCAATCCAATCATAGAACATAGAAAAATACAGCACGGAACAGGCCCTTCGGACCACGATGTTGTGCCGAACCTTTGTCCTAGATTAATCATAGATTATCATAGAATTTACAGTGCAGAAGGAGGCCATTCGGCCCATCGAGTCTGCACCGGCTCTTGGAACGAGCACCCTACCCAAGGTCAACATCTCCACCCTATCCCCATAACCCAGTAACCCCACCCAACACTAAGGGCAATTTTGGACACTATGGGCAATTTATCATGGCCAATCCACCCAACCTGCACATCTTTGGACTGTGGGAGTGTAGCCACCTGGGTTGGCCACTTCCTCACACAAAACGGAAGAACGCAAAGGTTACAGGGAAAAATGGATATTGGCAAAGAAACAAGCAGTTTGCAGAATCCCCTGTATTCTAGCTGCTACAGAAACCAGATAGAATTGTAACTAACGAGCTGCGCATATTAAGTGAGCGATTCACGGTGATTCCCAGGCACAATGGACACAACAGTTAACTGCAATCGCTACATTCTATAGAAGGTCAGACATTCCGGCACCAGTGGAGTCTGAGACAAAGGACACCAATAAGGTGTAAGGAACCGCCCAGTGATCGAGGGACAGCCCCGTTATTGGGGAAATTCAAATCAATCGATTGGGAAGAGACCCAATCGATTGCAAGTTTATAGAGGGTCCGCCCAGAAGGAAGCGAAGCCCCTGGGACCTATAAAAGTCAGGTTCCAGGACTGATTCGTCCTTCTTGACCAGCCGGCCCTCCCAGCAGAACACCTTTGCAGCAGAAGAACCTTGAGAAGGAGAGGCCTGGTCAGCAGCCGCCATCGAGTAAGTGTCATACAACGCACGCTACGAGAGTAGACACTCCTGACCCCTTTAGTCCACACCAACTGGAAGCCTGCGGATCCAGGACAAAGCAAGAGGCCATTGTTCCCTGATCCGGCAGTTCCCTTATTCCAGATAAGCATTGGCCTGTTAGTGGTAGGAATAGCCTAGTCTTTTAGTTTTATATGCATAAGTAGTAGATAACTGTATTATAATAAACGTGTCTTGTTTGAACTTACTAACTGGTGTATTGAGTTATTGGTCTGAACTTGAACTTGAATCTTGTGGCGGTATCTTAACGATACCTGGCGACTCTAGAGCTAAGGAATAAAACAGAGCCAAATTGAGTGTAAAGCACACTCACCCAGAACGAGCAACAGGAGGAACATGGGGAGGATGTGCAGACTCCGCACGGACAGTGACCCAAGCCAGAATCGAACCTGGGACCCTGGAGCTGTGAAGCAATTGTGCTATCTACAATGCTACCGTGCTGAGCTGTGAAGCAATTGTGCTATCTACAATGCTACCGTGCTGCCCTTAAGAACAAATTAATCTACACTCCATTATTCTACCGTAATCCAAGTACCTATCCAATAGTCGCTTGAAGGTCCCTAATGTTTCCAACTCAACTACTTCCACAGGCAGTGCATTCCATGCCCCCACTACTCTCTGGCTAAAGAACCTACCTCTGACATCCCCCCTATAACTTCCACCATTCACCTTAAACTTATGTCCCCTTGTAATGGTTTGTTCCACCCGGGGAAAATGTCTCTGACTGTCTACTCTATCTATTCCCCTGATCATCTTATAAACCTCTATCAAGTCGCCCCTCATCCTTCTCCGTTCTAATGAGAAAAGGCCTAGCACCCTCAACCTTTCCTCGTAAGACCTACTCTCCATTCCAGGCAATCAGTCCCATTCCCTTTGCTCTTATACCTTTGAAATGCTCACAATTATCCCCGAGGAGCGTGAAATGTTCTGTATATATGTGTAGTGTGAATTTTGCGTAGCAAGGTTATTCTTTACAAAGTTGGCATACCTGCTTGCACACGGGGTTTGGGACATGGTGTGACCCTTTCCCAGACTTGGATCTGCCTGTGCATTTATTGGTGCCAGGTTTGGATGCAGCATTCTACAACATCGCAATAATCTTTAATGAGCTGCGTGTCTCGGCACCTTGGCCATTCTATGGTTTGTAACTCTCCTTCCCTGATCACCTTGAACCACTTTGGCTCTGTCCTTACTGATGTGGTTTTAAGCATCAAACGACTGGCTTTAACCCTGCAGCGACTCGTTGTTGCTTTGTCTTTTCAGAAAGTATTTTGGATTCTGACAGCGTGGAGCGGCTGTCTGACGAAGTCACCTATCGGGTACACGGAGGGAGAATTCAGAATGTCCAATTCACCTAACAGCACGTCTTTCTGGGCTTGTGGGAGGAAACCGGAGCACCCGGAGGAAACCCACGCAGACACGGGGAGAACGTGCAGACTCCGCACAGACAGTGACCTAAGCCGGGAATCGAACCTGGGACCCTGGCGCTGTGAAGCAACAATGCTAACCACTGTGCTATCATGCTGCCCCTTGATGTACTCAATGGCCTCTTTCTGTGCCATAATCAATTTCTGACAAACAGACCTCAAAGACTCTAGGAATGAGTTGATTAATAATGGAACTTCCCCCAAGGCTCCTCTGTAGGTGTGAACTTTCACCATCACACACCAGACAGGTTCGGCTAGTAGAAATTCCCTGAAATTGTTTGTTGCAATCTGCGCACGCCCACAAACGTATTTTAGATTACAGTTCCGATGCCTAATTGGCACACATTATTTGTACTGCAATGTAGTTGGGTAAACAAAAACAAATTTGAATCAGTCACGCAATACAGGGTCAGAAATTCTTTTGTCTTTTGAAAAACCTGTTTGGAGTTTGAAGAGCTGTCATTTATAATGGCCGACTGTAGGCTTATAAATGCTGAGCAACGACCAAAAGACTTGATTGGTGAACAACACCCTTTAACCCTGCTACAGCAAAAAAACTGCTAGAACGCTTCCACAGCACGTCCACGAATTTGCAATATAATGAACCAAATGATTCAAAGCTGACATTACATCTCACCGGTATTTAAAGACAAAGTTCTAGCTTGTGCGTATATTGCACAATTCCAGACGCGAGGACAGGTCTGTGCACATCTGACAAAAGGGGAGAGTTACAATTGAAGTGCAGGCAGAGTCTGAAGTAACTAAAATTCATGGGAGTCGTTGGGCATTCCAGCATCTTAAATTTCCAACGCAGTTTTGTTGACATAGTTAACACATTACAGGGGTTTCCAATGCCAATGCCAGGCATAACTCAGCCTCTGGAGCCAGAAGATTGTGCGCGGGCTCATGTCCCACTGACTGAAGCATACAAATCTAGTCACGGACTGTGTGTCCCACTGTTAGAGATGCCGTCTTTTGGATGAGACCCAGAACCTGACAATACTTTCAGGTGGATGAAACAAAATCCCCAAAACTGTTCAAGAGTAAGGGAGCTATCCCCATTGTTTGGGTCAATATTTATCCATCTGTTAATATCACAAAAAACCCTATATAATCTGCTCATTATCTCATTACTGTCAGTGGGATCTTGCTGCACATTCCCTGTCGGACATCAGTGACTGGACTTCAAATGTATTTCATTGGCTGTAAAACACTGAATTGTGATTGCCTAAGACAGTGTGGAAATGTGTGTCTGTAACAGGAGCTGACAAATGATGGAATCTTACTGGGGTTTTTTAAATAGGGGGCTAAGATGAGGAATTCTACAGGGAACTTTAAGCTTGTGCCCTCCTGTTACACAGTACCGGTGTGCTGTTCACTCACTTCCATTCAATTTTAATAATAAAAAATAATAATAATAATAAATCGCTTATTGTCACAAGTAGGCTTCAATGAAGTTACTGTGAAAAGCCCCTAGTCACCACATTCCGGTGCCTGGTCAGGGAGGCTGGTATGGGAATTGAACCCACGCTGCTGGCCTTGTTCTGCATTACAAGCCAGCTGTTTAGCCCACTGTGCTAAACTAGCCAGATTTTCTGTTTAAATGTGGGCTTTTCCATTTCCAAAATAAGGACAGGTGGTAACGCAAAAGATACCGTAAATCTGTGCTGTGTGGTACCAACGGATATAGACACCCTTCCCCAGTACATAAAAACATCTTAAAACTAAAAGAATGGAATCTCAAACGTCTCGGTTATCTGATGAGAAAGAGAAACATTTTAAACAATACAATTGAGGCAATGTTACTTGTGTAGAAACTCTATATGTACAAGCGTATCCTCCAGAGGACTGTCTCATTGTAAATAGTCAAAACTCTTGTATCCAGCTCCAGCGATCTGAAGTTTCACTAGAACAATGGTGCACAGTTTCTTCAATCCCTGCTCATTTCTTCCTGCATGCGAATCCCTACAGTGCAGGATACCGCCATTCGGCCCATCGAGTTTGCACCGACCCTCCGTAGGAGCACTCTACCTAGGCCCACTCCCTGGCTCTATCACTGTTACCCTGTGCATCGATTGCAGCCAAATCCACCTAACCTGCACATCTTTGGGAAACTGCAGCACCCGGAGGAAACCCACGCAGACACAGGGAGAACAGAATCACCCAGAGCCAAAACCGAACCCGGGTCCCTGGTGCTGTGAGACACCAGTGCTAGTCACTGTGCTGCCCATTTAATGTTCGAGTCAAAATTGTACAGGCTATTTCAATTTTTATGCACACATCTAGGCACAAGTGGTCAAAATTAAAAGGTCAATACCATTTGCCTTTTGTCGGAATGTGCGACTTGGAAGCTGTGCTTGCATTGGTTTATGACTGGTTTAGGTTTCGGAACAGTATGGCAGGAAAACCATGAACCAAGCTTCAAGTTACAGTAGCACATTCCCCTGTACACATTAAACTCAGTGGCTGACCACTATGCCTGTTAACAGCTTTAAAACCGATTTAGCCGACACATGCACATACAGCCAATTTACTTTGGTGTGGACGATACAAATTCCACACCAGCAGTTAGAAATCTGTGAACGTACTTTGAGACACGGACAGCTTGCGGTTATCACCTCACAAGTTTGGATATCATTTCAGCTGCACTATCATATACCCGGTTTCGAGCACATTAGGTGAAAGGGAGATTGTCTGGCACTGCACCAAATGTTACCCTAGCAGCCATGGGCTTCACACACTGAACTCCACTTCTGTTATGATTCAATGTCTGCCAAATTCGAACAATGTCACATCACCTGGAGCATAACAGTCTACAACTTCTAATTTCTTTTGTTGAATTTCAACAGTGGTTTCTATTATTATTTTTGGAAAGAGGAAAATTTAACCATTTACACCCACGGTATCAGAATTTGGACAATCTCACGGATGTTCATCAGATAGATTGACCAGATTCCTGCGTTTGCCCAGGTTATGAAAACTGAGGTGCATATCAATCGACGTCTATTATTTATTCGCTGTTGCCTGATGGGATGTCCGTTTCCATGGCTGAGGTGTGGTCAGGATCAAACATCATCATAATTCTCCGCTCTAGTCTCGCCACAGATGGAGGAAGCAATCAACAGCTGCTGTGTTGTTACTCATTCTGTTCATGATGTTACGATCCCAGGTGGTGTTATAACTGGACGGGAAGATCCCAGAATGGCTAGAGGACCGGAACTTTTACTTTTCTTGGTTAATAAGGGGATCAGGGGTTATGGGGAGAAGGCAGGAGAATAGGGATTTAAAAAAATATCAGTCAAGATTGAATGGCGGAGCAGACCCGATGCGTCGAGTGGCCTAATTCTGCTTCTATGTCTTATGGTCTTCAAAAATAAAACGAAGACAGCACGGTGGCGCAGTGGTTAGCACTACTGCCTCACGGCACCGAGGTCCCGGGTTCGATGCCGTCTCTGGGTCACTGTCCGTGTGGAGTTTGCACATTCTCCCCGTGTCTGCGTGGGTCTCACCCCCACAACCCAAAGATGTGCAGGCTAGGTGGATTGGCCATGCTAAATTGCCCCTTAATTGGAAAAAATTAATTGGGTACACTAAATTTTAAAAAATTTAATAAAAAATAAAAACGTAGGAGAGTCACAGGACCGCTAATTAGCTTTAACAATAAAAAACACATTAAAAACATGAAAAAAAATTATAATACACTATTCCTTTACTCCCCACTTGTTTAATAATTACAGATTTTAAGATTAACAGATTATAAAGTACATCTCAAGCTACAATGGCACAAAATGTCCCTTTTAAGCACACAGGAGGGTTGCGGTAAAACGCACTCCTCTCTGAACCCAAGAGAACATCTGTGGATTTCCCCTCAAAATTCCCCCCAGATGATTCTGATACTGTGAGCCCCCCACCTCATCACACTGCCCCAGATGATTCTTATACTGTGAGTCCCCCACCTCATCACACTACCCCAGATGATTCTGATACGGTGAACCCCCCCACGTCATCACACTACCCCAGATGATTCTGATACGGTGAGCCCCCCACCTCATCACACTGCCCCAGATGATTCTGATACGGTGAGCCCCCCACCTCATCACACTGCCCCAGATGATTCTGATACAGTGAACCCCCCACCTCATCACACTGCCCCAGATGATTCTGATACAGTGAGCCCCCCACCTCATCACACTGCCCCAGATGATTCTGATACTGTGAGCCCCCCACCTCATCACACTGCCCCAGATGATTCTGATACAGTGAGCCCCCCACCTCATCACACTACCCCAGATGATTCTGATACGGTGAGCCTCCCACCTCATCACACTGCCCCAGATGATTCTCAAACGGTGAGCCTCCCACCTCATCACACTGAACTCCGGCTTCCACATGAGTGATTTCAAATTTTGCTTTCAAAGTCACACTTTCAAGTCTTCTTTTAAATGATTCTTTGCTGCTTCCGATTTTACACCTCTCCCTTCAGGCTGCCTTTGCCTCAAAGATTCTCTCACAAACTCCGAGGTCCAGTCACCGATTTCCACATTGAATTTGAATAATGTCTCCCAAACTGTAGTAATTTGTCACAGCACAACAGCAGATCCAATGCCTTTACTGAATAGTAATCTGTCCTGGTTCCCAGTTTCCTCTGCTCCCTGAGCTCCAGACTTCTTTGAAAAATCTCTTCATTCTCTACTTTCCTCTTCTAGCTGGCTGTCAGGTTTCCGGCATCTGTTTTCTTAACTATTACTCCATGGTATGGTTTTTCTTCTAGCAAGGCTGAGATGTTCCCTCTTTGGGCTTCAAAAATCAACTGCTTTAGCAGAGCTGGAAGAGCTGGCTTCTCTCTCACTACCCATCTCCAACTGCAATCAAAGTAGTTAAACTAAAACTTAAAAGCTTCTCTACCATACAAGGCTCCAGTTGCTAAGTAATCACGCTGTAGCCCTCTCCAAGTACAAGGGAAATAGCTGAAATTGAAACCCACTCCGACACATATAGAAACACTTTTGTCCAGTAGGAATCTAACTATAGGTTAGTTTTACCCTTCAGGCAGAGTAGTAACAATTAAGACACTTAAAACTATATATTATTTCTAATGTTTACCATTGAATGTACCACTTGGGTGGTACGGTGGCACAGTGGTTAGCACTGCTGCCTCACAGTGCCAGAGACCCGGGTTCAAATCTGACCTTGGGTTACTGTCTGTGCGGATCCTGCACGTTCTCCCCGTGTCTGTGTGGGTTTCCTCCAGGTGCTCCTGGTTTCCTCCCACAGTCAATGATGTGCAGGTTAGGTGGATTGGCCGTGCTAAATTGCCACTAGGTGTCCCAACGGATAGGTGGGGTTTACGGGGATGTGGCAGGCGGGTGGGCCTAGGTAGGGTGCTGACTCGATGGGC
Organism: Scyliorhinus canicula; assembly: GCF_902713615.1. NCBI lineage: Eukaryota > Metazoa > Chordata > Chondrichthyes > Carcharhiniformes > Scyliorhinidae > Scyliorhinus > Scyliorhinus canicula. The sequence continues at coordinate 19,213,973 of NC_052172.1, forward strand.
CGAATGGCCTCTATTTACCTACCAACGAGAGCTCAACTCTGTACGGAATTTATTCTTTTTTAAAAAAAAACATTTTTATTCTCCTTTTTCACATTTTTTCCAGAATTTACACCCACCAACAATAAACAATAATCAGCAACAAATATGTCAATCCCCATAACAATAACAACAATCCCATCCTCCCATCATGCCCAGCCATCAGCCTGCATGTTTTCATAAACAAATGGCAAAAAGGAATCAGGGATTACCCATAGTCATCCTTAATATACACAGCCCCCCCCCACCCCCAACCCTCCCACCCACCCCCCCAACTAATGTTCGATGTTATCCAGTTCTTGAAAGTGCATAATAAATAATGCCCATGACTTGTAGAACCTCTCCGAGCTTCCCCTCAGTTCAAACTTAACCTTCTCAAAGGTCAAGTATTCCAACAGGTCCCCCCGCACCACGCCAGGATACAGGGTGGAGAGGCTGCTCTCCATCCCAGCAGGATCTACCTTCGGGCGATCAACGAGGCGAAGGCTACGATATCTGCCTCCACACCAGTTTCCAACCCTGGCTGGTCCGACACCCCAAATATGGCCTCCCGGGGACCTGGGTCCTGTTCCACGTGCACCACCTTGGAAATTACCATAAAAACCTCCATCCAGTAATCCTCTAGCTTTGGGCAGGACCAAAACAGATGAACGTGATTAGCGGCCCCCCCACCCCCTGCAAAGTTCACACACATCCTCTACTCCTTCAAAGAATCGGCTCATCCTCGCCCTTGTGAGGTGCGCTCTGTATAACCACCTTCAGCTGTATCAGCCCCAACCTCGTACAGGAGGTGGAGGCATTTACTCTCCGGGGCACCTCACACCAGACCCCCTCCTCTATAGCCTCTCCCAACTCTCCCTCCCACTTTCCTTTCATCCCCTCCAGTGGTGCCTTATCCTCTTCCAACATAGCTCCGTACGCCGCTGACACAACTCCCTTCTCCAGCCCCCTTGTCGTCAGCACCTCCTGCAGCAATGTGGAGGCCGGTTACTCCGGGAAGCTCTGCATCTCCTTCCTGGCAAAATCCCGAACCTGCATGTATCTAAACATTTCCCCCTGCTCCAGCCCATACTTCGCTTCCAGCTCCCTCAATCCTGCAAACCGACCCCCTAAGAAACAAATCTTTTAGCGTCTTAATCCCCTTCTCTTCCCATTTCCGAAAACTTCCATCCCACCTCCCTGGTTAAAATCTGTGGTTCCCCTGAATATGTACGGAGTTTCCAATGCAGAGCATTATTATTTGCCACAAATAAATTAAACCTTAAACTTTGCAGATTTCAGCCCGTCCCAAGGTGGAAATACACAGTCCGTCAGTGAAGCCATCATTAACGTGTTGCGCATTTCCAACTTTTTCCGTGACATATGCCAAGCAGCAAGGACAATATATAAATATGCAGCTTCTGTCCACCCAGACTGTTTCGATTGGTTAGTTAAGGGGCTAGGCCAGTGTTTATTGCCCTTCAACAGAGTGGCATGCCAGGTAATTTCAGAGGGCATTTAATAGTCATCCACATCGCTGTGGGTTTTCCTTCGAGGACATTAGTGAACCAGATGGTTTTTTTTAAAACCGACAATCAACAATAATTATGTGTTTATTATATTTTTATTGAATTCAAATTTCACCATCTGCTGTGATGGGATTCGAACCCTGGGTCTCCAGAGCTATACCCTGGTTCTGTACATTAGTAGCCCAGTGACGATCCCACTACGCTACTGCCTCCACAGCAGTGCTAGCGACACTCAGTACCCCAACATTAAAATAAAAGTTTTAAAATATCAGAACCATTGTTCTGCACCTGTGCAATGGCAGTTTTGCAGGAAACCTTGTCAAATATAAAGTACTCTGTGACGAGCATTGGGTGGTTTGGGGGGGGGGGTAAATAGCATGGGGAGAACAGGCGGTGAAATGCATTGGAGGGCTGGAATTTGGGGAGGGAAATGCAAAGAGTTTAGAAGTGTGAGAGACGACTTGATCGAAACCGTTAAGATCCTGAGGGGTATTGAGAGGCTGGATGTGGAGAGGAGGTTTGCTCTTGTCGGAGAGTCTGGAGTGAAGGGTCACTGTTTAAAATTAAAGGGGGCTGCCCATTTTAGACGGAGATAAGGACTTTTTCTCTCAGAGGATCGCAGGAACTCAGAGGGGCAAGTCTCTGGAACTCTCTTCCTCAAAAGGCAGGGAAGTGGGCCCAGGTAGGGTGCTGACTTGATGGGCTGAATGGCCTCCTTCTGCACTGTTGAGATTCTGTTGGGTGGAAGCAGAGTCGGGGGCCAGTGATTGAGCATGGTCTCCCCATTCTCTTGATGATACTGCTGGGGTATGAGGGTATCCAGAGGGAGGGCTTGGGCTCCCACATCACCGGAGGCTCTCTGATCATTTAAAGGACAGTGTGAACAGCCTGTAAGTAGCACGAGAGGGGTGCAGTTAGATCACTCGCTGCAGCAAAGTGGGTCTGAGCGAGGCCATCGCGGTCCCGAGGGGGTCATCCCAAGCATACGATTTGGCACCAAGTCTTTCCCTGCCAATCCCCCAGCCCAAAAAAGCCACTCCCCAGCAAACCTGACAATTTGAGGTCTTTTTTTAATCCTCTTGCTTCCCCTCCACAGCCATGACGCCCAGTTCCCACATTCCCGCCCACAAGGGGTAGAGCAAATGGCCAAGCTACTCATGGAAATTTGAATCTATGCAAATGACAGTCTTGCATGAGCCTGTTGGTGCAGGGCGCAAACATGGCTGAAGCAACCAGCAGGGGACCGGAACATGGCGACGGGCACATTCGCGATTTTGCACTTGCACGCTATTTGCCGCCCTATCGCAATTCGTTAGCACTGTTGCTTCACAGCGCCAGGGTCCCAGGTTCGATTCCCGGCTTGCGTCACCGTCTGTGCGGAGTCTGCACGTTCTTCCCGTGTCTCAGTGGGTTTTCTTCGGGTGCTCCGGCTTTCTGAATTCTCCCTTCCTCCCACAAGTCCCGAAAGACGTGCTTGTTGGGTGAATTGGACATTCTGAATTCTCCCTCCGTGTACCCGAACAGGCGCCGGAATGTGGCGACTCGGGGATTTTCACAGTAACCTCATTGCAGTGTTAATGTAAGCCTACTTGTGACAATAAAGATTATAAAGATTCTAATTCTTGTTGCCGGTGACGGGAATTGGAGATTTCAGCCCTATATTTTTTTTAAAAACTTTTTTTTAAAATTTAGAGTAACCAATTCATTTTTTCCAATTAAGGGGCAATTTAGCCTGGCCAATCCATCTACCCTGCACATCTTTGGGTTGTGGGGGTGAAACCCACGCAAACACGGGAAGAATGTGCAAACTCCACACGGACAGTGACCCAGGGCCAGGATCGAACCTGGGACCTCGGCGCCGTGAGGCATCAGGGCTAACCCACTGCGCCACCGTGCTGCCCAGCCCTATATTTTTGCCATCTATACTCTGTACTGAAGCTTCGCTCTGGTGCAGAACTGCACGTGATTATGGAAGAAAAATTGTAAACTTTGGAATTGGAACTAAAAATCAAAGACATTCTGCCACAGGCAAAGTTAGGTGCAAATTCCCATGTTGATCTTTCATCAGACTTTACAAGGGCTCTGCACCTCTCCATCAATTCTGGCAGACCCGCCAGTCAAATGCCTTCTGCTGTGATTACAGAATAAATCAAGATAGAGGGCAAGGTTGGAAATGCAACCTCAGTAAAAGTACCAAATGATATTGATATGATCTGCAATAACTTGATCTAAAATCTTTTATATACACAAGCGCGTGTGGATTGTGGCATCTACAGAATGATGAAAATTTTTCATTAACTGCCTCGCTCCTGTCCTGACATTCCTATTTACAAATGAAGTGACACTCCAGTATAATGACAATAGAAGAGAGGGGAAGCAGAACCCCGAGTGATTAGAATTTTACAATTTCATTGGTGCGCAGTGCTGCGAGTCTGGACTGTACAATGTGTCCATGATTCAGTTTCAAATAGAGATTCTCAATTTTCTCCTAAATCCGCACGGTGGAAAGTTGGGACATTTTAAAATCAGAAAATGCTGGAAATTCACAGCACCTGCGAGACATAACAAAAAGGGTCCACCTCTCACGGTTACATCTCGGCGAGTTCTGCCCAGTGGCTAAATCGGGAGGGCGCGCATATCCAGCAGTCCCTGATCATCTTCAACATCGTGCTCGCGTGGAAAAAAGCACTCCTGCTTTTTTGCATGTTGCATAGTTATTTTAGGCAAAAGTAAATTACGTACGAATGTCACAACATAATCAGCACCAGATTCCGACACTGACCACACTCCCCCCAACCAGGGTCCATCAAAAAGGCAGCTCACCGCCACCTTCAAGGGCATTTAGTAACGGCAAGAAATGCTGGGCCGTACCAGCAACGGCAACGTGCCATGAACAAATTTCTTTTTTAAAAAAGCAACCATCCTTTGCAAGGCTGGACAAGCAAATGGAATAACGGTAAAATAATAATACATTGAATATACAGGGTACTTATAACCAGAATGAAATTTTGGGCTTGGGATATTGAATTATTGAACTTTACAGCACAGGAGGCCCATCTATGTCTGTGCCAACTGAGAAAGAGCAATCCATCAGGATCCCACTTCCCAGCTCTTGGCCCATAGATTATAGACTTCAAATACATAATCCATACTTACATTTATAAGTGTTTGTGTCTCTCATCATTTCAAGCAGCAGATTCAGAACCCACCACCCAGAGTGAAAACATTTTTCCTCAACTCCCCTCTAACCCTTCTACCAATTACGTTAAATCTTTGCCCTCCCCAGATTATGGACCTCTTTGCTAAAGAAACAGGTCCTTCCTATCTACTCTAGGCTCCTCGTAGTTTTATACACCTCAATTAGACCTCCCCTCAGCTGCCTCTCCTCCAGAGGGAACAACCCCGAGTCCAGCCAATACTTACGAAAGGTAAAATTCTCCATTCCTCTTAAATCTTCTGGGCTGACCAGGATTGAACGCAGTACTCTAGTTTTGGCCTAATTAGTGTTTTATACATTACTCGCATAACCTCCCTGCTCTTATACTCTGCCTTGGCTAATAAAACTATTAATTAAATATAAACCCCACCACCATGCAATCCAGGGTGCAGGATTCTACAGCATTTTTATTTCTGAGCATATGCAAGTTTCAATATGGAAGGAAAATATTAGAAACCAGGATCCTGCACAGGATGAGTATTATCGAAGATGGAAACCCGCTGTGGTCTCTATTCCAATGTCTCCTGTATCACTGTATGAAATAGAATAAAAGAAAGCTGCATCACACCTACCGGTCATTAATCGCCTTTTGCCGACTGGACAGAATGCTTCCTGATCCTGGCGAAGAGAAGCTTCCTGAAGGGTTACGAAATGGTGGAACTCTTTCAACCACAGCATTCGATGTTGTATTGTACAAGGTCTCTGGGTAACTAACCGGTCTGGAAGAGAAATGGAATATTTGACAAACTCTAATTTGACCAAGACTGACGTTTAAAAAAAAATGTACGTTATTATAAACGTGTATCAAAAAAGGTTACAGAACTCGTAGATACCCCGGGAAACATACTTTGCAACAATCAACTATACAGTCTGCACAACTCCCCCCCCCCCCCCCCAGGTGACAAATAGCTCCTCGAACACTGTCACAAACATCCCCCACCTTTTCTCAAAACCTTCTGCTGAGCCCCTTAGCTCATATTTTATCTTCTCCATCCGCAGGAAGTTGTACAGGTCACCCAACCAAATGATGCCGACCGCCACTCCTGTAGAATTCAGCGCCGTGCAATCAGAGAGGTGAAGGCCACAACATCGGCCTTCCTCCTTTCCATGAGCTCCGGCTTCTCCGAAACCCCCGAATATCGCCACCAAAGGGTCCGGGTCCACCTCCTCCTCCACTATCCTAGTTAAGATCGCGAACACACCCCGCCCAGAATCTCTCCAATTTTTCACAACCCCAGAACATGTGAGCATGATTCGTTGGCCCCTGCCCACACCTCTCGCACTCATCTGCTACCCCTTGGAAGAACCCATTCATTCTCACCTGAGTCATATGTACCCTAGAATTTACACCTCCCACGTGGCAATACTGATGAACACATTGTATTGGGAGTCCATAATGTTTCAACAACTGCAACTTAGACAACTACAGCAAAATATAGATGACACCACAATACTGAATGGTGGATCGTCAATAGCACCAGAGCAGGAAATGTCTTAGGTCACAGTTTGGATGGGCTCCATCACCATATAAGATCTTTGTTCCCCGATGAGAACGAACATGCTTAGCGGGCATTTATAACCTCAGGATATGCCGATGCAATCAATGAAAGATATATTTTTGGTGTGTTGTCATTATCGTAATGTGGGGAATGTGGCAGCTAGTTGGTGCACAGAAAGATTCCACACATTGCTATGTGCGAGTGACCACACCACCTTGTTCTTTAAGGAGTTAACCTCGGGAGACACATTAGCGGCGACAGCTGGAGAGAACGTCCTCTGCCTTCCTTCAAATAGGGATCTTCTACGTCCATTCAAGGGGGCAGTTGGAGCGGTGTGTAAAATACCCCTATGGCAGTGCAGCATTGTTTCAGTACTGCACTGAGTGTGTCAGCCTAGATAATATGTGCCCGAGTCGCAAAAAGTTGGTTTACAGGTGCAACTGGTGATTAAGGAGGCAAATGGAATTTTGTCCTTCATTGCTAGAGGGATGTAGATTAAGATGAGGGAGGTTATGCTGCAATTGTATAAGGTGTTAGTGCGGCCACACCTGGAGTATTGTGTTCAGTTTTGGTCTCCTTACCTGAGAAAGGACGTACTGGCACTGGAGGGGGTGCAGAGGAGATTCACCAGGTTAATCCCAGATCTGAAGGGGTTGGATTATGAGGAGAGATTGAGTAAACTGGGACTGTACTCGTTGGAATTTAGGGGGGGGCATGGCTCACACCTGGAGCATTAAGTATGTGCGCAACAAGGCCGTCCATCCCTCCAGTCTGTGACAATAACTCCATTATTGTATGGGTCTTTGCACCAAGTCCGACATCGCACCTTTGTGCCAAGGTAATTTTATCCATGCAAACACAGACCAGGTCACCTTCCCGACCACTGACAGGGAACACAACGTCCAGTTTTGCAGCTTTTAAGGAATCAAATAGAAGGCTGACGCCAGAAACTGAACTGCCACAGCTGGATGAAAACTCCCACCCAAATATGTTTTGAAATGAACTGTACAAGGAAACGTCGTTCACAACTAAAATCAAGAGTTCTCCGGAGGCTCTGATTCAAACAAAGCACAAAAGGAAAATAATTCCTGAGCAAATTTATGTTTGACACCCTATTAAACAACTAGGATCTCAATGTGCCAGACATGTTTGTGCAAACTTTAGTGGCTGGCCCTGCTCCCATCTCAGTAGCAATGTCTCTAATGCTCGTCAACAGGTCTTTGTAGGCTTGCTTGCTTTCCTTCATGTGATTTAGGAAGAGTATATTGTTAAAAGGTTCAAGGATGTGGCTCAGTTGTAATACTCTCACCTCTGCGTCACAAGGTTGTGGGTTCAAATCCCACTCCAGAGCTTAAACAGAACAAATCTAGACCAACATTCCGGGGCAGTTCTGCAGGTGCTCTGCACCGTCAGAGACGCCGACATTTGGAGGACATGGTAAACCGAGCCCCAGCCTGCCCTGTGGTTAGGCGGCACAGTGGCACAGTGGTTAACACTGTTGCTTCACAGCTCCAGGGTCCCAGGTTCGATTCTCGGCTTGGGTCACTGTCAGCGTGGAGTCTGCACGTTCTTCCCGTGTCTGCGTGGGTTTCCTCCGGGCGCTCTGGTTTCCTCCTACAAGTCCCGAAAGATGTGCTGGTTAGGTGAATTGGACATTCTGAATTCTCCCTCGGTGTACCTGAACAGGCGCGGGAGTGTGGCAACTAGGGGATTTTCACAGTAACTTCATTGCAATGTTAATGTAAGCCTACTTGTGACAATAATAAAGATTATTATTATTAAAGATCCTTAGATATTATTTTGAAGAACAGCAGAGGAACCTTGGTCAATATTTATCCCTCAATTATCACACAAGTAAACTATCTGCAGTTGTGCGAACTTGCCCTGCACAAACTGGCTTCTGCATTTCCTGCATTACAACAATTGCTGCACCAAGTTATTAGTTGGCTGTAAAGTGCTTCGGGATATACGGAGCTTGTGAAAGGACTATAGAAACATCAGTTTTTCTTAATCTTGGGCAGCACGGCGGTGCAGTGGTTAGCACTGCTGCCTCATGGCGCCGAGGTCCCAGGTGCAATCCCGGCCCTGGGTCACTGTCCGTGTGGAGTTTGCACATTCTCCCCGTGTCTGCGTGGGTTTCACCCCCCACAACCCAAAGATGTGCAGGTTAGGTGGATTGGCTAAATTGCCCCTTAATTGAGGGGAAAAAAGTATTTTTCAATCTTATAAGAAACCCCCAGCGCTGAGAGTCTGGAGTCACATGTAGACCAGACCGGGTAAGGACGGCGGATTTCCTTCCCTAAAGGACATTAGTGAACCAGATGGGTTTTTATGATAATCAGCAATGGCTTCATGGTCATCATTAGACTTTTAATTCCAGATTTTGTTTGTTGAATTCTATCTGCAGTGGCAGGATTTGAACCTGGGACACCAGGTCTCTTGTTAACTACTCCAGTGACAATACCACTTACGCCACCACCTCCCCCATCTTTCACTTCCGGGGCGTGATTTAACATGCAGCCCAGTATGACGTGCTCCTGGGACGAGAGTGCAAAACTGCACCAATTAACGCATCAGCTGACAATGTCGCTCACTGTGCAGGAGACGGGTATCACTCGTGCGAGGTTGCGCTGAACGCCGCAGGAGTAGAGGAAAGGCAGCTTTCCTCTGCACCGAGCTGCTCTATATTTAACTCTCATCTCGATGCTGGAAATGGGAATTATTCCATCCCCGGGCACCGGCACCTTGATGAGCAATGACAGGAGGATTACGCTGGAGGGGTCTCGTCACAAGTCAGAAGAATAGGAACAAACAACGAATTGGCAGCGAATACAAAGAACCCCTAATTTCAGGGGCAGCAGGGTAGCATGGTGGTTAGCATAAATGCTTCACAGCTCCAGGGTCCCAAGTTCGATTCCCGGCTGGGTCACTGTCTGTGTGGAGTCTGCACGTCCTCCCCCTGTGTGCGTGGGTTTCCTCCGGGTGCTCCGGTTTCCTCCCACAGTCCAAAGATGTGCGGGTTAGGTGGATTGGCCATGCTAAATTGCCCGTAGTGTCCTAATAAAATGTAAGGTTAAGGGGGGGGTTGTTGGGTTACGGGTATAGGGTGGATATGTGGGTTTGAGTAGGGTGATCATGGCTCGGCACAACATTGAGGGCCGAAGGGCCTGTTCTGTGCTGTACTGTTCTAGGTTGAGAACAGGGTTGTGCCACCTTACTATCCTTCCTAATTCATTCAATAGGCTGAGGTTTGGCAGACGTCTCAGGGCTAGAGAATCGGTAGCAGATAAACATTTTATATTGGTACAGTAGTACATACTATTCACAGCACATGAACAGGCCATTTGGCACAAGTAGTCCAGACCACTGCTTATGCTCTACTGCTCTACACAAGTTTCTTTTCACCCTACTTGATCCTTAATGTTTCTGTACTATTCATCTTAAACCATTCAATGTGGCAACACGTTCTACATTCTAACCACCCACTATGTAAAGGCGTTTCTCCTGAATTCCCTGTTGGGTTTTTTTGTGCTGTGTTACATTTATCGTCTTTGAGTTGTGGACTCTCCCACAAGGGGAAACATTTTGGCCAAGTCTACCCTATCAAACCCCCTTCATAATGTTAATAATCTCCTCAGCCGTCTCTTTTCCACAGAACGTTGGATGAAAGAACTTGCCGTTTGCTGTTCTTGGCTTGTGAATCACTGTACGCAACTGGGACTCCCTGTTGTTTGGAGGTCTGGTTCCAGTTTGATCCTGGATTGTGCACAGACCCTGCCCATCGCTGCGACTGTGAGGCACTGTGCATTGTGGGACTGCTCCACTGCAGAGTGTTGGTTCTGTACGGTGGCCTCAATCCGCGTGGCATACAGTCGCCCTCAGTTTTCGAATCCATGGTGTGCATTTCGTACAATTCAGAGCAACCCCTGGAGCAAACAGAGGCAACGTATTTGTGTCAGCATTAGGCAACGATTTCAGGAATTGTTCAACCGGCATTTTATAACGGCAAGTATTTAATAAGGACAGGAGCAAATCTCAGGATTGTTGCTGCTTATAATACTGCAGCGATGTAGCTTCCCAGCAGCTCACAGAGGAACGAACATTTTGCTTCACTAGCTCTATTGGACAGCATGTTCCTCAGATGATTCTGGGACAGTCTGTTGCATGAGTAATTCGATAACCTATATTCCAGGTCATTATAGAGGAGGGCACCAGAAAATGTTAGAATTATAGAGGAGGGCATTAGAGGGTAACAGTAAATGGCAGCATTATAGATGGCGGTTCCAGAAAAAGGCAGCATCATTGATGAGGGCAGCAGTAAATGAGAGGATTATGGAGGAGGGTACCAGTAAATGGCAGCATTATAAAGGAGGGCATTAGTAATTGGCAGCATTATAGAGGCGGGCGTGAGTAAATGAGGGTGTTTTGGAAGAGGGCACCAGCAGCATTATAGAGGAGAGCAACCTTTTTGGCAGCATTACATGGGAGGATTATGGAGAAGAGCACCAGTAAAAGGCAGCATTATAGTGGGGTGCACCAGTAAATGGTGGGGGGGATTTTGGAGGAGGACATCAGTATTTGGCATCATTCTAAAGGAGGGCACCTAGAAATAGTCTGATTAAGGAGGAGGGCAACAGTGAATGGGAGCATTATAGAGGAGAGCAATTGTAAATGGCAGCATTATAGAGGAGGCACCAGTAAATGGAGGGATTATGGATGAGCGGACCAGTAAGTGGCAGCATTATAGGGGACGGCACCAGTAAATCGTAGCATCATGGAGGAGGGCATCAGTACATAGAATCAAAGAATTTACAGTGCAGAAAGAGACCATTCGGCCCATCATGTCTGCACCGACGCTTGGAAACCGCACCCTACCCAAGCCCACCCCTCCACCATATCACCGTAACCCCACCCAAACCTTTCGGACACCAAGGGCAATTTAGCACGGCCAATCCACCTAACCTGCACATCTTCGGACTGTGGGAGGAAATCGGAGCACCTGGAGGAAACCCACGCACACACGGGGAGAACATGCTTACTAAACGAAATGATAGTGGAGGGCACGAGCAAATGGCCGCATTATATAGGTCACCAGTAAATGCCAGAAATGTAGTGGTGGGCATCAGGTAATGGCATCATTATAGGGCAGGATGTGGAGGATTAGGCTGTAGAGGAGGGCACCAATAAATGGGGGGGATATTGCGGAACATAGAACAGAGGAATATAGCACAGAACAGGCCCTTCGGCCCACAATGTTGTGCCGAACTTTTGTCCTCGGTTAATAATAGATCATAGAATTTTGGACACAAAGGGCAATTTATCATGGCCAATCCACCCAACCTGCAGATCTTTGGACTGTGGGAGGAAACCAGAGCACCCGGCGGAAACCCACGCACACACGGGGAGGATGTGCAGACAGTGACCCAAGCCAAAATCGAACCTGGGACCCTGGAGCTGTGAAGCAATTGTGCTATCCACAATGCTACCGTGTTGCTCTTAAGAACAAATTAATCTACACTCCATTATTCTACCATAATCCATGTACCTATCCAATAGCCGCTTGAAGGTCCCTAACGTTTCCGACTCAACTACTACCACAGGCAGTGCATTCCATGCCCCCACTACTCTCTGGGTAAAGAACCTACCTCTGACATCCCCCCTATATCTTCCACCATTTACCTTAAATTTATGTCCCCTTGTAATGGCTTGTTCCACCCGGGGAAAAAGTCTCTGACTGTCTACTCTATCTATTCCCCTGATCATCTTATAAACCTCTATCAAGTCGCCCCTCATCCTTCTCCGTTCTAATGAGAAAAGGCCTAGCACCCACAACATATCCTCGTAAGACCTACTCTCCATTCCAGGCAACAGCCTGGTAAATCTCCTTTGCACCTTTTCCCAAGCTTCCACATCCTTCCTAAAATGAGGTGACCAGAACTGCACACAGTACTTCAAATGTGGACGTACCAAGGTTTTGTACAGCTGCATCATCGCCTCACGGCTCTTAAATTCAATCCCTCTGCTAATGACCACTAGCACACCATAGGCCTTCTTCACAGCTCTATCCACTTGAGTAGCAACTTTCAAAGATCTATGAACATAGACCCCAAGATCTCTCTGCTCCTCTACATTGCCAAGAACCCTACCGTTAACTCTGTATCCCGCATTCATATTTGTCCTTCCAAAATGGACAACCTCACACTTGTCAGGGTTAAACTCCACCTGCCACTTCTCAGCCCAGCTCTGCATCCTTTCTATGTCTCTTTGCAGCCGACAACAGCCCTCCTCACTATCCACAACTCCACCAATCTTCATATCATCTGCAAATTTACTGACCCACCCTTCAACTCCCTCCGTCCAGCTGCAGTCCAGCCAGGGCCCCGTCCAGCTGCAGGCCACCAGTGCCCCGTCCAGCTGCAGGCCAGCCAGGGCGCCGTCCAGCTGCAGTCTCGCCCGGGCCCCGTCCAGCTGCAGTCCAGCCAGAGCCCCGTCCAGCTGCAGGCCAGCCAGGGCCCCGTCCAGCTGCAGTCCAGCCAGGGCCCTGTCCAGCTGCAGTCCAGCCAAGGCCCCGTCCAGCTAGGACCCTGTCCAGCTGCAGTCCAGCCCGGGCCCTGTCCAGCTGCAGTCCAGCCAGGGCCCCGTCCAGCTTCAGTCCAGCCAGGGCCCCGCCAGCTGCAGTCCAGCCCGGGCCCTGTCCAGCTGCAGTCCAGCCAGGACCCCGTCCAGCTGCAGTCCAGCCAGGGCCCCGTCCAGCTGCAGTCCAGCCAGGGCCCCGTCCAGCTGCAGTCCAGCCAGGGCCCCGTCCAGCTGCAGTCCAGCCAGGGCCCCGTCCAGCTGCAGTCCAGCCAGGGCCCCGTCCAGCTGCAGTCCAGCCAGGGCCCCGTCCAGCTGCAGTCCAGCCAGGGCCCCGTCCAGCTGCAGTCCAGCCAGGGCCCCGTCCAGCTGCAGTCCAGCCCGGGCCCCGTCCAGCTGCAGTCCAGCCAGGGCCCCGTCCAGCTGCAGTCCAGCCCGGGCCCCGTCCAGCTGCAGTCCAGCCAGGGCCCCGTCCAGCTGCAGTCCAGCCCGGGCCCTGTCCAGCTGCAGTCCAGCCCGGGCCCCGTCCAGCTGCAGTCCAGCCAGGGCCCCGTCCAGCTGCAGTCCAGCCAGGGCCCCGTCCAGCTGCAGTCCAGCCCGGGCCCCGTCCAGCTGCAGTCCAGCCAGGGCCCCGTCCAGCTGCAGTCCAGCCCGGGCCCCGTCCAGCTGCAGTCCAGCCAGGGCCCCGTCCAGCTGCAGTCCAGCCAGGACCCCGTCCAGCTGCAGTCCAGCCAGGGCCCCGCCCAGCTGCAGTCCAGCCAGGGCCCCGTCCAGCTGCAGTCCAGCCAGGGCCCCGTCCAGCTGCAGTCTCGCCCGGGCCCCGTCCAGCTGCAGTCCAGCCAGAGTCCCGTCCAGCTGCAGGCCAGCCAGGGCCCCGTCCAGCTGCAGGCCAGCCAGGGCCCCGTCCAGCTGCAGTTCAGCCAGGACCCTGTCCAGCTGCAGGCCAGCCCGGGCCCCGTCCAGCTGCAGTCCCGCCCGGGCCCCGTGCAGATGCAGTAAAACGTCCCTACATTTATACTCTACTCTCCTTGCAATAAATAGCAACATTCCATTTACCCTCCTAACGCTTGTTGTACCAGCAAACTAACTTTCCCGATCTCTCGTACTATCGGGTTCCACAATCGGCGCCATTTAAAACGTATACTTCTTTGCTACTCCTCTTGCCAAAATGAACATGTTCACATTTACTCATGTCATACTTCATCTGCCAAACGCTGCTCACTCACAACCTATCTACATCCTCTTGACAGGTTACTTTCTTACCTCTTTTTGTGCCATTGGCAAATTTAGCTACCATCCGAGTCAATGACATAGACTGCAGATAGTCGTGGCCACAACGCCGATCGCTGTGCCAGCACACTGGTTACCGCTTGCCAATTCAAAAAAGACCTACACATCCCTACTCTGCTTCCTGTTAGCCAACCAATCCGTTAATCATGCTAACGTGTTACCACCTACATCACTTACTGTTACCATGAATCGCAACCCTCAATAGGGTTGGCACCTTATCAAATACTTTTTGTTAATCCAGTACACCACATTTACCTGTCCTCTTTTTCTATCTGGAATGTTACTTCATTAAAACCTCTAATAGATTAGTTAAACACTATTTCCCTTTCATAGAGCCATGTTGGCTCTGTTTGACCACATTGTGATTTTCTAAGTATCCTGCTTTAACTTCCTTAATGAGACAGGAGTGTGATGGAATATTCTCCACTTGCCTGGATGAGTGCAGCTTCAACAACACTCAAGAAGCTCGACACCATCCAGGACTAAGCAGCCCCGCTTGATTGCTCCCCCTTGCACAATCATTCAAACCCTCCATAATCGATGAACAGTGGCAGCCGTGTGGGCCATCTACAAGATGCACTGCAGTAACTGACCAAGGTTCCTTAGGCAGCACCTTCCAAACCCACGACCACTACTATCTAGGAGGACAAGAGCAGCAGATACCTGGGAACCCCATCACCTGGAGGTTCCCCTCCAAGTCACTCACTACCCTGACTTGGAAATATATCGGCCGTTCCTTCACTGTCGCTGGGGCAAAATCCTGGAACTCCCTCCCTAACAGCACAGTGGGTGTACCTACACCTCAAAGACTGCAGCGGTTCAAGAAGGCGGCTCCACCACCTTCCGATGGGCAACTAGGGATGGGCAATAAATGCTGGCCTGACTAAATTTTTTTTAAAAATCAGTCATGATCTCATTGAATGGCAGAGCAGACTCGATGGGCCGAATGGCCCATTTCTGCTCCTATGTCTCATGGTCTTTAAATACCCACTCAATGCCATTCCTTTGTTACCCACCATCAATTCCCCAAATTCCCTCTGGAGGACCAACACTAACTTTCCTTAGGTTTCTCAAGTCAAACCACACTGCTCTGGTTAACTCTTAAAGCAGCAAACTCTTACTGCACTGTTACCTCTGCTGCTTTATGGTGAGTTGTAAACCAAAGTTGGCCAGCATTCATCGGAAATGAAAGGCACCTCTGGGTGCAGCAACATATCTGCCAAAACCTGGTCAGAATCCAAATGAAATGGTTTTGTGAAGATGACCAACGCTAAATTAGTGGCGGAGGACTGACCGTGCGCAATCAGAAACCGATAGCTTGCAGCTCGCTGCATTTCACGGGCAGCTCGCATGAAAGCCATTTCTAAAGCTTGGTGAGAAGCCAATTAAATAAACTTTGGATCCGACAGAGAGGACAGTTCAGCCGTACTGAAGACCATTCCATGCGTGGGTCATATTTATGAAAGGAAATACTTCATCCAAACAGAGTTAGTCGCTTATCAAATTTAGTTTAGAGAACTCGAAAATTTGCCTTCAAGCATGATTGGGCAGCTTACCAACAAACATTCTCTTTTCCCTTAAGGCAACATCTTGGCTGGAGCATCATAGACAATTCCAGACACCACACTTCAGGGAACATGTCAAGTCCTTGAAAGGTACAGAACTAGGGATGGAGGCCATAAGGAGGGGTTGGAACTCCTCCCGAAATAGCTTCCTTCTCTGCTCAATGATTCTTATCTGGAATGGTACACTTGGGCGGCACAGCAGCACAGTGGTTGGCACTGTTGCTTCACAGCACCAGGGACCCGGGTTCAATTCCCAGCTTGGGTCACTGTCTGTGCGGAGTCTGCACACTCTCCCATTGTCTGTGTGGTTTTCTTCCGGGTTCTCCGGTTTCCTCCCACATGAGAATGACTAGAGCGAGGGTAGGTCCGATCAACGACAGTAGCGGGAGATTGTGTATTGAGTCTGAAGAGATAGGAGCGGTCTTGAACGAGTACTTTTCTTCAGTATTTACAAACGAGGGGGGCCATATTGTTGGCGAGGACAGTGAGAAACAGACTGGTAAGCTCGAGGAGATGCTTGTTAGGAAGGAAGATGCGTTGGGCCTTTGAAAAACGTGAGGATAGACAAGTCCCCCGGGCCTGACGGGATACATCCAAGGATTCTATGGGAAGCAAGAAATGAAATTGCAGAGCCATTGGCAACGATCTTTTCGTCCTCACTGTCAACAGGGGTGGTACCAGAGGATTGGAGAGTGGCGAATGTCGTGCCCCTGTTCAAAAAAAGGGAATAGGGATAACCCTGGGAATTACAGGCCAGTTAGTCTTACTTCGGTGGTAGGCAAAGTAATGGGAAGGGTACTGAGGGATAGGATTTCTGAGCATCTGGAAAGGCACTGCTTGATTAGGGATAGTCAGCACGGATTTGTGAGGGGTAGGTTTTGCCTTACAAGTCTTATTGACTTCTTTGAGGAGGTGACCAAGCATGTGGATGAAGGTAAAGCAGTGGATGTAGTGTACATGGATTTTAGTAAGGCATTTGATATGGTTCCCCATGGTAGGCTTATGCAGAAAGTAAAGAGGCATGGGATAGTGGGAAATTTGGCCTGTTGGATAACGAACTGGCTAACTGATAGAAGTCAGAGAGTGGTGGTGGATGGCAAATATTCAGCCTGGAGCCCAGTTACCAGTGGCGTACCGCAGGAATCAGTTCTGGGTCCTCTGCTGTTTGTGATTTTCATTAATGACTTGGATGAGGGAGTTGAAGGGTGGGTCAGTAAATTTGCAGATGATACGAAGATTGGTGGAGTTGTGGATAGTGAGGAGGGCTGTTGTCGTCTGCAAAGAGACATAGATAGGATGCAGAGCTGGGCTGAAAGGTGGAGTTTAACCATGACAAGTGTGAGGTTGTCCATTTTGGAAGGACAAATATGAATGCGGAATACAGGGTTAATGGTAGGGTTCTTGGCAATGTAGAGGAGCAGAGAGATCTTAGGGTCTATGTTCATAGATCTTTGAAAGTTGCCACTCAAGTGGATAGAGCTGTGAAGAAGGCCTATGGTGTGCTAGCGTTCATTAGCAGAGGGATTGAATTTAAGAGCCGTGAGGTGATGATGCAGCTGTACAAAACCTTGGTAAGGCCACATTTGGAGTACTGTGTGCAGTTCTGGTCACCTCATTTTAGGAAGGATGTGGAAGCTTTGGAAAAGGTGCAAAGGAGATTTACCAAGATGTTGCCTGGAATGGAGAGTAGGTCATACGAGGAAAGGTTGAGGGTGCTAGGCCTTTTCTCATTAGAACGGAGAAGGATGAGGGGCGACTTGATAGAGGTTTCTAAGATGATCAGGGGAATAGATAGAGTAGACAGTCAGAGACTTTTTCCCCGGGTGGAACAAACCATTACAAGGGGACATAAATTTAAGGTAAATGGTGGAAGATATAGGGGGGATGTCAGAGGTAGGTTCTTTACCCAGAGTGTAGTGGGGGCATGGAATGCACTGCCTGTGGAAGTAGTTGAGTCGGAAACGTTAGGGACCTTCAAGCGGCTATTGGATAGGTACATGGATTATGGTAGAATAATGGAGTGTAGATTAATCTTAAGGGCAGCACGGTAGCATTGTGGATAGCACAATTGCTTCACAGCTCCAGGGTCCCAGGTTCGATTTCGGCTTGGGCCACTGTCTGTGTGGAGTCTGCACATCCTCCCCGTGTTTGCTTGGATTTCTTCCGGGTGCTCCGGTTTCCTCCCACAGTCCAAAGATGTGCAGGTTGGGTGGATTGGCCATGATAAATTGCCCTTTGTGTCCAAAATTCTATGATCTATGATTAACCTAGGACAAATGTTCGGCACAACATCGTGGACCAAAGGGCCTGTTCTGTGCTGTATTTCTCTATGTTCTATGTTCCAAGTCCTGAAAGACGTGCTGTTAGGTGAATTGGACATTCTGAATTCTCCCTCTGTGTACCCGAACAGGTGACGGAGTGTGGAGACTAGGGGCTTTTCACAGTAACTTCACTGCAGTGTTAATGCAAGCCTACTTGTGACAATAATAAAGGTTATTACTGATCATTACTTTTCAAAAGAACAGTCAGAAAATTAAACCAATAAATGGAAAGGGAGTGGGGGTGGTAGAGACTGCCTCAAAATCCGAAGCTTGCTGTTCAGGACTCGACTCATGCCAAGGTAAATAGCACAGATGTATTTAAAGGGGAAGTTAGATAAACACCAAAATAAAGGAGAAAGAAATGGAAGGATAAGTCAATCGAGTTAGAAATAGTAAAGCTGCCAGAAACACAAATACCTTTTGGTCCCCACACATTCTAGATTAGGATGCCACAAATGAGTTTGCACCCTGTTCAAAACAGTACATTGGAAAAGCAGCTGACTGCACTGAAGATGTCCACCAAAATGTTAGTTAACCTTAGCAGATGGAGCATTAACGTTCACTCAGCCCCCAGAACGTGTAAACCAAAGAAAATAAACTTGCATTTAACTTCGCATTGTTTATGACCTCAGGACACCCCAAAGCATTTTACAGTCAATAAATTAGTCCTTCCTTTTTACAAGATTAGTTACTGTTGTAATGTAATCTAGGAATACTACACTGCTATGAGATGATGATAATCTTTATTGTCACAAGTAGGCTTACATTAACACTGCAATTAAGTTACTGTGAAAAGCCCCTAGTCGCCACATTCCGGCGCCTGTTCAGGTACACAGAGGGAGAATTCAGAATGTCCAATTCACCTAACAGCACGTCTTTCGGGACTGTGGGAGGAAACCGGAGCACCCGGAGGAAACCCCCACAGACACGGGCAGAACGTGCAGACTCCGCACAGACAGTGACCCAAGCCGGGAATCGAAACTGGGACCCTGGCGTCGTGAAGCAAAAGTGTTAACCACAGTGCTACCGTGCCGCCCATGATTTTAGTATCGAGACTGTAAACCGATTAATAAAGGAACTAGTAGGTCATTTTGCCCTCAAGGCCATCCCCACCTCTCAACAAGATCTTTCCTGATCTGTGACCTAATTCCATATATCCATCATCACAATAATGCTGCTGCAAGCTCATTGACCCGAAACATTAACTGTTCCCTCTCCAAACAGGTTGCGTACTTCCATAATTCATTTTTATTTCAGATGTCCAGTATCTGCAATATTTTGTCCTCATAAAGCAAGTCGTGAAAAGCTGCTGTCAAGTTGGGATTGTGTGTTTTCTTTTTCTCCCCCCTTCCATCTCGTTTCCCCACCCCAAAGATTTGCAGACAAGAGTGGACAGTGACCCAGTTGTGGGCCAGTTTAAGGTTTGGTTCGTTTCCGGTTACAGGTTTTGTTATTCATCCCTGGAGTTGGTGACAAGAAAAGGTTTTGTTTTGTGATTTAACGAAAACTAAATTTCGAGTACCCAATTAATTTTTCCCAATTAAGGGGCAATTTAGCGTGGCTAATCCACCTAGCCTGCACATCTTTGGGTTGTGGGGGCGAAACCCACGCAGACACGGGGAGAATGTGCAGACTTCACACGGACAGTAACCCAAAGCCGGGATCGAACCTGGGTACTCAGCACCCTGAGGTAGTGCTAACCACTGTGCCATGCCATCCCGTGTGATCTATTTTTAAACTGATTGGAGATGGGAATCATTTACCAGCATTCCCAGGCTAGGTACACTGCAACTGCGGAGAATAAATCCATCTCTACCTTGTCCTAGTCATTTGCCCCAACATCAAACCTCAGCATTCTGACGGCACATTTTCCAGATTTTCCCCATGTTTTCCTGTACCTGCTGAGCAATATTTTGGACACAGTCTAATGGGAATTAGATGGGAGACACCCGCGCCACATTGCACATTGACATTTTAAAGACACCCGCACATTGCCACACTCTTTCTCCTGGGAGCACATCCAGTAAAGCTCCACACTGGGTTATTAACAGCAACAAATCCCAATAGTTAAAAACAGCACAATGATTCACTGCATGAGGCACATAGCAAACAGAAAACATCCATATATACAACCGTAGGTTTATACAAGGCGTTGCCAAAACTTCAGCGAAACTGCACGGCCTTTCACAATACTTCTCAGCTTTATAGATTACCTGGAACTCCCTTTAACAAGCTGCTTCAGAGTCTCAAGGCCTTTCAGTCACGAAGAGAGGGAAGGTTATTGGAATGATGGCACATTCTCAGTCCACAGGAGTTTCATTTTGTAAAGTGATGACTTTGGCTTCTCAGCCTTGACTCTCTCGTACACAAGTTTAAAACTTATCTCAAGTGTTTAAAAAAAATACACTGCCCCAACATGTTTTTGTAGTCATTCTGAAACCACAAAGCAGGCGTGGTCAGGGTGAGATGTACAAAACTCAACATTAAAGCTGGATCATCTCCTCATTTTGTTATAATGACTGACTCAACTTGGAGGCGAACCAAGAAAATGGCTGAAATATTCTTCTCCAAAAGCGAAACATGATTTTTGCAGAAAGTTTCTATTTGTGCTCCACCAGTCGGCTTAACCAGCAAGGAGCCGAGCCTTATAGAAAGGAAGAGTTTGTAAGATGGAGTCAGAGTTTGTCAGCGGATGGAGCATTAAAGTTCACTCAGCCCCCAGCGGATCAACATCGGTTGAAATCAGGTGGTCTTGAACGGACAATGGTTCCACCGCCACTTTACCCAAGAGGTTCTCCTTCTTCCCATCTTAAGAACCCCCCCCCTCAAAGCTTTACAGACAGTGTGGAAAGTTACACTGTTGGAGGACAGACCAGGGTTCATTTCCTTTCCCATTATAGGTTCATTCTTCTGGTTTAGCTCAGTGGGCTAGACAGCGGGTTTGTGATGCAGAACAAGGCCAGCAGCGAGGGTTAAATTCCCGTACCAGCTGAGAATTCTGAATTCCCCCTCTGTACCCAAACAGGCGCCGCAATGTGGCGACTAAAAGCTTTTCACAGTAACTGCATTGCAGTGTTCATGAAAGCCGACATAGAACATAGAACAGTACAGCACAGAACAGGCCCTTCGGCCCTCGATGTTGTGCCGAGCAATGATCACCCTACCCAAACCCACATATCCACCCTATACCCGAATGTGACAATAAAGGTTAGTTATTTGGAGGCAGTAACGATAAATGGTTTTACTGGAGAGGAGCATTTAGATGCTGGGGATTGGAATAATTTCCCAACACTCTGCAACCGAGGAGAATAAATCTCTCTACTCTGTCCCAGTAATTTTCCCCATCAACACCCGGAGCAGGGTAGCACAGTGGTTAGCACTGTTGCTTCATAGCGCCAAGGTCCCAGTTTCGATTCCCGGCTTGGGTTACTGTCTGCGCGGAGTCTGCACGTTCTCTCCGTGTCTGCGTGGGTTTCCTCCGGGTGCTCCATTTTCCTCCTCCAGGTCCCGAAACACGTGCTTGTTAGATGAATTGGACATTCCGAATTCTCCTGGTGTACCCGAACAGGCGCCAGAATGTGGCGACGAGGGGCTTTTCACAGCAACTTCATTGCAGTGTTAATGTAAGCCTACTTGCAACACTAATAAAGATTATTACTCCAACTGTAACATTTTCCATTCTTTCCCTTGTATCCGAGTTCAATACACGCTCCAGGATTGGAGTATAAAGGCGGACTCTCCAATGCGGAAACAAGGGAGCGCCGCACTGTCAGGAGTCCTGTCTTTCGGATGAGGCATCACAGGGACACCTGTCCTGCCGTCTCAGGTGGATGGAGAAGATTCAATGGCACTACCTTGAAGAAAGTTGGCAGAGATTTCCCTGGTGTCCTGGGGCCTGTACTTATCCATTAACCAACATCACTAACTGATCATTAGCACACTGTTATTTGTAGGGAGCTTGCTGTGTGCAATTTGGTTGCTGCAATTCCTACGTTACAACAGAGATACACAATTCCAAAGTACTGCTGTGGCTCTCCAGTGCTTTTGGACACCCTGAGCTTGTGAAAGATGCAATATAAATGCAAATCTTTTTCTTTTATCTGGTCAGATTTTTTTGCTGATACTCATTGAAATGGCGACTGGACTTAAATGCAAGAAGGCACCTTTGGCAGAGTACTCCAGCAAGGCGGTTAAACACCTTCAGGAGGGCAAGGGGTGAAACAGCTGTGGCATCAAGCGCCCACTTGTGCAATTTGAACTTAAAAGTTTCCTTCAAGACCAAGTCTATCCAAGGTCAAACATTACAAAGATAACAACACCCAACCGGTCCATCCAGAACCCATGTGGTGGGTGTTCCTCAGGTTACACACAACTCAATTTTACTCTCTATTGAAGTCAGGACATAAAACCAGCGTTTTGGCTGACCCTGGCCCATTCACTAAGATTTCTATCTCCAATATAATAGTACTCTTTTTAGAATAATCTTTATTAGTGTCACAAGTAGGCTTACATTAACACTGCAATGAAGTTACTGAGAAAATCCCCTAGTCGCCACATTCCGGCGCCTGTTCGGGTACACGGAGGGAGAATTCAGAACGTCCAATTCACCTAACAGCACGTCTTTCGGGACTCGTGGAAGGAAACCGGAGCACCCGGAGGAAACCCACGCAGACACGGGGAGAACGTCTGTGCGGAGTCTGCATGGTGACCCAAGCCGGGAATCGAACCTGGGTGACTGCGACAGTGCTAACCGCTGTGCTACCGTACCGCCACTTGTCACCCTGTGTAATAGTATTCTCCCTCCGACATATCCCTGGTGTAAGAGCAGATTCTCTCTTTGCCATATCGTGTAACTGGTGGTGTGCAAGCAGTACAGAAACAAACAATAGCTTGTAGTCAAATTAACATTTTCAGTCATCCGATTAGTTTTAAAATTTCCTAAACCGGTGTGGGTTTGTAGCAGCTTTGCCACACGCCCCTCCCCCCCCCACACCAGGATGAAAGAAACATTGATGGTTGGTGAAATGGTGGCCTTTGCCTTCCAGACACCCAGCGTCAGCGTGAGCCCAATCCTGACCACTTCTCGATTTCGTCCCGACAATGTGTCTGACCCCAAGATCAGAAGAACGGCCACAATGGCACCAGACTGGCATCCTGCTATCCCCTTCAGCCATACTGCGGTCTGATTATGATGGCGAAATCAGTGTTACGTGAGATGCAACTGCGCGTTGTGGCTTCCTGTCTGCTTTGAAGTTGCTCCAACATGAATGGAGGCTTTTAATACTGGAGAATGAACTTCATTCATACCCCGAGCTACAATGAAAAGGACAGTACACCAAAAGAAATTGGCCCTTGTTGGAGTGACGCACTTTGGGTGGAATAGCTTATTTCAATGTCAGACGTTATTCAATCAGTTCAATCATGTACCTTTTTCAAAACAAAATGCAAGTCACATGAAAGAAAAGTAGTTTAATGTGCAACAATCTCCTGACAACTAGGCTTTGAAGAACGTATTGAACAGACTGCCGGATTTCACCATGCAATTATCATGTGTACACTATGTCGCAAAGCCATTTTAACTACAAACAAATTATATGTAACTGGTCTAGGAATTCAGGATACGAATGGTAGTCTGCTGGTGAATTTTCTGTGTTTTTTTTTTAAACTGCACGACTTGGCCAGTAAATTGAATTAGGCAACTTTAAAATAATCAGGTTACACTTAATTCTTTCTCTCAGAACATAGAAAAATACAGCACAGAACAGGCCCTTCGGCCCACGATGTTGTGCTGAACCTTTGTCCTAGATTAATCAGATTATCATAGAATTTACAGTGCAGAAGGAGGCCACTCGGCCCATCGAGTCTGCACCGGCTCTTGGAAAGAGCACCCTACCCAAACCCACACCTCCACCCCATCCCCAGTAACCCCACCCAACACGAAGGGCAATTTTGGACACTAAGGGAAATTTAGCACGACCAATCCACCTAACCTGCACGTCTTTGGACTGTGGGAGGAAACCGGAGCACCCGGAGGAAACCCACGCAGACACGGGGAGAACGTGCAGACTCCTCACAGAAATGGACAATTCATTCATTCATCCAGAAAACGGTGGTGTTTGGGGACGTGGGGGTGAGACGGTCATCAGGAACTCAGCAGAAACCCTCTTTGTATTTTCTTTAAAACTCGGACATGCACCTGCAGAGCCATGAACTAGGAGCTAGAAACTGGGGTTTGGCTGGGTAACTCTTCCTCGACTGCTCACCAGGAATGTGGAAAGTTAACAAAGTTAACAGTGAACTTGAAAATAAAACAACACGAGCATGCACCTCGAGGAATAATGAGATGCGATTTGCCCAGTATCAAAATTAGGAGTCTTGAGACATTGAGGTGAGAGTGGTCATATCAGAAACATTGTTCACCACAGATCAGTGGCGCTAGACAAATTAGAACAGGTAAGGAATTTGAGCAAGGTAGACAGCAAGATCCACAGAGGGATTTTGAACAGTATAATTGCTCACCCTATCAATGGGAAACAGGCTAGTTCTCCATCCAACAGTCAGACAAACCAGTTCCATCTGTAATCTGAGCCATGGAGTCTTGTTCCAGCTAACATTAGAGCCAGGGCAGATTTCAGATATTCTGCTGTAAAAGTCGCAGTTTCATGCCTTCGCTCAACCAGGGAGAGGCGTTTTCCTAGATTTAACCACCTAAGCGGTCTTGCTATTAGCTGGATTTGGCCGATAGTTACTGAAATGGGCCTGTTGTGAGATTTTGGGCCGAAGTTTTTATGGCGTGGATCCAATTGCTGTATGCATGGCCAGTGTGCGAACGAATGAGACGAGCTCAGGTAATTTTAGGTTGCATAAACGGGGGACACAAGGGGACAAGGCAGGGGTGCCGATGGCCCTCCGGGCCTCGGCTCAGTGGCCGGGGGAGTGTGCAGGGAGCGAAGGCTCCTTTGCCACCGTCTCCGAGAGTCCGGTGGTGGAGTCGACTGATCTGGAATGAGGAGGCACTTTAAATTTGGGGGGGGGGGGGGGGGTACTGAATTCTCCCTCTGTGTACCCGAACAGGCGCCGGAATGTGGCGACTAGGGGTATTTCACAGTAACTGCATTGCAGTGTTAATGTAAGCCTACTTGTGACAATAAAGATTATTATAAAAATAACCTCAGTTGTACGGGAATTGAACCCACGCTGTTGACCTGGCTCTGCATCACAAACCAGCTGCCTAAACCGACCCCTGGTTATTAGTACAGACATGCATCAAATTATCTCTTTGTATGATGTAAATTTCTAATGACTGTGCAAGAGCACAAATCACTCTCACTTTGAAAAGCAACCTAAACATGCAAGTTAGGGCTCAAACTGAAATGTGAGTCACTGTGATGTAGGCACCCCCTAAAGCTTCTTCCCCAATTCAACATTTTACCTCCTTTCAAAGGACACGTTCGCTGATCAAAAGGCTGATTACAGCCTTTCAGCAGGAGTTCAACTTCGATTCTGAAGTGGTGCCAATCAAACAGCAAGCTGTACTCTTTCCACATTTGTGTTTCATTTTCCCTCCACCCCCCCCCCCCCCCATGTCTCAGGCAAGACAAAACTAGCCCGGCTTCGGAGCAGAGTAACAGCGTTAAAAAAAACAGCAAAAGTAGAACTCGTCATAATGCAAGGGGGAAAACAAACACCATCATCCACCATTCATTGGCCCCCACCTGGATACAGGGTCAGTTAAGTTGCTAACACTCAACACTGAGCTTTCTGGCAAGCTAAGAGGATATCAGCTGGGCAACCTAGAACATAGAACTGCACAGCACAGTACAGGCCCTTCGGCCCACGATGTTGTGCCCAGCTAGTCTGAAACTAAGATCAAATCAACCCACTCCCAATCATTCTAGTGCACTCCGCATGTCTATCCAATAACCGCTTGAAAGTTCCTAAAGTGTCCGACTCCACTACCATAACTGGGAGTGCGTTCCACGCCCCAACCACTCTCTGAGTAAAGAACCTACCTCTGACATCCCTCCTATATCTTCCACCATGAACCTTATTGTTATGCCCCCTTGTAACAGCCACCACATCTTCAATTAAATAGCAAAATAGAAGCTTCCCTACCCCGTTACATATCCCAGACAACTAAAAGGTCCATGGCAGGGCAGCACGGTGGTACAGTGGTTAGCATTGTTGCCTGCGGCGCTGAGGACCCGGGTTCGAATCCCGCTCTGGGTCACTGTCTGTATGGAGTTTGCACATTCTCCCCGTGTTTGCGTGGGTTTCGCCCCCACAACCCAAAGATGTGCAGGGTAGGTGGATTGGCCAGGATTGGCCCCTTAATTGGATAAAATAATTGGGTACTCTGAATTTTTAAATTTTTTTTTTATTTAAAAAAAAAGTCCATGGCACTTAATGAGGCAAATGACTGACACGGTAATAAGGAGTAGGTCATAATGGGTGGGATTCTCTGGCCCATCAGCCAGCCAATGGGGTCTCCCATTGTGGGCAGCCCCACGCCGTCGGGAAATCCCCGGGCGTGGGTGCGCTGCCGGCAAAACGGAGAATCCCGCCAGCGGAGAATCCAGCTCACAGTCTCTCAACCCTGCTCCACCGTTCAATGTCATGTCTCATCTTCTATACCACTTCCTGCACTCTGCCCACATATCCCCCATTTCCATAGAACCACAAATCTATCGATCTCAGTTTTGAATATGCTCAATGACTGAGCATTCAGCCCTCTGAAGGTCGAGAAATTCAAAGATGGACAACTCTCCAAGCGAAGAAATTTCTTCAGTCCTAAATGGTCGATCCCTTCTCCGGAGATCTTGAAGCCTTTGTTCTGGATTCCCCCGCCTGGGGAACCAATCTCTCGGCGACTGCTATATCATTGCCTGCTCCAGATTTCATATAGTTTAATGAGATCACCTCTCAACTTCTAAGTTCCAGTGTGTGTGTAGGACCATTTTACTCAACTTCTCCTTGTAAAGAACAGATACAGGCCCTTCGGCCCTCCAAGCCAGTACTGGTCATGATACTACCCTTAGCCTAAACCCTCAGCACTTACTTGTGTAGGGGCCCCTCAAATCCTTCTAGTTACATAAACATTAAAATCAAAAAGATGTCCGAACATACCAAAAGCTCAGGTCAAAGAGAATGGTGACAATTTAATTTTTTTTTTATTTGAAGTTCCCAATTAATTTTTTTTCCCCAATTAAGGGGCAATTTAGCGTGGCCAACCCACCTACCCTGCACATCTTTGGGTTGTGGGGGCGAAACCCACGCAAACACGGGGGGAGAATGTGCAAACTCCACACGGACAGTGACCCAGAGTCGGGATCGAACCCGGTTCCTCGGCGCTGTGATGCAGCAATGCTAACCACTTTGCCCCCGTGCTGTCCAGAAAGGTGGGGTTTGTCATAAAGAGGAACGTGATCATTGCTGCTTTATTTCAATAGCTAGGAGTGACAACAAGCAGTCAACTTGACTTCAGGAGATTTGCCGAGGGTGTCTCACAAGGAAGGAGGCGCTTTAAAAGAATCTTAAATTAATTCCGTCTTCCCAAGTGATTTTTGATGATTCAAGCACAAGAACAGAATGCTCCCTAACCACAGGACCTTCCTGGTTGAGATTATTTGGTACTCTGTAGGAACACACTTCACTGGAAAAATTGCAGCAATAAACCTCAAGGTCTAAATCCACAGCTAGAGTTTAGATCCAATGATAGTACAAGCTTTTACAGTTATCTTAAAACTGTGTTTGAAATATATCTCAGGATTATCCTGTTAAGTCATTAAAACATTTGCACGCTGCTCCCCTGTGCATATCCTACTTAACTTTGCTTCTTTAAAAAACATAATTACCTACACCCTTATTAACTACATCTATGGGGTAGCAGGGCAGCACAGTGGTTAGCACTGCTGCCTCACGGCGTCGAGGACCCGGGTTCAATCTTGGCCCGGGACAGTGTGTGTGGAGTTTGCACATTCTCCCCATGTCTGCGTGGATCTCATCCCCCACAACCCAAAGATGTGCAGGGTAGCTGGATTGGCCAGGCTAAATTGCCCCTTAATTGGAAAAAATGAATTGGGTACAGTAAAAATTTATTTTTAAAAATTAACTCTACCTGTTTGGTAATCTGTAATCCAATATTCTATGCCAGTTTTCCCTATTTTCTTCATGCATCACCATTTGAGACACTAGTTTCACTTACTTGATTAGTTTCTGAAGTCAGTTGGAGAGAGGCACGCAGCACATAGATCAAATGGGATGGGACCAAACAACAGAATTTGAAGGGAGGAACCAAGTCTTCAAAACCCGCCACACTCTACCGCATGGACTAGGAGGGAGACTTAAGGAGATGCAGGATCGAGTCAAATCAGCCTGTGGTTGATTTGAGCGAGACTGATGGTATGTGCAATGCCCGATCCTAGGGATTGGTGTTATTATTTCCTAGCCGTTAAGTCTTCTTTTGGAAGCTTTGGCTGTGCACCAGCTGTGCAGGTTCATACAAGGCCGAGCGCGTAATCTCGTGCGAAAATCTGAAGGGCGAGCTCGGGTTATTTGTACAATCATATTCAATCCTCGACATTAAATCTTTGCAGGTTCAGAAGTTAAGTACTCTCCGCCCTGTGCAGGATAGAAAATGCCTCTTATTTCCGTCAAGGCCTAAATAATTAGATCCTTCCTGTTCTGACCGCCCTGCACTGTGGTCAAGTTTAAAGCAGGGTCATGATGATTGGTGATGACACTCAGTGTCATCAGACCCATTATGCAGCTGTGACTCAAGTTCCTCCCAAGATATAAAAGCATATATTTAATTTAAATGAAAGCCATGTGGGTTAAGGAGCTGCAGGATTGAGTCAGTCAACTGAAGAGTCAGCACACTTACAGGATTATCATTGCAGCCTGAGTCACATAATGTATTGTCGCATGCTACCCACAAACAGAAGAATAACCCAGGTAGGTGGAGATCACACGAGCCCAGAGGAAACGTAGCAACATCTAAAACAAGAACCCTTGGCCAAGTATCAGAGCGGAGGAAAACAAAAAGAGGGTGAGAACGAGAGAGAAGGAGCAGTGGAAACTGAGAGAAACAGCTGTGAAAAAAGTATCAGTCTGCGTCAGACCAAAGGCTGGAATGATAGCAAGCGGCTCGATAGAAATCCTAGCTGTTCTTGTAGTAAGCAGGCATTACAGAAGTATAGGTTTGCCAGCACTAAGTAGTACAGATGAGAAAGCAGCACAATAGGAGGCTACAGCATCTTTAGATGCAGTGTGGTGGGGTGTTTGAGGGAATGTGTGAAAACAAACTAACCAGTGTTCCGACCCAGCAGTGCTAAATACTTGTTGGAAACAATTATTTTCTTTCTTTAAATTGGTAAAAATTCAATTTAAGAATAGTTTGAGCTTTTTCTCTTTACTGCGGATTGAAAGATTACACATTGCATCTCGGTTTACATCGAAATGAAAGTCTTGTCTGTCCTTCCCCTTTGGAGCAACTCAAAAGAAAGCACAGTGAAAGCACAACGGTGTGATCTGCAGCTGCAAGCCAGAGTGTATTCATGTTCCATTTGAATGGACCACATCACCACTGCCAATTTGGCCTGTGGAAGTTTCACAACTGACCCCACGGTCATGCTTTCAAGTGAGCCGGGCAGCACGGTGGCGCAAGCGGTTAGCACTGCTGCCTCACGGTGCCGAGGTCCTAGGTTCGATCCCGGCTCTGGACCATTGTCCGTGTGGAGTTTGCACAGTCTGTGTGGAGTTTCCGCATTCTCCCTGTGTCTGCGTGGGTTTCGCCCCCACAATCCACCACCAGCGTAGGTGGATTGGCCACGCTAAATTGCCCCTCAATTGGAAACAATGAATTGGATACTCTAAATTTATTTTTTTTATAAAATGCTTTCAAGTGAGCTTGTGGAATTCACCTCAAAACAGGACATCAGTGAGATTAGAAGCTATCCGTTCACTGGCAACGCGCACCGCATCTAGATCACTGCCGTCACCGAGCATCATTCGGGATTCCAAAGGAATTCTCAGAATCCAACAAGCAGATCAGGTGGCCAAGGTGGAGGCAAAGACAGCTCTTTAGAAAATTAATACTCGTACAAACTCGAGACCTTCGAAAAATAAAAGCTACATTTTGCACCATCTGTTAAAAAGATACGCATTTTCGTGCAGTAAATATTTTCCAGAGTTTGCATTAAATTACTGCAAAATGTGCAAGAGTTTCCTATTTAATGCTTTTATTACAATGCTTGGCATTGACTAAAACACATCTCATCAGGGAGTAAACTTACAGTTGGATCGTAAACTGAGAGTTGGAACAGGAGGGGGAATGGGCTGAATGGCCTTTCTCCCCCGCAACTGGATTTCCTCTTGCGTTTCTGGCAAACGCTGCTTCATAATAAACTTTCACACAAAACCAAACAAATTGATTGCCGAATAGATTTGTGACAACAATTTGTTACAGTAAGGTTTAATCATTGATGCAAAAACAGTTGGAGTCACCCTTGTGGTTGTTGGAGGTCAGTCATCTTGGTCCTGGGACAACACTGCAGGAGTTCCTCAGGGTAGTGTCCTAGGCCCAACCATCTTCAGCTGCTTCAATGACTTCCTTCCAACAAAGTCAGATGTGGGGATATTTGCAGACAACTGCACAATGTTCAGCATCATTCGCGACTCCTCAAGACAATGACGCAGTCCACGTGTAAATACAGCAAGACCCGGACAATATTCACGCTTGGGCTGATAAGTGGCAAGTAACATTTGAGCCACACAAGTGCCAGGTAATGACCATCTCCAATCGGAGAAAATTAAACCATCGTCCCATTACACTCATTATACTATGGCCACTGAATTTCTCACTATCAACATCCTGGGGGAGGGGGGTTACCATTGACCAGAAATTGAACTGGGACAAGCCATATTAATACTGTGGCTACAAGAGGTCAGAGGCGAGGAATCCTGTAGAGAGGAATTCACCTCCTGAACCCCCAAAGCCTGTCCACCATCTACAAGGCACATCAGGAGTGTGATGGAATACTCTCCACTTGCCTGGGTGAGTGCAGCTCCAACAACACTCAAGAAGCTCGACACCATCCAGGACAAAGCAGCCCCGCTTGATTGGCAGCCCAGCCACAAACATTCACTTCCCCCACCACCAATGAACAGTGGGCACCGTACAATGTACATCTACAAGATGCACTGCAGGAACTCACCAAGGCTTGTTATGCAGCACCTTCTAAACCCACTACCATCTAGAAAGACAAGGGTAGCAAATACATGGGAACACCGGCACCTGGAAATTCCCTTCCAAGTCACTCACCATCCTGACTTGGAAATATATCGCCGTTCCTTCACTGTTGCTGGGTCAAAATCCTGGAACTCGCTCCTGAACAGCACTGTGGGTGCAGCTACACCCAGAGGGACTGGGCAACAAATGCTGGGCAGGCCAACAATGGCCACATCCCATAAAAATTTATTTTAAAAGTCTGGATCCCAAACATTTTGCAAGTTTTCATAATGATAGCGGTTAGGGTTCGCTTATACTTAATAATTCACATTTGCAGGTCAAACTTAGGAAGTATTTTTTCTGGGCTCTTATTTTTCCATATATATTTCACCCAAATTTCTCCCCACTTCCTCTCCAGAAAGTGTTGCCGTCTACCAGGCTCATTCTGCTACTCGGAGTGACCATCATTCACAGGCGAGCAACAAAAATTGAGCAAAGATACAGGGTGGGATTCTCCGACCCCCCCCTGCCGGGTGGGAGAATCGGCAGGGATTGGCGTGAATCCCACCCCCGCCGTCTACTAATTCTCCCGCACCCCCAAAACCCGGCCCGGCGTGAGTCGCGCGGCCTGCCTCGGAGAATGGCGGGGTCTGGCGCGACTCAATGGGCGCCAGGGCTGCCCGAAATCTCCAGTCCACGATGGGCCGAAGTCCCGCCCGTCTGTTGCCAGTCCCGCCGGCGTAAATTAGAGTAGGTCCGGCGGGACATGGCGGCGCGGGCGGGCTCCGGGGTTCTTGGGGGGGGGGGGGGGGGGATGGGAGGGATCTGGCCCCGGGAGGTGGTGCCCCCACGGTGACCTGGCCCGCGGTTGGGGCCCACCGATCTGCGGGCAGGCCTGTGCCGTGGGGGCACTCTGTTGTTCCGCACCGGAGGCTGTGGTCCTCCGCCATTCCCGGTGGGGAAGCGAATCTCAATGGGCATGCGCGGAGATGACGCCAGCATGCGCTGGCGCTCCCGTGCATGCACCGACTCGCGCCGGCCAGCGGAGGCCCTCTGCCACCAGTTGGCGTGGCGCCAAGCCCCTTTCCCGCCAGCCGACGGGGCGCCAACCACTCCAGGGCGGGCCTAACCCCTGAAGGTGCGGAGGATTCCCCATCTTTGGGGCGGCGCGACGCCGGAGTGGTTCAAGCCATTCCGTCCCACCGGGACCCCCCGCCCCGCCGGGTAGGCGTGAATCCCGCCCACAGTAGTGAAAACCAATTAGGGGAAAGTTATTTAAGAATTATGGCAGGGCCAAATTAATATCCATAATTTAAGCAAAAAATATCTGGGTTAATTACAGTAACTATTAGATTAGTTTAACAGCCAAGATTATTAATAGCCCATGGCAATATCTATGACAAGCAAATTAGTTTACTGCATTCGCAAAACGTTACTCCAAAGCATTGGCATACAATTTCAGTTGCACAAGATGTTATTGAGAACAGTAGTTCTGATAATATGGAGCTAATTCACAGGAACGCATCAGAATAAATGCCAGTTTTTATGCTGAATAAACATGGCCAGGACACGGTTTGAATCGGCTTTGTCAGTAACTAACCCTGGGTTTTCAGATACTATAATATTGAAAGTGATGATACCTGCGGGGGTTCCCATCTTCGTGAGGTGGGATAATGACCACCTTCACAGTCACGGATGTCCTCAGGAGATCAATCATCTGGTCATGGGTCAGAGTTACTATAGCCACCTTGCAAATTTCCACCAATCTGCTTCCCTGTCTCAGTCCAGCTTGCCAAGCGAATCCATATTCTTCCACCTCCGCCACTGTGCCATCATATTTGACGTGGAACCCAAGTTGCCCAAGTCCGTTCCTCCGCAGAGTCATGTCAACAGTTTCACATCCTTCCGTCACAATCTGGGGATCAAAGGCGAATAAATAAAACTAAGCACACATGGCTCAATAATCTTCCACCTATGTCAAACTAACAAAAAAAGGCAGCTGCTATGGGGAAAAAGCGTGAAAAGAAACCACAGAGGCATCCAATGACAAGGGCACTTAAAAGATGCAATGGACCAGGTCTACCTTCAATTATATGGTTCAATTATATGGTTGCAAGACAGAACGGCAGTGGCTTAGTGGTATTGTCGCTGGACTAGTAACCCAGAGGCCCAGGATTCCAACCCCACCACGGCAGATGGTGAAATGGGAATTCAATAAAAATCTGGGATTAAAAGTTTAATGATGACGATGAAACCGATGTCGTAAAAACCCATCTGGTTCACTAACGTCCTTTCGGAAAGGAAATCTGTGTCCTGACCTGGTCTGGCCGACATTGGACTCCAGACCCACAGCAATGTGGTCGACCCTTAATTTCCCTCAGGCATGAGCAATAAAGGGCAGCACGGTGGCACAGTGGGTTAGCCCTGCAGCCTCACGGCGCCGAGGTCCCAGGTTCGATCCTGGCTCTGGGTCACTGTCCGTGTGGAGTTTGCACATTCTCCCCGTGTCTGCGTGGGTCTCACCCCCACAACCCAAAGATGTGCAGGGTAGGTGGATTGGCCACGCTAAATTGCTGCTTAATTGCAAAAAATGAATTGGGTACGCTAAATTTATAAAACAAAAGCTATGAGCAATAAATGTTGGTCACTGTCTGCAATGCCCAAATCCCATGAACAAATATTGAAACAAACTGGACAAAATGTTGAAAGTCAGCATTGTTGGACACTAATTGAGATCAATGGATTTAAGGATTTAGAAAATTCTTTTATAAAATTTAGAGTATCCAGTTAATTTATTTCCAATTAAGGGGCAATTTAGCCTGGCCAATCCACCTACCCAGCACATCTTTGGGTTGTGGGGGCGAAACCCGCACAGACACGGGGAGAATGTGCAAACTCCACACGGACAGTGAACCGGGGCCGGGATCCAACCTGGGACCTCGGCGCCGTGAGGTTGCAGTGCTAACCCACTGCGCCACAGGGTAACTTTCATGTCTTATGCATAACGCAAATCACTGAGGTTCAAAGGAAGTCTTCTGCCCAAAATACTTCAACATTTTTGTAGGAAAGAAAACCCACAGATATGAATTGTATTCAGCCTGAAGTATGCGTTCTCCAAGGTTGGATAACTCATGACTATTGAGGACTCGGCTGAAATGGTGATTTGCTATTTAAATTAAGCAGGTGGTAAGACACAAGAGATGGACCAGGTTTATCTTCAAACACTGTTCAAGGAGAATGTAATAGCGGAGCCAAGGACACCAGTGAAGCTCCAAGTTTGATCCCAGATCTAAGCTGCTGGCCAAACTCCGATGAGGCCTGACACATTTATAATAATAACTTTATTAGTGTCACAAGTGGGCTTTCATTAATACTGCAATTATGTTACTGTGAAAAGCCCCTAATCGCCACACTCACGGCTCCTGTTCCGGTACACCAAGGGAGAATTCAGAATGGCAAATTCACTTAACAAGCACGTCTTTCGGGACTTGTGGGAGGAAACCGGAGCACCCGGAGGAAACCCGCGCAGACACGGGGCGAACGTGCAGACTCCGCACAGATAGTGACCCAAGCCAGGAATCGAACCCGAGACCCTGGCGCTGTGAAGCTACAGTGCTTACCACTGTGCCACCGAACCGCCATGACACCAAGATGAGTTTTGTAACATCGCAGCTTTCACTTTGCCTTGCCTCAGCTCATCAGCTGCTTACCTCTAGACTGGACTATTCCAGAATCTGGCTGGATGGCCTTCCCTATTTGGTCCTCCAAGCCTCAGCTCAGCCAAACCTCTGCTGGCCATGGAGCAAGTTTCACCAAGTCCCGTTCATCCATCACCCGTGTTCACTGGCCCACCTGGGCTCCCAATTAAGCTACACCTGGATGTTTAAATTCTCATCATTGCTTCCCTTCTCATTCCCGTCTTTGCAATTGTCCAGCCCCACAACCCTCCACCTTATCTCCATTCCTCACTTTGGGCTCTTGAGCGTTCCCAATTTTAATCCCTCACCATTGATGACAATGCCTTCAGTTGCCTGGACCCATACTCTGGAATTTCTTCGCTAAACCTCTCAGCCTCTTTACACCTCCTGAAAACGGATCTCATGGACCATGAAGCTTTTGGTCATCCACCCAGACATCTCGTTACATAGAACTTAGAACATACAGTGCAGAAGGAGGCCATTCGGCCCATCGAGTCTGCACTGACCCACTTAAGGCCTCACTTCCACCCTATCCCCATAACCCAATAACCCCTGCTAACCTTTTTTGGACACCAAGGGCAATTTTAGCATGTCCAAGCCACCTCACCTGCCAGTCTTTGGACTGTGGGAGGACTCCGCACAGACAGTGCCCCAGCGGGGAATCGAACCTGGGACGCTTGCGCTGACCCTGAAGCCACAATTGTAGCCACTTGTGCTACCGTGCTGCCCTATATTAATGAAACTGCACCAAGGCAAGCCAGAAATAGTTTTTAAATGCAAAACTATTTTAAGAAAATACATTCTAAACTGCCGTCTGATTGTGCTGACTTAGGTATAGTTTTATCTTCAAGAATATGTAAATGGGCCTGAGCAGAAACCCGAGCAAAAGCTTCAATGCAGATTACTCCCACAATTTACCAATTGAAAACAAACAGAAACTCTTGGCCCACATGTTAGCATCACTAAACTCTATCCCTCCAACTCTGCAATACCGCATGTCTCCACTACAATGTGGCCACTCTTTTATTATCTCTAGACTAGATCATCTCCAGATTGGATTTCTCCTACGTGGTTTAGTGGCAGATTGTTTGTTACCATTCCTGTGAAGTTTCTTGGGACGTTTTATCATGTTAAAAGGCGCGATATAAATACAAGTTGCCGCTGTTTTACTTACCTTCAACCGTTGAACAATTTCCTTTATGTCATCCACATTCTCCTCCAACATTCTTATAAATATGTAGTCCCCTCTCCCATGGAAAATTTTGATTGTGGATGAATCAGGAGTCCAGCCTATTACATCCCCACTAAAGCAGTTGAACACCACCTCCTTGGTGCCTTGCTCAATAACAACAACAAACTCATTGGAGATTCCGAGAATGCACTCCACCTCGACTCCCTGGCTGTAATCCTGCGCGTAAACCTGCCACGTGATGGCTCCGGCGCTGCACAGCTCGGCCCCCACCCGGGGCTTCGTTTTCTCCTTCTTTTTAGCGGTCAGTAATATGAGGTTAAACTTTCCAGTCGATTCCACGGGGGTGCTGGTGACGCTGTTTTCCGCCAGGTCCTTCAAGTATTCCTGCCGCGTCCGAGTGGCCATGGCGTGAAACTTCTCCGACTTGTGCGCTGCGTTCTCGCCGTTGATGACCTTGGCCAGCAGAAAGTCTCGGAAAACGTCAGACTTGCTGAAAGTGAAGCCGTCTGGTATGGGCGGCCCGAAGAGTGGGACGTCCTTGGACCTGGTTACTGCCACACTGTTGGAATAAAGCAAACCAAATTTTAGAACAATAAATATTGCTCCTTCATTTAAATTTCTCCACAGAGGCCGACTCCTGGGTGGGGTATGGTCCCCTCATCCTCTAAGCCCTCACTCGAATGTCCTTTCTATCCACATCTCATGCACGAGACTAGGCTTTCAATGCTATCAGGGCCTTCTGACTATTGTGGGGGTCACCAACATTCGGCCCCGTCTTGCCTACTGCCTAGAGCCCCTACACTGACAAGCAATGGAGCAACTTGATACCGAACAGCTGTTACCATGCCCCAGCGTGAACAGGCCCCAAGACCAATTTTGTTTTTTTTATTTTAGCGTGGCCAATCCACTTAACCTGCACATCTTTGGGTTGTGGGGGTGAGACCCACGCAGACACGGGGAGAATGTGCAAACTCCACACGGACAGTGACCCAGGGCCGGGATTCAAACCTGGATCCTCAGCGCCACAGGCAGCAGTGCTAACCACTGCGCCACCAGGCTGCCCCCTAAGACCTATTTTAACACCCAAACCTTTGCTTCAGCTGATGTCAGCGGAGTCAGCGCAGAATAAGAAAGGGAGCTGCTTTTCTGTATTTTCAAAAAAAAAGTTATTTCCTTTCTTAAAAGTTACAAAGCCAACGTGGATATCGCATGTCCTTAATCCAGCTCCTTGTTCTCAAAATACAAATTCAAATGGAATCCAATTCATGGCCCCACTAGAGACACATACAAGGTCGAAGCTGATGGAAAAATTTGACGGGCCAGAGCGCAACACACAACCTCTCCTCCGTGTCCGAACACCCCACCTGGCAGTACTCAATCACTGGCTGTTGCCTGGTAGAATACAGTCCTTGGCCAATCCTTTGGCCACCAGCCAGCCAATCAAACAGAATCCCTCCAATCTCTGGGGCGCCATAAAGTCCGAGTTTTTCTGCTCGAAATCTAAATCTTCAGAGCAGTGTGCTATTTTGCAATGGAGTTCCCCACTTCCCCTGCTCGACTTAAAGGTATACGGTCCATGAAAGATCTAGATCCATGGCTCAAAGATGAGAACGACAATATAAATATGAAATAAGGGAATCAACAGTGTGAAAGGGGGTGCTGTATTTCCTACACTTTTGACTCCATCAGAGGTTGCGAAAGACACCAAGTAAAGGCAAGTCTTTCTTTCTACCTTGTATCAGCACTCACCTGTAACACACATTTTCAGTGCATGGATTGTGGACTCTGACAATAACAAACACATGCTGGAAATGAGAGCGTACACTCTTTGGTGTGAACGGCAGCGTCCCAGGTTCCTGAAAAATGATGGTGACAATGTCGTTGCCAATGTGCCGTTTCCTGAGGAGCTGCGAACACACAAACGCACGTATATATCAACACACCAAAGCCCTGGTTACACATTGCTCATTTAGTACAGATTTTCTGCACAGCTCATCATTTGAACCCAGTGCCAAGATCGAACCAGCAAAATCAGAATGGGTACAGCACCACGGTTTATAAAGTCTCAAGTATTTACAGCTTAGCACAATCCAGTTTAGAAGAGCGCACAAACATTTATCACTTGAATGAGGTGTGATGGGTGACAACAAAATGACCCTCTGCCTTTCAGGCAGGAGGGGTGAAAATTGCGGGCAGCACGGTAGCATAGTGGTTAGCATAAGTGCTTCACAGCTCCAGGGTCCCAGGTTCAATTCCCGGCTGGGTCACTGTCTGTGCGGAGTCTGCACGTCCTCCCCGTGTCTACGTGGGTTTCCTCCGGGTGCTCCGGTTTCCTCCCACAGTCCAAAGATGTGCGGGTTAGGTGGATTGGCCATGCTAAATTGCCCGTAGTGTCCTAAAAAGTAAGGTTAAGGGGGGGGGGGGTTGTTGGGTTACGGGCATAGGGTGGATACGTGGGTTTGAGTAGGGTGATCATTGCTCGGCACAACATCGAGGGCCGAAGGGCCTGTTCTGTGCTGTACTGTTCTATTTGTCAAATTCATGTTGTAGCCACTTACAGGGGCTGTTTAGCACAGTGGCCTAAATCGCTGGCTTTGAAAGCAGACCAAGCAGGCCAGCAGCACGGTTCGATTCCCATAACAGCATCCCCGAACAGGCGCTGGAATGTGGCGACTAGGGGCTTTTCACAGTAACTTCATTTGAAGCCTACTCGTGACAATAAGCGATTTTCATTTCACTTAACGAATCTCAATTCTTCTACGGTAAAATAATTATTTCCTCACCAATTTTCACCCCTCCTGCCTGGAAGGCAGAGAGTCATTTTGCTGTCACCCATCACACCTCATTCAAGTGATAATTTTTCATTTGAGCATCTCGACTAGGCACCCGACCTTGCACGACATTGCAGCAAAGCCCGGCAGCATCCTCATAGTCAATCACAGTCCCAGCCCAACATTTTCGCCTCAATCCAAGAGCAGATGTCAGCTATTCTCAATTGACGCCCTGGCTTTGACTTCCTAAATGAGCCAATGCCTTCCTGATCTTTG
The DNA here is from genome assembly GCF_902713615.1 of Scyliorhinus canicula. Taxonomy (NCBI): domain Eukaryota; kingdom Metazoa; phylum Chordata; class Chondrichthyes; order Carcharhiniformes; family Scyliorhinidae; genus Scyliorhinus; species Scyliorhinus canicula. The sequence goes on from NC_052172.1 coordinate 19,253,147, forward strand.
AACTCGCTCACTAAAACTCAGCAATCGGGGAAGCATCTATTCGATCGCGATGCATGCACTGCAGGGTACATATAGCAATACACAGGGCCCTGTTCTTTTCAGACGAAAAGAACAAATACATATATTGCACCTCTTTTAGTTTGTGGTGACATGGCCCCTTTGATGGGCATCCTTCGCAGGCCACCTGGCCGTAGGAACACCAGCATGGAACCCGGGGCTGGAGGGTAGCAGTTGGAGCCAGGGCGTTGAGGAGTAGACCTATATAGCTGTGCTGTTAAAACCCTTAGAGCACATAGTTGCTCTTGATCAATAAATCCTTTCATTCATTACTTGCCACACCAAGTCGCCTCGGGTTATTACACAGCGGAGCAAAATGTTTCAGCTCAACAAAATAGGTGATAGCCATTCGCTGGCTCATTCCTCAGAGCAATGCCCTGACCAGTCAGGGTCAAGTTGCTGGTTTAAACTTCAAACAGTGCTAGGCAGTTAACGGTCAGTCACCATCAACTGGTGCATTCTTCGTGGCAACACCTCTATCAAGAGTCCACTTGCCAAACAATCAGTATTCTCTTCTCTTACAGTATGTGTTAATTTACCCGACAACGTATACTTGCAACAGTCCTGATGAGTGCAAAATGAAAAGCTTCAACAAAGAATGTCTTTTTTTTCAGCGAAGCGCAGAATTTTGAAAGATTTTAGGTATCACTTTGCAGCAGCCAAATCAATCAGTGCCCACGCTCTCTGGTACAAACTATCACCTCCTGACTCTATCTTGAATCTAAAGCCAGCATTGGTATTAGGATTGGTTGGAAACCAGGTAGCTTCTTTGTATTTCAGATCATGAGCCAGATCTTTATTTTTGTACACTCATTGGAGTGCGCTGGTACTGAAGCAGTAGAATCACAATGAATTTTGCAGAGTTAAACAAGACCTCGGTTAATTCAGATCACAAATTGAACAAAGCAGAGAATAGTGACCAAAAATAATGTAATGGTTAAGTTTTAACCACAGCCATAAAAACCATGGTCCAAATCGCTGGCTTTTAAAGTAGACCAAGCAGGCCAGCAGCACGGTTCGATTCCCGTACCAGCCTCCCCGGACAGGCGCCGGAATGTGGCGACTAGGGGCTTTTCGCAGTAACTTCATTGAAGCCTACTCGTGACAATAAGCGATTTTCATTTCATTTTCACTGTACTTAATAATAATAATCTTTATTAGTGACACAAGTAGGCTTACATTAACACCGCAATGAAGTTACTGTGAAAATCCCCTAGTCGCCACACTCCGGCGCCTGTTCGGGTACACAGAGAGAGAATTCAGAATGTCCAATTCACCTAACAGCACGTCTTTCGGGACTTGTGGGAAGAAATCAGAGCGCCCGGAGGAAACCCACGCAGACATGGGGAGAACGTGCAGACTCTGCACAGACAGTGACCCAAGCCGGGAGTCGAACCTGGGACCCTGGCGCTGTGAAGCCACAGTGCTAACCACTATGCTACCGTGCCAGCCTTTTACTGCACATGGCGGTGCGAGATGAGAGGTGGAGAGATTTGGAATATTCCTCTTTGGTAACGATATCAGGCAGTTTTAAATCTGAGAAAGGTACATTTAAAAATGGGAGATTTGGGGGAGTGGGGAGGTGGTGAATTTTGCCTTCACTTGTCCTTCTACCAAACGTGTCTCAAACTTTACACTTTCCCAAAACCAGATAGTCCCATCTGTGTTGTACTCAAATGACTGAAAGGGGGGGCAGGCATCTTGAACCCATTTATCCCAACATTAATCAGCACCTTCGAGAGGTGAAGGAAGCAAATTAGAGATAGAGGAAGAAAAGTTAACAAATTAACACCAATATATTCCAAACTTAAGAATCCTTAACCGAATAGAGACAGGACAACCATCATTCCAGCTGTTTGGTCACATTCAAATCGGATGAAAAGGGAACATTTGAACACATTTTCACCCAATGAATTACCAGAAAGACAAGTTATTTAATACACTGCTAATGGTATAGTTTAGAAATCCCTGCGGACATTACTCACCTGCTGCCGGTTATTGGGGGTGTATGGAAGCATGGTAGACACGTGGAACATGATCTCATAGTCCTGGTAAGTGGTGTACAAAGAGTGCGTACCAGTCGAGTCAGCTGTGATTGGAAAATGTTGCAACGTCACATCTCACATGCGTTCAGCAGCAAAACGATTACATCTCCAGAACTAAAAACAAGCAACTATGGAAATATATTCACCTCTTTTCGGATGGAACCTTTCATCAGAACTCTGGCAGATGCGAGTTCCTTTATACCAAGCCCCATTGTTCATGCAATTGGCGGCCGGTTTAGCTCACTCGGCTAGACGGCTGGTTCGTGGTGCAGAGCACGGCCAGCAGCGTGGGTTCAATCTCCGTACCGGCCGAGGTTATTCACGAAGGCCCAGTCTTAATTCACCACCAGTCAACTCTCCCCCTCAAGGGGGTAGCACGGTGGCGCAGTGGGTTAGCACTGCTGCCTCACGGCACTGAGGTCCCAGGTTCGATCCCGGCTCTGGGTCACTGTCCGTGTGGAGTTTGCACATTATCCCTGTGTCTGAGTGGGTCTCACCCCCACAACCCAAAGATGTGCAGGGTAGGTGGATTGGCCACGCTAAATTGCCCCCTAATTGGAAAAAAATGAATTGGGTACTCTAAATTTAAACAAAACTCTCCCTTCAAAAGGGGAAAGCAGCCTATGGTCATCTGGGAGTCTGGAAACTTTATCATACCTGTTCCTGCAATGTTTTTTCCTTGTTTGGTCAAGATAATCTTTTCTCTCTTTCCCAGGAAACACCTATTCACACCCTCATAAAACCCATTAAATTATATACGTCAAGAACAATCACACAAGTCTTAGATTTGCCCATGTTATCCTCCACTTCCTTCACAGTTGTGTTCAGTATCACTTAACTCAGCTTCCAACTCTGCCCAAGGGTTTATAGTCCTCAATCGCTTGGTATTCTTTAGCATTGGCTAGCTTTATTTCAGTTCCCATCCTTTGCAATACTTTTTTCTTTCTACAAAGTTCTTGTACCAATTAAAAGCAAAGTGCTTACTTTTTGTGTCCAGTTGAGCTGCATATTTTGTAAAGCCCTTAAGTAGCACCTTTTCCCCGAGCTGCTCCAGGAACTCCTCAAACGCTGGGCCTGCTTCTTCATTGTTGTACATCTCTTCCTCAGTGCCCTGGCCAGCCGTACAGTACAGGATACCAACTTTATGTTTCTTGCTGAGCTGCAAAGACACCAAAGCCCTGCAATCAGCATAGGGCGAAATACAAAAAATACAATGATGTTTGTGCACCCCCCCCCCTCCAATCCCTTAAAGATCCTTTGCTCGACACAATCGCCACATACCATAGATAATTGAGGGCATGAGTGGGCAACGTATTTCCAGGCTTGAGCATAGACCCGCAGCAGGTAGGAATTTCTCCCCTTGGAAAGATGCCGCGAGTATGAGGAGCCTAGCACAAGAGGCAGAAGCTGATGGCAGAGGAAAATGGCGACATCACGTATTGGCTGGCGTCTGCCACCATGCCAATCAGTGCCGAGGCATCAGGCGCCAACGCCAAAAACAACCCATCAGCAAACGTGCACATAGGAAACTATCCATCGACAAAGGATTTAATATGCTTCATGCCCATTATCTTATGCAAGGGAAGGATGCTGCCAAGCTGAACAGAAATGAAACTGGCATCCCAATGCTGTGCCACTCTATTCTGCTGTTCCGATAACAGAAGTCAGGAAGTGTAAGGAATACCTCCTTGCAAACCATTCACTTCCAGCGTGGACTAGACATTAGCTTGATTTCAAACTTAGCAATTTGATTTATAGACGCAATGAACTCCTTGATAAATTGCACATTGCCTGATGGGTGTTTTGGTGACTGGCTACAAAGTACCGGTTGGAGATGTCCATTCTGTAGAATGACAGGACGGCAATGGTACAAATTCCTGTGAACCACACAAAGATATCAGTGCCCCAAAAGGTTTCAACTCACCCCTTGTTCATCCAGTTTTAGCAGCTGTTCCGTCACTTTAACAGTGCTAAACGCCAGCCGCAGGCACTGTATGTTCAGTTCTGGTATTACGGATTCCAGTACCTCTTTCAGCAGGAGCCCTCGCACTGTGCCATGTTTCGATGTTGATGGAACCGCATCCTCCAGGATTGCTCCTCGCAGTGTAATGAGCTGCAAAATGCAATTTTCATGTGTTTCAGCCAAGATCAATTGCCATTCCCATGAAGCAGTGTTCACAACACCTCACTTTTACAGAGAGCTGCCTCGAATGACATGTCTGACGCCACAGACAAACCTGTGAGGAATGCTGACAGAGGCACTTATTTAAAAAAAAACTTAACTTGAGATTCTTTCAATGGTGAAATGGATAAAGGCATTACCAAATATCTGCTAAATCAAGATTGCAGGTTCAGAGACAGAGGATTTTGTTTTGCCAGTGAGTTCTGATAGTGAAGAAATGCAGTATTTCATTAACTCCTTTTTCAAAATAAATTTAGATTACCCAATTCTTTTTTCCAATTGAGGGACAATTTAGCGTGGCCAATCCACATAACCTGCACATCTTTGGGTTGTGGAGGTGAGACCCACGCAGTCATGGGGAGAATGTGCAAACTCCACATGGACAGTGACCCAGAGCCAGGATCGAACCTGGGACCTCAGCGCCGTGAGGCTGCAGGGCTAACCCACTGCGCCACCGTGCTGCCCTGACAGTCACTTATGAGGAGGTGTAACTGAGCGCCTCTAACTATTGAACCTAAACTCTCCTGTACAGGCCAACAGTTACATGTTTAAATAGTGATTTTAACAGAGCAACATCCAAATGCGCATTTGCAATATGCTTACAGCAATCTTCCTAGAACAACACATTAGTGCATGTTGAGGACACTTTTACTGATGGATACATTTCAAAATATCACTTGGGCATCACTCTTGAATCTGCCAACTCTCCATAGCTCCAATAAGTCAAAGATCAGCACGGTCCAGGACAATGTAGGGAGGCACGGTAGCAGAATGGTTAGCACTGTTGCTTCAGTGCCATGGGACCCAGGTTTGATTCCCGGCTTGGGTGACTGTGTGGAGTTTGCACATTCCCACCGAGTTTGCGTGGGTTTTGCCCCCACAACCCAAAGATGTGCAGGTTATGTGGATTGGCCGCGCTAAATTGTCCCTCAATTGGAAAAAAGAATTGGGCAATCTAAATTTATTTTGGAAAAGGAGTTAATGAAATACTGCATTTCTTCACCATCAGAACTCACTGGCAAAACAAAATCCTCTGTCTCTGAACCTGCAATCTTGATTTAGCAGATATTTGGTAATGTCTTTATCCATTTCACCATTGAAAGAATCTCAAGTTAAGGTCTAATTTAAATGGGGCGGCAGGGCGGCGCAGTGGCTAGCATTGCCGCCTACGGCGTTGAGGACCCGGATTCAAATCTCGACCCTGGGTCGCTGTCCTTGTGGAGTTTACACATTCTCCCCGTGTCTACGTGTGTTTCACCTCAAAGATGTGCAGGGTAGGTGGATTGGCCACGTTAAATTGCCCCTTAATTTGGAAAAAACATAATTGGGTACTCTAAATTTTAAAAAGAAAAAAAAAGTTCCAATTTAAAGAATTGAATAAATTTTTTAAAAAAAGAAATCAAATGAAATGAAAATCGCTGATTGTCACAAGTAGGCTTCAAATGAAGTTACTGTGAAAAGCCCCTAGTCGCCACATTCCGGTGCCTGTTCGGGGAGGCTGTTACGGGAATTGAACCCACGCTGCTGGCCTGCCTTGGTCTGCTTTCAAAGCCAGCGATTCAGCCCTGTGTGACAAGCTCTGCATTAAATTGAGATTACAAAAAATGCTCAACTGTGAAGAAATCAGCAGTAATATCGGCCAATTTAGGCCATGCTGTGTAATTAAACACCAGTTCCCACCTCACTGGTCCTGAAGATTATTCGGTAGACATACTGAGGCCCGTGTTCTTTGCTCTCCTCCAGTTTCTCCCTCTTGATGCTCACTGCCACTGGGCCCAGCTTTTCATCCACTCCAAAATAGTTCCAGTGCTCTAAGGGTAAAGAATAAAATATAACATTAGAAATGTTTAAAAAAAGGTTCAGAGCTGTGAGCCATATGATTGGGCACGGCCACTTTAGGATTCTGACCCTTCTGACAAGGTGAATTGACAAAAAAGTCTTCAATTTAATAAGACAGGAGGGGGGGGGGGGGGGGGGGGGGGGGGGTTTAGCTGCTGAGCCAATTAGAGAGAGGGGCCAGGAGTGTCAGAAAAGTGGAAATAAAAGACACACGGATTGGCAATGGTAACCCTGAAGTTTCTACATGACGGGAAGATGGAAGGAGTATGATGTGTCTTTGATGCTGCTTCTATTTAAGCTTCTACTCAGCTTCAAACAGCAGTAAGTCAAATTGATTCTGTTGGCCAGGCCTCGATTAACAGTGAGGTGATTCAAATACTACATGGATTTAAAATTGTATAATTGGATGGATTATCTGCAGTTGAGAAGGCACCAGGACTGGACGAAATACACCCAAGGATATGGAGGGGAGTGAGTGGACATTGCAGAGGCTCTGGCCATCATTTTTCAGACTTCCTTAGCCTCCCAGAAGTGTGGGGAATTGCAAGTGTTGTACTCTTGTTCAAAAAAGGGTGTAAAGATAAACAAATGACAAACGACCAGTCAGTTTAACTTCGGTGGTGGGGAAACTTCGAGAACATTAATACAGGACAAAATTAACAGCCCCATGGACATATTCGGGCTAAGTGAGAAAAGGCAGAATGGATTTCTTCAGAGAAAATCATGTTTAACCAACTTGGGAGTTTTTTTTTGATTTCAGAGAATTTACAGCGCAGAAGGAGGCCATTCGGTCCATCGAGTCTGCACCAGCTCTTGGAAAGAGCACCCTTCCCAAGGTCAACACCTCCACCCTATCTCCATAACCCAGTAACCCCACCCAACACTAAGGCAATTTTGGACACTAAGGGCAATTTAGCATGGCCAATCCACCTAACCTGCTCATCTTTGGACTGTGGGAGGAAACCGGAGCACCCGGAAGAAACCCACGCACGCACGGGGAGGATGTGCAGACTCCGCACAGACAGTGACCCAAGCCGGGAATCGAACCTGGGATCCTGGAGCTGTGAAGCAGCAATGCTAACCACTGTGCTAAAGTGCTGCCATCCCTGGAATTCGTCTGGTGAACCTTCACTGGACACCCTCAGTAGCAAAAATGTCCTTCCTCAAACTAGGAGACTGCACACAATACTTAAGGGTGTTAGTACTGACCGCTGGTGACCTCCACCAGAAGCCCTCCTCCAACCCAAAAGCTATCCATTAGCCACTTCTTCGTTTCATCTCACTCAGCCAATTCTGTGTCCATGTTGCTAGTGTCCCTTTTAGAATTAATTGTCCACTTCTGTGTGGAGTCTGCACGTTCTCCCCGTATCTGCGTGGGTTTCCTCCGGGTGCTCCGGTTTCCTCCCACAGTCAATAGATGTGCAGGTTAGGTGGATTGGCCGTGCTAAATTGCCTTTAGTGTCCAAAAGGGTTAGGTGGGGTTACTGAGTTACGGGGATAGGGTGGAGGTGTTGGCTTAAGTAGGATGCTCTTTCCAAGGGCCTGTGCAGACTCGATGGGCCGAATGGCCTCCTTCTACACTGTAAACTCTATGATCTATGGCAGGACTGACATATCAAGAAGCTTGTACTCACTGGAGGTTAGAAGAATGAGAGAGGATCTCTTGGAAACATACAAAATCCTGATGGGACTGAACAGGCTAGATGGGGGAACGAATGTTCCCGATGTTGGGGACGCTAGCAACATGGACACAGAACTAGGGGTTACAGCCCAAGAATAAGGGGTAAGCCATTCAGGACGGTGATTCTTTTTAAAAAAAAATATACATTTCAGAGTGCCCAATTATTTTTTTCCAATTAAGGGGCAACCTGCACATCTTTGGGTTGTGGGGGTGAAACCCACGCAGACACGAGGAGAATGTGCAAACTCCACACGGACAGTGACCCAGGGCTCGGATCAAACCTGCGCCCTCAGCTCCGTAGGCAGCAGTGCTAACCACTGCGCCGCTGTGCGGTATTTTCAGGACTGAGATGAGGAAGAATTTCTCCGAGAGTTGTGAACTTGAGGAATTCTCTACCACAGAAAGCTGTTGGGGGCCGGTTCGTTGGATATATTCAAGAGGGAGCTGGACGTGGTCCTTGTGGCTAAAGGGACCAAGGGGCAGGGAGAGAAAGCAGGAGTGGGATACTGAATTTGCATGATCAGCCATGGTCATATTGAATGGTGATGCCGACTCGAGGGGCTGAATGGCCCATTCCTGCTCCTATGATCTATGTTTCGATGTTAATGAGCTATACCTTGGCATACAGGGGAAAATGTCAAAACTTGGAAGCATTGTGAACTGTGTGGAGGATGGTGTAGATTTACAGAGGGACACAGGCAAGTTGGTCTAATATGTGGGCAGGTGAAGTTTATGCAGAGAAATGTGAAGAAGTGATTGACTGGAGATACAATATAAAGGGTACAACTCTAAAGGGGTGGAGAAGCAGCTGGACCTGGGTGTCTATGTACACAGGTCAGGGAAGGAGGCAGGGCAGGTTGAGAGGTGGTTAATAAAGCATTATTAATTTGGCCAGAGAGTACAAGAGCAAGCACGTTGTGTTGAATTTTTACAAGTCACCAGTTTAGCCTTATCGAGAGTATTGCACGTAGTTCCGGGTGTCACACTTCAGGAAGAATGTGAAGGTATTAGGGAGGGTGCAGAAAAGATTGACGAGCTTGGTTCTATGGATGAGGAACTTCAGCTATGATGATAGGTGGGCAGCACGGTGGCGCAGTGGTTAGCACTGCTGCCTCATGGCGACGATGTCCCAGGTTCGATCCCGGCTCTGGGTCACTGTCCGTGTGGAGTTTGCACATTCTCCCCGTGTCCGCGTGGGTTTCACCCCCATAACCCAAAGATGTGCAGGGTAGGTGGATTGGCCACGCTAAATTGCCCCTTAATTGGAAAAAATAAATTGGGTACTCTCAATTAATTTTTAAAAAGCTATGAAGATAGTTTAGCAAAGTTAGGACTGCTTTCCTTCGAGAAAACGTTGAGAAGAGATTTGACAAAAGGTGTCCAAAATCCTGAAGGGGCTGGGCAGAGTAGCGAGGAGAAATTGTCTCCGCTTGTGAAAGGATCGAGAACGAGAGGGCAGATTTAAAATGACAAGTAAAAGATGCAAAATTGACACGAGGAGAAACCTTTTTACGTGTGGTTAGGGTTTGGAATGCACTGCCCGAGAGTGTGGTGGAGCAGTTCAACTGAAGCAATCGAAAGAGGTGAGACTGTTATTTGAAATGGAAGAATGTGCGGGGTTACAGGGAGAAGGCAGGGTAAACAGTTAATTTGGAAAACTGTTGCGGACATGATGGGCCAAATGGCCTCCTTAACTTTGAGAATCCACAAAAGAACAAAAATGTGCGTATACAAACATACATGAGGGATAGAGCTAAGAGGTGTCATGTGATAGTACCTTTAAGAAATGGATGTTTAAGAAATGTACCTTTAAGAAATGAGGCTGATCATATTACTGATGTGATGTCATGGGGGGGGGGGGAGCTCACGTCTGCTTTTTGGGAGTTTTAGTTTCAGTTTGAGACAGCAGCTTGGGCGTGACTGTTTTTGTGGCTGTGAGCTGGCTGAAGAAAAAGCAAGGTGCTGGAGCTGAAGTCAACCAAGCTGATATATCTCTGCCATCCAACAGAAAATATATATTAACTGTAACCTGGTGTGTTACTGTTTTTGTGAAGGTGAAGTATTTTGGATGTGTAAAGGAACAGTTTGCAGGATTGGGTAATGTTGTATTATTTTCGGGGTTATCTTTGAAGTAAGGGGTGTTAAGAGACCCAATGTTTATTTAAAAGGTTAATTTGAGTTCATGGAATAAACATTGTTTTGTTTTAAAAACCACGTGTCCATAATTGTAATGCTACACCTGGGGAACAAGCAGTGTGCTTCAAAAGCAACAATCCATTAAAGGTGGGGGTTGGTTGAACTCCATGATACATTTTGGGGTTCTGAATACACCTCTCCCATCACAGAGGACAAAAAAAAAAGTGTCTCATTGTACTTAAAATTCTGTACTAAGAACTACCGTAGATACACACAGGCAGTTCACCGCTTACCCCTTCTGTTTACACGTCTTTTTTTCTTAATTAAAATGGGACATTATCCTTTCCTGTCTATTGGGCTTCAGAGATTCTCAACATTTTCAGAGACTTAACTGAAAAGCCTCCTGGGTGCAATTTCCTGGTTAATGCTCCGGTGATCAATATTTCCAATCGAACAAATTCACTTCATGTGTGACTGAAGCACATCCAAGTGAACTAGAATTACTGAAGGTTTGGACGGACTGGTTGTATTCCCGAATTGGGTATCATGGGATCAAATGCTTGCGGCATATTGCAGAGTTGCCCCCCCTCCTCCTCCACTGCTTTCCTTTGGGGAATTATTGCAATCGGAAGGGTTAACAGATTTGATAGAAGCTTTTTCCTAATTATCAAGTATTGCGATAATGAGAGTGGGGGAAATTTCCTCATTGGGTATTGTACGATGAAGGATCAAATGTTTTTCTGAAGAAAAAGCTTTTCTGATTGGAGGGCTGTGACTAGTGGTGTTCCGCAGGGATCAGTGCTGGGACCTTTGCTGTTCGTAGTATATATAAATGATTTGGAGGAAAATGTAACTGGTCCGATTAGCAAGTTTGCAGACGACACAAAGGTAGGTGGAATTGCGGATAGCGATGAGGACTGTCAGAGGATACAGCAGGATTTAGATCGTTTGGAGACTTGGGCAGAGACGTGACAGATGGAGTTTAATCCGGACAAATGCGAGGCAATGCTTTTTGGAAGGTCTAATGCAGGTAGGGAATATACAGTGAATGGTAGAACCCTCAAGAGTATTGACAGTCACAGAGATCTTGGTGTACAGGTCCACAGGCCACTGAAAGGGGCAACACAGGTGGAGAAGGTAGTCAAGAAGGCATACGGCATGCTTACCTTCATTGGCCGGGGCATTGAGTATAAAAATTGGCAAGTTATGTTGCAACTGTATAGAACCTTAGTTAGGCCACACTTGTCGTGTTCAATTCTGGTCGCCACACTACCAGAAGGATGTGGAGGCTTTAGAGAGGGTGCAGAGGAGGTTTACCAGGATGTTGCCTGGTATGTTCACAAGTAATTAAATTGTGGAGAATTGTAATCCAAATCCACACAAATATCTTCTCCAACCGAGGTCATTAGAATAAACTCGGATTGTTCTCACTGGAGTTTAAGGGTCGACCTGATAGGGGTCTGCAAAATTATGAGGGGCATAGACAGAGTGGATAGTCAGAGGCTTTTCCCCAGGGTAGAGGGGTCAATTACTAGGGGGCATAGGTTAAGGTGCGAGGGGCAAGGTTTAGAGGAGATGTACGAGGCAGGTTTTTTTTACACAGAGGGTAGTGGGTGCCTGGAACTCGCTGCCGGAGGAGGTGGTGGAAGCAGGGACGATAGTGACGTTTCAGGGGCATCTTGACAAATACATGAATAGGATGGGAATAGAGGGATACGGACCCAGGAAGTGTAGAAGATTTTAGTTTAAATGGGCAGCATGGTCGGCATAGGTTTGGAGGGCCGAAGGGCCTGTTCCCGTGCTGAACTTTTCTTTGTTCTTTGTTGAAAATGATCAAGAGTGAGCTGAGATTAAGAAATGTCTTCCAATAAAGAGTTGTTGGAAAACAGAGCTCTCTGTTTGACGCTTCGATCGAGGCACCGGCCACTTAATCTTTTAAAGTTGGAGCTCCAGATGTGGCCAGTCCTCTACCCAAACCTCTACCCTGGCTGAATAGCTATTTTTCACATGTCAGCACTTGAAATGAAATGAAATGAAAATCGCTTATTGTCACGAGTAGGCTTCGAATGAAGTTACTGTGAAAAGCCCCTAGTCGCCACATTCCGGCGCCTGTTCGGGGAGGCTGGTACGGGTTACGAGGCTGAACTGTCTCAGTTCACAAGTAATTAAATTGTGGAGAATTGTGATCCAAATCCACACAAATATTTTCTCCAACCGAGGTAATTAGAGAACGACGAAGAACAAAGACCCTGACTGGCTTTCCCCTCCCGGGTTGAGATTAGTGATCAAACAACAACTTGTCATTTAGGTTCTACTTGTGCAGCAAGTGAATGGGGGTGGGGGGTGAAGAACAGGAATAGCATTTGCTATACAAATTGGATAAATAAAAAAAAAAAAGAGTTGAGCATTTTGCAGCCCACATTTAGACTTAAAACGCAGGGTGGCATTAACAAGGCGGCTTCAGATTACACAAATATTGCGGAAGAAAGGGCAGCACGGTGGCCTAGTGGTTAGCACAACCGCCTCACGGCGCTGAGGTCCCAGGTTCGATCCCGGCTCTGGGTCACTGCCCGTGTGGAGTTTGCACATTCTCCCTGTTTCTGCGTGGGTTTCACCCCCACAACCCAAAGATGTGCAGGTTAGGTGGATTGGCCATGCTAAATTGCCCCTTAATTGGGAAAAATAATTGGGTAATCTAAATTTATAAAAAAAAAATTTTTAAAAATATTGCGGAAGAAAGCTGTAGACTGCTGGAAGGTATCAGTGGTTTGGTCAAGTGGGCAGAAAATGACAAATGGAATTTCATTCAGAGAACTGTGTAATGATACACTGGGGAGAGCAGACAAGAAATTACATCATAATGCTAAGAAACTGAGAAACGTCGGGAAACATTGGAATGCTTGACTCACAGATCCCAAGGCAACGGGACCGATAAATAAACTGATTAAGGCGGCTTAAAATAATCTTTATTGCCACAAGTTGGCTTACATTAACACTGTAATGAAGTTACTGTGAAAAGCCCCTAGTCGCCACACTCCGGCGCCTGTTCGGGAACACAGAGGGAGAATTCAGAATGTCCAACAGCACGTCTTTCGGGACTTGTAGGAGGAAACCGGAGCACCTGGAGGAAACCCACGCACACACGGGGAGAACGTGCAGACTCCGCACAGACAGTGACCCAAGCCGGGAATCGAACCCGGGACCCTGGAGCTGTGAAGCAACAGTGCTAACCACTGAAAATGAAAATCGCTTATTGTCACGAGTAGGCTTCAAAGAAGTTACTGTGAAAAGCCCCTAGTCGCCACATTCCGGCGCCTGTCTGGGGAGGCTGGTATGGGAATCAAACCGTGCTGCTGGCCTGCTTTAAAAGCCAGCGATTTAGCCCAGTGAGCTAAACCAGCCACTGTACCACCCATATTATTGGATACTTTCTTTTATTAGTGAGGTAGAGAAAAGAGAGGGCTGGTCGATCTTTCTTCGACTCAGGGAGGGGCCTGGAGGACTGGGGAATTGCAAGCGTCGCTCAGAAACAAAAAAGGGTGCAAAGGTAAGCCAAGCATCTACAGGCCAGTCTGTTTAACTTCTATGGTGGAGAAACTTCGAGAAACAATCAACTCGGGACAAAATTAATAGTCACAAGGACAAATGCGGGTTAATTAAGGAAAGCCATTCTAGATTTCTTTAAGAGAAAATTGCGTTTAACAAACTTGAGAGTTTTTTTCCGAATAAAGTGGCAATATTGCTGTTAATTAAGGTAATGCTGAGGACCAGGTGAAGACAGACTTCCAAAAGGCATTTGAAACACGACTGCACAACAGACTTGTGAGCACGCTCAAGGAATAAAAGGGACAGTGGCAATATGGACACAGAATTGGCGGAGCGAGGAGAAACAGAAAGTTGTGATATTTTTGGGTTGGAGGGAGGTTTGTAGTGGAGTTCTCCGGGGGTCTGTGTTGGGACCCTTGCTGTTCTGGATATATATTAATGACCCAGACCGTTATTAGGATATCATTTCAAAGTTTGCAGATGTTAAAAAAAACCTGGTAAGTCAACGGGGTGGAGGTAGAACTTCAAAGGGACACAACAGAAAGTTGGTGGAATGGGTGGGCAGGCAGCAGATGAAGCTCATAGAAAATAGGAGGAGTACGCCATTCAGTAAGATCATAGCTGACCCTCTAATACCATACTCCCAATCTCTCACCATACCCACAGATGCCTTTCGTATCTATATTCTTCTTAAATATACCGGAACACGTTGCCAGGGAAGCCGATACATTAATGCCGTTCAAAAGGCATCTTGACAAATCCATGGATGGGATGGGTATAGAGGGATACGGCACAAGGAAGTGCTGAGGGCTTTGGCAAAGGGTGCTAACATGACCGGTACGAGGGCTGAAGGGCCCATTTCTGTGCTGTATTGGTCTTTGTTTATTCACTGATTTGGCCTCCAGCTTTCTTTGGCAGAAATTTATGCAGGTTCGCCACGGTGAAGAAATCTTTCCTCATCTCAGCCCTAAATGGCCTACCCCACATCCTGAGACTGTGGGCTCTGGTTCTAGAACCTTCCAGTCAGAGGAAACAACAACCCTGCATCCAGCCTGTACGGCCCCGGCAGAACTTTATACATTTCAATGGGATCCCCTCTCGTTCTTCTGAACTCCAGTGAATACAGGTCCAGCCGACCCAATCTCTCCCTATTCAACAATCCTTTTTTAAAATGAATTTTTTCCAATTAAGGGGCAATTTAGTGCGGCCAATCCACCTACCCTGCACATCTTTGGGTTGTGGGGGCGAAACCCACGCAGACACGGGGAGAATGTGCAAACTCCTCACGGACAGTGACCCAGAGCCGGGATCGAACCTGGGACCTCGGCGCCGTGAGGCAGCAGTGCTAACCACTGTGCCACCGTGCTGCCCTGGTTGAGAGGAGATTTGACAGAAATGTTCAAAACCATGAGGGGCTTGTTCAGAATAGACGGGGAGAAACGGTTTACACGCTTGAAAGGATCAAAAACAAGAGGGCACAGATTTAAAGTCATAAAAGCCCCTCACCCCATAAAATAATTTTTTTAAACTATAGTTCACCTCCAGCTGTGACTTTGAGGTGAGAAAATAGATCAGTAAGCAATTTGCAAGGATTGAAACCAGGACTGCTTTGATAAGTCACTGTACCTTTCCCATGGAAGTAATCCTGATAATATCTGGCTCCTCGATCCACATGCTCGATGCTGAAATGCTTCAATCTTTCCTGGCGGAGCTGCCTTTCCTTCGGAACCTCCAGCTCGGAGATGCTTGCGTTTGTGCAGTATGGGTTCCAAACCACCTTTGGAAATCCACCTTCACAGCCAAGGCCCAATCCTGCATTGACGCTCGCTTTCGACAAGCTGATGTTGCGCTCGCTGCATCCACCCGTTTCGTTGCGGAAATGAGGGCATTTGAGGAGCAGATCGTTGCAGTTGCTGTCACCGAGATCGGACTCCAGATTCTCTTTGCCGATCATCTCCTCGGTGCTACTAAAGTTCGAGTCCAGGCCTGCCAGAGCGAGAGACCGAGATACCGCGAGTGAAGCAGCAGATGCAGCTGAGGCACCGGTTGTGGTGTTCCTCCGATGAGGCACATAGTTCCTATTGCTCACCACTTCATTGAGGTCAAACAGTATACTCTGCACATCAAAATGCCCAAAGCTCTTCTGACAAACCCATGGTTTGGTGCTATCCTGGGACCTACTGTCTTCGTGGTCTGAGCTGGATCTCCCCGACTCGTGCTCGCTTCTGCTGCTACGCAGTTTCTTCAAGATCGATTCGCCACTTTCGCTCCGAGACTGCTTTTTGCGCGATTTCTCCCGATCTTTGTACATCTTGGGCTCATCCCTCAGGGATGATTCACTTTGACTGTCGTCAGTCTTGCTGCCACCCGCAAGGTTCAGATTGGAGGCCATGCTCACATCAGCCCGAAGGAGCTTCTTCAGGTTCCCTGGCGCCGAGCTCCGCTGATCAATCTTCTCATTTTTGAACTCTTTCAGCATGTCGAAGAAGCTTTCAGAAGACACTCCGTGAACGTCGATGGATGAAGTGCTCCCATATTCCCTCAAGGGGAGCATTCCATTCCCTTTATGCTCTAGGGCTCCTTCTGCGTCATGTTCATTGAGGGTAATCTCACTGTTACTTCGAGCTCTCAGTGGAATAAACATTTTGGCTGGAGACCTGGGCCAATCACCCTGGAACTCCACTTCCTTGGACTTTCGAGGTATATGGTGCAGGCCACGGGCCTGTGAGGCATGGGAAGTATTTTCATAGTTTGGGCAGTAGTGCCCACTATGAAAACCTCCAAATTCAGTGTCCGCCATGGGTCTGTCCAAGTCCCTTGCAGAACCTAATGCAGCATCCTTCGTGACATCTCGCTTTGGAGGCCAGTCTGCGATTCGAGCTCGAACTCCCATTTTTGGCATGGCAGGGGTTGAACTCGCACGGGGCGCATTTTCACCTGCATAGCAGACGTTCCCATTCGGGACCCTGAATGGAGATGCATAGTAATCACAAGTGTTCGTACCTGTAAGAATGTCCACTCCGCCTACGACAATCCCACCAGCCTCCACCGTTTCATTCTGAACAGGCCGATAGCTTGTCATAGTCTATTAACACTCTGGCTCACTGGGAGTAACAGAAAGGTCCCAGTCATTTCTTTCACTGCTGGAAGCTGCTCATTCGAGCTTAAAGCACAAGTAATTTCAGTGAGCCAAAATGTAATTAAGGAGCAGCTCTGCAATATATCTGGATCTGAAGTCTCCTTTTATAATTCCATGTTGCCTGCATGCTTAATTACTTTGCAGCATTAAAAAAAAAAGGTAATGTGGAACACCCAGAATCGGAACGGTAGTTGGAGGTGGCTCAGTAATTCCAAATATACTCCTGACGCGTTTCAACACATTTACAGAAGTGTTGCATTCGATAGCAGATGGTAATCATCCTGCAACAAGAACAGAAAATATAAATTACTGATTTATACTTAAATGTAACCATATGATAGACAACTCAGAAATCCTGCAGTTTCACTGCACCACTGACTCGCATTTAGGACTGACCAAGGAAAACCGGGGATGGGGAACTTTTTAACCAACCAAAGAGTCGTTAGCTTATGAGAAGTTACCAACGAAGCCCAACATACGCGGATATGAGCTCAGTTGTGAGAAATGAGAGATTGAAGCAATAATGAGTAGGTGGGATTGATCCAACTAAACTAAATGAGCTTTCAGCCTTTGCCAGATCCAAAAACTCTAATTAGCAACTTAACTACTCACAGGGACTCTAAGCAGCTTACCACACATCTTCGCAAAAGTACTGGGGGAAGCTTGTAGAGGTCAACTTTCCCCAGTCTTTAAGATTTCCATTGGGAATGTCATTCTCACAATTGTTTAATTGGGGATGAAATATTGACGCGCTGTCTCAACATTATTATTTCCCTGCGTTTTGACCGTCACAAATTGCAACTCATCTAAAACAGTTAACCGAATCCTATCCTCATTTCCCAAGCATAGACACAAAAATCCTTCCATATTCCAAAATAGCTGCTCCTTACTCCTGTAATCCTGAGCTCTGGTACACTCACCCCAAATCCTTCCCTGCTCAAGGCCTACCTGGGATATGCCCTCGAGAAGGTGGCGATGAGCTGGCATCTTGAGCCCCTGCAGTCCGTGTGGTGTAGGTACATCCACAAAGCTGTTAGGGAGGGACTTTTACCCAAAGGCAGTGGAAGAACAGTGATACAATACCAAGTCAGGGTGGTGTGTCCCTTGGGAGGTGGTGGTGTTCCCATGCACCAGCTGCCTTCATCTGCAGAGGTTATGGGCTTTGAAAGATGCTGTTGAAGGAACTTGGGCAAATTGCTGCAGTGCATCTCGTAAAGGGTACATACAGCTGCCACTGAGAGAGTGTGGAATGACTGAAACGCTTAGGCTGGTGGATGCAATGTCGATCATGCAGCTTAGATGCAGTTGAGCTTCTGGAATGTTTTTGGGTCTCGAGGTCAGCAATTTTAAATTTGCCAGTGTCACTGATAGTGAGAATAGTTTGTCATGGGGCAGCACTCCTGATAAAGCAGCTCCAGATTCAGACTAGCTGTTCCTTTTGCGAGCTGAAGGAGCCATTATTATAGTGGCTGTTATAACGAGTGGAGAGTATTCCACCACATTCCTAGACTTGTGCTTTGTCGAAGGAGAAGGGGAATCAGGAGGTGAACTATTCGCTGCAGAATTCACAGCCTCTGACCTGCTCTTGCAGCAGCAGTTCAGTTATGTTTCTGGTGAATGGTAACCCTAGGATGTTAATGGTGAGGATTCAGTGATGGTAGTACTCTTAAACATCAGGGAAGATGGTTTGATCGACCCCTATTGGTGGCAGCCATTGTTTGATGGTTGAATATAGATTTGACTCGTACTTCACTCAGCATCATCCAGTTATTTCTACTTTTCATAGAATTTGCAGTGCAGGGGGCCATTTGGCCCATCATGTCTGCACCGGCCCTCAGAAAGAGCACCCACACCTCCATCCTATCCCCGTAACCCAGTAACCCCACCTAACCTTTTGGACACTAAGAGATAATTTAACATGGCCAATCTACCCGACCTGCACATCTCTGGACTGTGGGAGGAAACCGGAGCACCCGGAGAAAACCCACGCACACACGGGGAGAGAAAAAGTGGAAGCTGCACAAAGACAGTCACCCGAGGCTGGAATTGAACCCAGTACCCTGGCGTGTGAGACAACAGTGCTAACCACTGTGCCACCCAAGTGTTGTGTGTTTTATTAAAGGCAAATGATGATAAAAGCATGGGCAGGTGTTGGGGGTACAAGGACAGGCTTTTGCAATAAAACTGCCCACCTGTTTGCAATACTATAATAATGGAAGAGTAGATATTTCTTTGTTGTACAAACAAATTTAGCATTTCTACTGAATGCAACATTGCACGGCACCACACAATATAACTTAAAATTTTCAAATACTCGTTTCTTTCACCCATTTCCTATTCAATATGTGTGATGCACATATTGAAAATGGGGTCTTTCTTGACAGGCAAGGAAAGATTCCCAAAAAGTCAGTTGTGCAGTTACAGAGAGCGGTGGGGGAATGGTCGTTGATCGATTTGAACTGCGCAAGTAGATAAACATCGGGGTAATATAGAAATGGCTCAAGTAGCCATAGTGTTTGTCTGATACAGTATGCTTCACTTAATTCATTATAATAATGGCTCTTTCAGCTCCCAAAGGGAACAGCGTGGTCTGAATCTGGAGATACTTTACCCTGAGTATTGTCCATGACAAACGGTTCTCTCACTATCCATAACCCTGACAAATATAAAATCACTGATCTCACGAGACCCAAAGGCATTAAAGATCCAGGGGAATACAGGTTATGTGAGCAGCCAGCGATGAGGCACTTCCTGCACTTGGCAACTTTGTGCATGAATATAATCTCTCACGACAGAAGCACACAGAAAGAACCAGTTACTCGTCCATTCTCCAGCGTGCTCGGGACAAACATTGACTGAATTTAAAAAATTAAATCTGTTTGGAAATAAATTGAATTGAGATTCTTTGTCACTGAGCTACTCGGGCAGCACGGTAGAACTAGTGGATAGCACTGTGGCTTCATAGCGCCAGGGTCGATTCCCAGCTGGGTCACTGTCTGTGCGGAGTCTGCACGTTCTCCCCGTGTCTGCGTGGGTTTCCTCCGGGTGCTCCGGTTTCCTCCCACAGTCCAAAGATGTTCAGCTTAGGTGGATTGGCCATGATAAATTGTCCTTAGTGACCAAAAAAAGGTTAGATGGGGTTATTGGGTTACGGGGATAGGGTGGAAGTGAGGGCTTAAGTGGGTCGGTACAGACTCGATGGGCCGAATGGCCTTCTTCTGCACTGCATGTTCTATGTTCTATTTGTTACAGTAAAATTTGAATGAGGCATGCACACTCTGCATCTGAGCAAGCAGACACGCAACAGGGTCAGAGCAGAAGTGACAGCGAATCACAAAGGAAAATCAGGAACGGTGGCGCCTATATACTGCAGTGTCCGAGCACTGCTTTCCCGAATCTAAAACAAGGAGGCAGAAGTGTCTTGGGTCAAGTCCAAGATTATAAACCAGTGGCATCCTGCCTAAAGTCCACAGGATGCAGTGGCTGGAAACTGAAGACCTAAAATGGTCAAATCCTTATTTCGAATGCGAGATGCACCTCTGCAAATCACCAACGTATCTTGTGCCTTGGATGCCCCCCGATCAGACGAGTATGTTTCAGAGTATTGACGTTATACAGAACGCTGCATCGAAACACTGCATACAGAAAGTGACAGGCAGGAAAAGGCCAGCTGGCCCATCAAGCCTGTCACACCACAGCAGCCACAACTATAGACTTCCTCCCTTCCTCTCCCAAGTGTAACCTCCTGGGAGATTTAAAAAAAATAAAAAGCGAGAGGTCAGCATGAGGCACAGCAACATACTGAACGCAATCAAGTGTCATTTAAGGAACTGAAGCATAAATTAATTTGTCTTTAAAAATCAACAAAGCCCAGAATTCCAAAACTCAGAGATTGGATTTCCTAATCTGCTGCCAAGAGAAGGGGTAAATGATCTGGAGACCACCCCCCTCCCCAATCAGACCCAACACAATAGAATAGCAATGAGAACACATTCAACAACAAAAATCATGCACCCTAAAGTTTTCTGTCGACACAATCTCATGTCTGCCTTAATCAGCTGCAGCAGAATCGATTTACAGGAGATCTGTTTTTTGAGATTGCTATAAAAGGTGCGCAGGGTACGAGAATTTTTCAAAGGCCGGACTCAACGTAATTGTTGTGTTATGTACTCTGGGATAACACAGGCTGCAACTCGATGCAGCTTTGACCAAAAGATACTCCAGGCTTTGAAGTAAGTTCAATGTGATTTATTGAACCATTAGCACAGTTCTCTATGAATTTGACTCTCCTGCTAATCTTGCTATAGTAACTCAGTCTAACTAACCAGTCTGCTCTAAGCCACGTGGTGGGTGTCATGCTTCTGATCTGCCCCTGTCCTACTCTCCAAGTGTCACCGATGGAAAGAGACAGAGCATGTGTGCCCTGTCCTATATATGGGTTGTGAAATGCCCCCTTGTGGTAGTGTCACCTCTGGGTGTCTTGACTGCCCATTGGTCGTGTCCTATTCTATGTGTTCATTAGCTGTATGTCTGCATGTCATTACGTATCTGGTGCGCCCTCTAGTGTTTACTTAGTCGTAGTGTATTCACATTACCCCCTTGTGTATTTACAGTGATGCATATCACCACAGTAATGGAGGAATAGCCAGACTGTCAATTACAGGTCACACTACGAGTCTTGCTAAATTTGCATGAGTTATACTGCAGTTGTAGACCAAACGCTAGAATTCTTCCAAATACACTCAGACCAGTGTGGCATGTGCTGCAATAACAAATCTAGCATCAATCCACATTCCCCTGAATGTACCACCAGAAGGCAGCCAGTCTTCAGAACATACAGACAGAAGGCCAGAAGCAGTTGAGGGAACAGGTGTCTTTTGGATTCCAACATTAAAAAAACAACATGCTGGAAATACTCAATCAGGCAGGATCTGTAAAAGACGCACAGTTAACATTCCGGGTCATGGCGACCTGCCATCAGAACTTTAGCAAGTTAGAAATGTAAGCTAGTGCATACACCAGCTTGAAAATGCTTGCATTTCAAAAACATAATCTTTACTGTCACAAGTAGGCTTACATTAACACTGCAATGAAGTTACTGTGAAAAGCCCCTAGTCGCCACACTCCGCCGCCTGTTCATCGGGAGAATTCAGGATGTCCAATTCATGTCTTTCGGGAATTGCGCGAGGAAACCGGAGCACTCGTAGGAAACCCACGCAGACATGGGGAGAATGTGCGGACAGTGACCCAGCCGGGAATCGAACCCGGGTCCCTGGCGCTGTGAGGCAGCAGTGCTAACCACTGTGCCGCCATATTTCGATTTAGTTCTGATGAAAGGGCATCTCGAACTGAAAGGTTAACTCTGTTTCTCTCCACAGTATTTCCAGCGCTCAGATTGCCAGCATCCACAGTTATGTTGTGTGTTAAGGTGTGTTAAGCTTCACAGCGCCAGGGTCCCAGGTTCGATTCCTCGCTGGGTCACTGTATGTGCAGAGTCTGCAAGTTCTCCCGGTATCTGCATGGGTTTCCGCTGGGTAATGTAACAGAGGGTGTTTCCTCCCACAAGTCCAAAGATGTGCAGGTTAGGTGGATTGGCCGTGATAAATTGCCCTTAGTGACCAAAAAGGTTAGGAGGGTTTATTGGGTTACGGGGATAGGGTGGAAGTGAGGGCTTAAGTGGGTCGGCGCAGACATCGATGGGCCGAATGGCCTCCTTCTGCACTGTATGTTCTATGCTCAGCATCAATATCGCAACTAACACGTGTACGACCCCATCAGACCTATGGTACATTATTTAATGATTAGGTATTTTCTCTGAACATCGGGAAGCTCAATCACTGCTGAAGGACTTGTGACCCCACCAACTGAACCTAACAGAGTGGGATCCAGGTCTTTCTGAATGAAGCAGGGTTGGGAAAAGTTTAATTCAGTTTCCCATGGGCAAAATCCCAAGTCCAAAGCAGCCACGATTATTAGGACAGGGTGAATGGGAACTGCAATACCACATTCAGAGCTGTCAACTCAAATACCATCAAGCAGCCAGCTAATGCTCTAACTGAATCAGAGGCTTTGAGAGATCAGGGAAGAATGTTCGGTACTAATAAAGCTGACAAATGGCAGCACCAGAATACACAATCCACTCCGTACACAATGCAAAGTGTGCAAACAGAGCCACGGGAGTTTGAGAGAGGCAGAAATTAAATGCATCACTAAGTGTCATGCTGCGTGCAGCTCCAGAGCTGTGTGTACACTGTGGGAACACCCTCTGTTACATTACCGAAAACAACACACTTTTTCCCTACCGAAGACTTTTCAAATTGATTACCGTTTCCAGAGATAAACAAAGATTATCCCCATGCTGTGCCGAGCCCACCCACCCCCAGTGCCACGCCAAACATAATTACCTTTTCAATGGTTCACAAAGGCAACTGGATCAGGGGTTATGGGGAGAAGGCAGGAGAATGGGGATGAGGGAAACATGATTAAACATGGAGCAGACTCGATGGGCTGAATGGCCCAAATCTGCTCTGGTGTCTTATTAATTTTTGTCACATGTAGGCTTACATTAACACTGCAATGAGGTTACGGTGAAAAGCATAGGGTCACATGCGTGTAAAACATGGGCTAAAGATGCAACCTATAACCTGGACCTTGTGGCAAACTGAGTTAAGTGGAGTGACGGAGCAGCTACAAAACAACCAGGTTTTACCAGGTTTTGTATCAATACAAGAATATATTTTTTTTAAAATAAATTTAAAGTACCCAATTCATTTTTTCCAATTAAAGGGCAATTTTGCGTGGCCAATCCACCTAACCTGCATAAGTTTGGGCTGTGGGCGCGAAACAATAAGGCAGCACGGTAGCACAGTGGTTAGCACTGTGGCTTCACAGCTCCCGGGTCCCAGGTTTGATCGCTGGGTCACTATCTGCGTGGAGTCTGCACGTTCTCCCCATGTCTGCGTGGGTTTCCTCCGGGTGCGCCGGTTTCCTCCCACAGTCCAAAGATGTGCAGGTTAGGTGGATTGGCCGTGCCAAATTGCCCTTAGTGTCCAAAAAAGGTTACAGGGTTACGGGGATACAGTGGAGGTATGGGCTTAGGTAGGGTGTTGTTTCCAAGGGCCAATTGCAGACTCAATGGGCTGAATGGCCTCCTTCTGCACTGTAAATTCTATGATCCATGAACCCACGCAGAACGGAGAGAATGTGCAAACTCCACACAGACACCTGGGGGCGGGATCGAACTTGGGGCCTTGGTGCCGTGAGGCAGCAGTGCTAACCCACTGCGCCACCATGCTGCCCAATACAAGGAGATCTAAATGGATGGCAGCAGATATCGGTCATCATTTGAATGTCAGGAACTACAGAACTAATTCCAGCTTGGCATCATAAAATTAATATAAAAACAAAGAACGCAAATGGGCACCTAAACAAAACAAAAGAGGCTACAAACAGGATAACACGGTGAACCACCCTCAATTGAATACAGTGCTTAAACATGAAGCCAATTTTTAAAAAATTTCAAACGGGAGCCAGGGGACTTGTAGGGGATTGTGGGCTACAAGGTTTAACTAGCATATATAATTCATCTGTCACTCCATCGTATTACTTACAGCACAGAAACTGGTCTTTCAGCATAACTAGTCCAGACCAGTATTTAAACTGCACTGGAATCTCTTCCCAACAATTCATCCAAGCACTGGGAGGGGGGTCTGCAATGTTATACCCAAGAACTTCTTCATGGGTCGTTGCACCAGTTTATCTAGGATTTTGGTCAATCGTCCGTGGAAGCTAGTTGGTTGATTCAGAAAACTCCAACAAAATTCTCTCGGGACGTGAAGTGCACGACTGTGAGCCACGTATCTATCAGGAAAAGGGCAAGTTCTTTCACAAGCCATTCCACCTGGGAATACTGGCAGTAAGAAAAAAACCTGAAACCTTTTACATGTCACAATTGCAAGTTTCTGCATGCTGTTTCTGACACGGATGTGAAGCACCCAGGCACACATTTGTCAGATTGTCTCAGTACTGATTTTGGTAATCCTACTTTCCCACAACTATTAAGCAATGGCTGGTGCTGACAGATGTCTGGCGATTGGAGGCGGCGCAGTGTATAGTTATCCTTCTGCGGCAGGCCAGTGCAGACCTGCTTCCAAACGTTGGACAATGTGAGTCAGTGGGCTTACAGCAGTTCAAGTTTGAAGGAGAGACAATATGTCGTGCCAACTTTCTCAACTATTTACACAGGAATAAAAATCAGCGGCTTTTGTCTTTTTGTTGGGAGTTAAAACTGAAGCCCAATTCATCGAGATGGCAGCTTTACAAGCTCCAGTGTGGCTTCTAAAATAACCCTACATTGTAACAGAAAAAGGCAGTGTAGGTTACAACTGGCATTTACTCCAAATGGCCAGCGTTCGCTTCCCGTTGCTACATCAAACTTGGGTACGCAGTTTCACAGGCTGCATACCTCTTGGTAGCTCAATCTAATGGCTTAGCTACATACACGAGCCCAGCAGTGACCATTAGAATCGTACAGCAAGGAAAATCAAGTCTGTGCTGTGCTTTTTAATATTTAAAAAAAAAAGTAATCTGGTTAGTCTTGCTCTTTCCCATATTCCCGCAATGTTTCCTCCTGCAATTCCCTTTTGATTTGGGATCCACCGTCCTACCTATTATCTGGCTGTTCAACCACAGAGGTCACCACAGTTGAGCCCAATGTTACCCACACTGACCAACAACACACATGCACAATCCAGCGGGAAGCAATCGGGAACAGGAATTCAGGTTAAGGCTGTGCCTCTAGCACAAGGCCACATAGGTCAATAGTTTTGCAGTTCAGTTTGCCAGAGAATGACTTGCCTGCCATCAGTCCTACACTGGGGCACATTTGTGCACAAAACAGAGACCTTAGAAGCAGCAAATTATTTTTGAAAAGCTCTTTTCTCTGGAAAGAAAATAAAAAAAGTGTTTCCACATCAGCAATCTTTCAGCTGTCATGCTTTACATGGCAACCGTTTCCCACCAGTTGCGCGTATTTAGGTACAACAATTTTCTACTGCTGTAATTAAGTTAGACTTCAATTGTCTGTGTACTGTATGAGGTGCACCAGTAAACTCACTTTGCCGGAAGCTTGCCGAGCGTCAGGCGCTCGATCACAGGCTGCTGCTGCTGCTGGCTGATCGGCCTAGGAAACAATCTATTATGCTGCCTCTCACTCACACACACACACACACTAAACGTAGTATTTTATCTATCGCCTGCACTTCATTCACCAAGTTATATTATCCAGCAATTGTGTGTTAAGACATCTTTCAGGCTGATTTTTCCACATTTCACGCGTTACAAAACAGAATGGAACTCACTGCTGAAAGAAAACGCCACAGTATTATGCTGGTAGGGTCGGAATCATATGCTGGAAAAACGATCGATGAACAATGCAGTTAATTCTACTCAGTGATTGATTTATTAACCACCTCACCTAGTGCATATGCAAAATTATTAGGCCAAATCGAAATTCTGAAGATCAGTTACATTATCCATTATTTAACAGCTACTACACTGCATTACCGTAGAGAAAGCAGTGAGCTCACTACGTACATTAGAGCAAGATCAATCATGCCACTGATCGTTATCTACATTTACAGATTAGTAGAAACTCTCCTGCTTCTCACCCAGGAACAATCTCCATTTGTTGTCCCGCTTTCTGAAAACGAAAGGCTTCGCCAGACTTTACGATGAATCCTCCACACACGCTGGCTGGCAAAGTAATGGCTATGCCTCCTTGTGACATCCATCCACATGGTACTCCAGCTCAGACAGCGTTACACAAAAGCTGATGCATTGGAAAGGCAGTTAGTTTCAACCAATGCCGAATTATTAACACATACACCCTGCATAGCCCGAGGAGACAGCTGGCAGGAAGCTTCGCCATGTGCATGATGCATAATCAAAGAATGAAAACTAACTACACCATTCATCTCTTTCTACCCTCCACTCAACATCCTCCACATCCTGCTACGGGCAAAGCCAGCATTCAGGATGAGGATTGAGGCACTGGATGGGAATAGTTGGGCATGGATTTAACATTTGGAAAGATCCCAAAGATTAAAAGCACATGTATGTAAACATATCGCTCTGGAACAGCTTTGCAGATATCACCAATGGAAAGATCGATAAAGTATTTTGAGAATATGAAAAGAACAGTCAAAGGACAGGGAATGGGACAACATAGAACAATAAGGTTTTTAGCCAGAGGTGTGGCAGTAATACAGACAACACTACTGGCAGCACGGTAGCATGGTGGTTAGCATAAATGCTTCACAGCTCCAGGGTCCCAGGTTCGGTTCCCGGCTGGGTCACTGTCTGTGCAGAGTCTGCACGTCCTCTCCGTGTGTGCGTGGGTTTCCTCCGGGTGCTCCGGTTTCCTCCCACAGTCCAAAGATGTGCGGGTTAGGTGGATTGGCCATGATAAATTGCCCGTAGTGTCCTAAAAAGTAAGGTTAGGGGGGGGGGGGGGGGTTGTTGGGTTACGGGTATAGGGTGGATACGTGGGTTTGAGTAGGGTGATCATTGCTCGGCACAACATCGAGGGCCAAAGGGCCTGTTCTGTGCTGTACTGTTCTATGTACTGGTTATTCTGCAAGTCACTGCTTTGAGGCAGATTAAGCAGAAAACCATTTTGCTCAACAAAGACGTCTCATTCAAGAAAAGATGGCAATGACTTTCTGGCACCCACTCAGCTGATAAGTAACTCCTTTTTGGTGGAATCCTGGATATAGCCCTATAATTGGTTGATCAGACGGGCCCTGCAGGAGCTGATGCTAAACACGGTCTGTACCTCTCCAACTCAATAAATTGGCACCAGAGCAACAGTTACAAGTACTTGAATTTGTAATGTGGAGTGCTAGAGTAGGATAAACAAATTAGTTCAAGCAGAATTAATCCCAACTTGGCTTACCTGTGGAACATTGGGGTTTAATTTCCAAACTGTCTTTGCGGGAGGGGACATAAATGTACAAGTATTGTTTTTCCAGTAAACCAGATTTATGATGATCAAAATTGCCACAGGGATGAATAGAGGGGGAGCTGAGTTTCAGCCAGATAATGCAAGTATTCATCGTCACAGGTAGGTGACAAGAGAAGGGTTGAATCCCATTGAACAGATTTGTTCCATTGATTGGTTATAGATGCTGTCCTTCCCTTAATTCAGGACCTTGCCAGAAGGCAATTGCAACATCTGCCATGGGAATGTCCCTTTAAGAAAGATTTGGTCTTACCACATGACCTGTAGCGCGGCTTTGGCGATGTCATTTGTGGGTGGAGCTGGGCTGTAGCTGTCAGGTGAGAGGATGTTTAGTGTTTGGGTTTCAGTTTGTTGTTCTGGACTGCAGAAGAGAAGCAGTGTTGCCCTGTTTTCATGTTAAAGCTGTTCCAGTGAACTGAAACCACACTGGGTGTGTCAAACTGCCGTGGTAACATTAAAGCTAGAGTTGCTTTCCGGAAGGAGTTTTGAATCTGCTAGTTGGAACTGGATCAGAATCTCCGGGAAAGGACCAGTCCCATTCAAGTGCGATTACAGTGTGCTGGGCCACACCCTTGAAAGGGGTTTTGGTTTATTGGATTTTGTATTGAATTGGAACAGTTACTATGGGGATTCATTAAGCGTTATATACATAGATTATTGTAGCTGTTGTATTTTTTTTAAATGTTTGTACTGGATAACAAATTCTTGTGTTTTATATATGTTAACTACATTCTTATAATAAAGCCTAGGAAGTCTGATGAATCATAGAATTTACAATCAGAAGGCCAAATAAATTATACTGTGATGCAAAAAGGTCATTAGGATTCAGCAGGAATCACTCTTTGCGGTTTTCTGGCATTGCCACATGTGCACACACACTCAACTAATTTGACAATGCCACGAGTGCTGATACGAAACAATAATAATAATCTTTATTAGTGTCACAAGTAGGCTTACATTAACACTGCAATGAAGTTACTGGGAAAAGCCCCTAGTCGCCACACTCCAGCGTCTATTCGTGTACACAAGAGGAAGAATTCAGAACGTCCAATTCACCCAACAAGCACGTCTTTCATAGAATTTACAGTGCAGAAGGAGGCCATTCGTCCCATCGAGTCTGCACCAGCCCTTTGAAAGAGCACCCCACCTCAGCCCACACCTCCACCCCATCCCCATAACCCCACCTAACCTTTTGGGACACTAAGGGCAATTTAGCACAGCTAACCCACCTAACCTGCATATCTTTGGACTGTGGGAGGAAACCCGAGCACCTGGAGGAAACCCACGGAGACATGGAGAGAACGTGCAGACTCCGCACAGTGTGACCCAAGCCGGGAATCAAACCTGGGATCTTGGCTCTGTGAAGCAACAGTGCTAACCACTGTGCTACCATGCCGCCCAATCAAGCTTCAGGTTCTGAATCTGATCAGAGTGAGAAACCAAAAGCTTCAATTTCATGCTTTGGGTAATTAAATTACTGCCGTGCTTATATATATATATTTAGGGGCCTCACGGTAGCATGGTGGTTAGCATCAATGCTTCACAGCTCCAGGGTCCCAGGTTCGATTCCCGGCTGGGTCACTGTCTGTGTGGAGTCTGCACGTCCTCCCCGTGTGTGCGTGGGTTTCCTCCGGGTGCTCCGGTTTCCTCCCACAGTCCAAAGATGTGCGGGTTAGGTGGATTGGCCATGCTAAATTGCCCGTAGTGTAAGGTTAATGGGGGGATTGTTGGGTTACGGGTATACGGGTTACATGGGTTTAAGTAGGGTGATCATTGCTCGGCACAACATCGAGGGCCGAAGGGCCTGTTCTGTGCTGTACTGTTCTATGTTCTATGTTCTATATATCTGCCTGGAGAATTTCACAGCAACCAACTGCAAACATTTCTCGATAAAGCAGCATGTTGATATCACAAATATTCAGACCACAGTGCAATCATCGCACACCAAGAACAGATAGCTCAATAACAACATGCCACCAAAAGAAAATCACAAGATTGTACGGATAAGGAAGTTGGATCAGTCCATGCTGATTTACCCACCCAGAGAGATGAAAAATCAGATAAAAACAAAATACCCGCAGATGCTGGAAATCTTAAATAAAAACAGAAAATGCTGGATAAACTTAGCAGGTCTGGTAACACCAATTCTTGTGGAGTTAGCGTTTTGGATGAATGACCCTTCTACGGAACAGTCTACAGAAAAGTCAGCATTGTTGCATTCGGGATTTTTGCCTCTTCAATTCTGTCTGGAAGTTTATTTCACACGATCATTCTGTTTCAGATATCTATCCTAAAAGTAACCTTCACTATTTGGAAACCGTGTTCCCATCTTCTTTGTGATGTTTAAGTGGAGTGCCTCAAGACATTAGATTATGTTAACAGCTCAATATACAGACAATTTGTTGTTGTTCCCCTGCTAGAGTTTAACGTAATATCTCAGGTAAATTTTCTCTACACCCTTAACAATCTTCCACAATCTTTGCTTATTGGCAACACTTCAAAATTGCTCTCATTTATTGACCAAACTCGATGCAGATTCAAAATCTGGCCTAACTAAAACACAATATAAATTGATAGTGACCCTCCTCGGATATTTATACTCTACACCAAAACTAGATTTCACAAAACGCATTAAAATTGAAATTGTGCACATTCTAAAATAATAATCAACCTCCAGGCTGCAATCTAATTTTGGGGGTTTGCCCATCTCGTCCCTTTCACAAAGCACCAGAAAATGCACCAAATGGACTGCTGCTAATGTTTTTGATGCAATTATTTATTTTTAAAATAAATTTGAAGTACACAATTCTTTTTCTTTCCAAATTAAGGGATAATTTAGTGTGGCCAATCCACCTTCCTTACATATCTAATCAAAGCAAATTGCTGCGGAGGCTGGAATCTGAAACCAAAAAGAAAAGGCTGGAAAATCTCAGCAGGTCCGGCAGCATCTGTAGGGAGAGAAGAGAGCCAATGTTGAGTCCAGGTGACCCTTTGAGTGTCATTTAGACTCTAAACGTTGGCTCTTTTCTCTCCCTACAGATGCTGCCGGACCTGCTTGAGATTTTCTGGTATTTTCTCTTTGGTTCCCTACCTATCTTTTGGGTTGTGGGGGTGAAACCCAAGCAAACACAGGGAGAATGTCCATACGGACAGTGACCCGGGGCTGGGGTCGAACCCGGGTCCTTGTCGCTGTAGGCAGCAGTGATAACCACTACGCCACCATGCCAGCCTTCCATGCAATTGTAACAGGGCTAATCAAATCTAAGAGCTCCACTCTACATGTTAACCTATTAAAATACTTTTATATTTGAACCTTCTGTACTTTGGGCTATGGGAAAGTAATGATTGATTGTGACCTTCTGCTAAAAGTGGCTCCTTCTGACAAATTAAGTTCTTTACCCGTCAGTCTGGTCTCAATAAAACTAGAGAGGGATCTGTAGGTATGGTACTATTTATTTTTAAACAACTTGCAAGGCTGACCCGCTCTATAGAGACTCAGAACACATACAGTCTCCTGTAGCTCCCAGAATCAAGTGAGACCGAGGACAAAGATCTTCTATACATATCATTCAAATGGCATCAAGTTTCACATACAAGATTCCCATAGGTCATCCTATACACCTCCTGACCTGGCCACATATCCTGATTCACTTGATATCCTGGCTCACTCTGCATTCCTCAAACCTAGGCCTCTTTTTACCCAGCATTCTTTTCACCATCCTCTGCACGAGGCTCCCCTCCCCACTTCCTGGCCATGCTTCGCTCAATTCCTTTGTTCATTGCCTGCTAACTCACTACCATCAACCTGGCTCTATCCTCTACATTATTCTAACTAATTATCCCATTTTATATCACATTCGTTTGTTC
Organism: Scyliorhinus canicula; assembly: GCF_902713615.1. Lineage (NCBI taxonomy): Eukaryota > Metazoa > Chordata > Chondrichthyes > Carcharhiniformes > Scyliorhinidae > Scyliorhinus > Scyliorhinus canicula. The sequence goes on from NC_052172.1 coordinate 19,284,659, forward strand.
AATTCCTCACTTCAGTAGAATTGCAGATCAGGTGAGAACGTGACCATTTTCCTTTCATGATAAAGGAGTCAGTGTTAACAAGAGCAGGTGACGGACAAATACAACTCTCCCGTAATCCAAACTGCTTTCTCATCAAATATATTCGGTTCAATCTGATGCCCATTTCATATCTTATTCCAGCAACTACTTGACTTGAGTGGTGCCAACATTATACGGGAAAGGCAGCATTCTTTGAGGCGATGTCCAAGGTTGTGGGGGAGAGGATGGAGCCGTACCAGAGAGTGGCAGTCTTCAGGGCATCAGACCAGCCAGAACTTCATATGGGGAAAGAGGGGCCGACGACCTTCCATTTGCTTCCCTAATCGCCCGCCTGCCGATGGTCAGCACCACCCACAACTGCAGACAGGCTGGCAGACCCATCGGTATTTCTCCACCTGGAGAAGATCAAATACACCACCCGAGGGTTGGATGATGGCTTCCATAAAGCGCGGGGAGCCATTCATCAGCCTATTCGAAGACTTGTTTCATCCATTTCTTGTACAGTGTAAAAATGCAACCTTAAATAAGTATATTTATTAGGAAAAAAAAAGAGGGGAGGAAATATTCCACTTAAATCTACACAAGTTGAGATGATTCTACTATTTTCAGCTCATTACCAAGCTCACAAACTGGCTTCTCCAAGCATGTGTCAACTCTGAGAGTGAAGAGCAATCTTAACAGCAAGTTCAAATGGAGATAGTATAAAAATCCCAAATGCTTTAAAACAGTATTTATTTTCCTGGATTACACTATCTGTACAGTAAGCATATCAGAATGTCTCAATTACATTAACATCTTGCATACACTCAACAGGCATTGATTATCACTCAGGGCTGTGTCAGATTGCTAAATAATGGTTCTCAAAGGGGAAACTACAAAACACCAGCCACCCAAAGTTATCCCATGGTTTGAAAATGCCAAAGGGCAGGATCACATTCCCAGCTGAAGCTCTCGGGCTGCTCTGTGCTATTAGGATGTTATTTCGCAGTCATTAATCCTTCTCTTGCATATGCCCAACAGCCAAACTCGGAGACAATTTCAGAGTTTAATATCAATTAATACATAGGAAATAACTGTCAGTAGCCAACCCAGAGGGACACACGTGATTCCAGTGACTGGCCCTGCCAGAGTTCATTGAATAGATATTGTACCCCCTGGTCTAAGCTTTACAGCCCCAATAACGTGGGCGTTGTACATGAATAACTAATCACTGGCACCAGTGGACACATGCAGGCCATGATACTCGTTGGTAATAATAGCTTGAATAGCAGCACACAACTGCAATCACAAAGGCAAAATTGAGAGATTAAAGGGCTTCAATCATGTGAAGCGGAGATTACAAGATCTCTGCCTCAAAGATCAGAAGCTTCTGCTTCAGTTGGTTAGGAATGTGCCACAGTCTCTCGCCACTTAACCCTCTGTATGCTAGGGGGAGAATTGGACGGGGTAAAAAGCAAACAAAGGTAGGAGGCAACATCTCAAATTTAGTCAGGAAATTGCTCCTTTAGCTAAACTTGTTTAATTAATTCTAATAATAATCTTTATTGTCGCAAGTTGGCTTACATTAACACTGCAATGAAGTTACTGTGAAAATCCCCTAGTCGCCACACTCCGGCGCCTGTTCGGGTATACGGAGGGAGAATTCAGAATGTCCAATTCACCCTAACAAGCACGTCTTTCGGGACTTGTGGGAGGAAACCGGAGCACCCGGAGGAAACCCACGCAGACACGGGGCGAACGTGCAGACTCCGCACAGACAGTGACCCAAGCCGGGAATCGAACCTGGGACCCTGGTGCTGTGAAGCCACAGTGCTAACCACTGTGCTGCATAGAAATTCAGAAATAAACTGGATAATCAGCTGCCACTATTTAATCTTGACGTGGAGATGCCGGCGTTGGACTGGGGTGAGCACTGTAAGAAGTCTTACAACACCAGGGTTCACCTGAGGAAGGAGCAGTGCTCCGAAAGCTAGTGTTTGAAACAAACATGTTGGACTTTAACCTGGTGTTGTGAGGCTTCTTACTATTTAATCTGACATCCACGGACAATTCTCTCCCACCTTGTACTATATAGTGCGGACAATTCAATACAAACTCATTCGAAATGACTCGAACCATCAAACTATCTGACCACAGTGGTCATACTGGATTGGTCTCAGAAACCCTTGGTTTGATGGAGGGGGGTGGAGGTGTGTGTGTGTGTGTTTGTGAGAGAGAGAGAGAAGAGCAAAATCAGGCAGAATTACCACCTTAATGTGCACGAAGAAGAGGATTGAGCATGTCTGTTATGCCCTCTGTAGGGTACGCTTACTGTCTCAGCTGCCACATAACAAATGGCAACATGCCAGACAACCATGGAAAGTACTGCCCAGTGTGAGCCATTTCCTTTTAGATCATTTCATTAACAGGATGTGGACGTCACCGGCAAGGCCAGGATTCATTTTCATTCCCAATTTCCCTTGGGAAGGTGGAACTGAGTTCAGTAGCTCGTCAGAGGACAGTCAGAGTCAACCGGATAGCGGTGGTCTGGAGTTGCAGATGGGCCCAGGCCTGTTGAGAATGGCAGATTTCCTTCCTTAAAAGGACATTAGTGATCCAGATGGGGCTTTATGATGACCCAACAGTTCCATGGTCAAAATAACTGATCAGTTTTGTTTATTCCAGATTTATTAAACTGAATTTAAATCCCTCTTAGCTGCTGAGTCGAGTGGAATTTCTTGGCTCCAAATCATTAGCTCAGGAACCAGATTACAAACCATTAACATAACTGTATTATAACTGTTCAGATTACAAACTGGATTGAAACAAATATCAGAGTTTTTTTTAAACTAGTAATATTTTTCTTATTTTCAGTTAATAACCACATTTCAAGTACACCAGTTAAAATCTTCTGCCATGCACAGGGTACATTGGGGATGTTGATGAAGGTTAATATCCCAATACTCTTGATCGCTGGCCATGGAGTGTGGGAAGGGGAGAATCCCAACCAACTCTTACACGTGTCTCCAAGTTAGCTGTGCACACCAGGGGTCACACCACAGGATCTCAACACGTCAGTTGTGCAGGAGGAAGTCAGGGGTCCACCAGCTCTTGCTGCTGTGGGGAACGTCACGCCTTCACATGGGGCTGAAGTCTGGGAATGGCAGAAATCCCAAGAAGGGTGGCACAGTGGTTGGCACTCTGCCTCACAGCGTTGAGGTCCCAGGTTCGATCCCGGCTTTGGGTCACTGTCCGTTTGGAGTTTGCACATTCTCTCCCCCCCGTGTCTGCGTGGGTTTCGCCTCCACAACCCAAAGATGTGCAGGGTAGGTGGATTGGCCACGCTAAAAACACAAGGTGTGTGGTACACGCAAGGGCATAGTCCTGACGTTCAGTAAGGCAATACTGTCAGTCACCCGAGAGTCTGGGACACAGACAGCACTAGTCCCATGGAAAGAGATATGGAATAGGTGGTCCCCAAAACCGGATTTCTGTTGTGAATAGAAACAGAGAAAGAGAAGGCCTTGGCCAATGAAGTAAACAAATTTATGACGAGATTCGCATGAGGTTAACCTCTGGTTCCCGTTACACTCAACAAGAGGTAGCTCTTTTGAGAGAGAGGAGATACTACTGAAATGATGCCGGAAAGGGGAAAGAAATAAACACACCCGAGAATGTTGAAATTGCAAAGAAAATAAAGAGTTTCTGCAGGAAAAAGGCTAAAGAGAAATGGCATCATGAGATGGAAAGAAATCACAAAATGTTAAGTTGTGCACCAGAATCTTTGACAGATAAGAGGCGATAGCAACAGATAGTAAATGCAGAAAACAGAAAAGATGATAAACTATTGTTTGAAATAGATAATGTTTTTATTGTCTTTTTTGTCTTTATCTTGAGGACTTCCTCGACTTGGATCATATATTCTGTCCATTGTTTTGCTACTGCATCATTTTTTTTCATTTAAAAAAAGTACCCAATTCATTTTTTCCAATTAAGGGGCAATTTAGTGTGGCCAATCCACCTAACCCTGCACATCTTTGGGGTTGTGGGGGGCGAAACCCACGCAGACACGGGGAGAATGTGCAAACTCCACACGGACAGTGACCCAGAGCCAGGATCGAACCTGTAAGGCAGCAGTGCTAACCACTGCGCCACCGTGCTGCCCTGGTCTGAACTTTCAACATGAATATGCTTGGCTTGGATACAGCAGCCTTTGTAGCCAGAATTCCCTTCGTAAATCCATGTTGGCTGTCTGACACTGCCACTGTTTTACAAGTGCCCTACGATTAAATCTTTTATAATGGACTCCAGCATTTTCCCCATTACCCAGGTCAGGCCGACTGATCTATAAATCATTTTTTTCTCTCCCTCCCTCTCTTACAAAGTGCGGTTACATTAGCTCCCCTCCAATCTGTGGGAACTGTTCCAGAATTCATAAAACCTTGGAAGATGACCACCAATGTATCTACTATTCCTCGGGCCACTTGTTAGGTACTCTGGGATGTAGATTATCAGGCCCTGGGGATTTATCAGCTTTCAATCAATTTTCCCTATTAATATCGACTTCCTCCAAGTTCCTGCTTCTCACTAAACCCAGTGTTCTCCAACATTTCTGGTACCTGGTTTGTGTCCTCCTTTGTGAAGACAGAACCAAAGTATGTATTTAGTTGGTCAGCCATTATAAATTTGTTCCTCGTTATAAATTTCCTTGTTTCCGATTATAAGGGACATAACATTTGTCTTCAGCCATCTTTCTTTTCACATACCTGGAAGAACTTTTACAGTCAGTTTTTAATGTTCCCTGCAAGCTTACAATCATACTCTACTGTATTTCCCCCCGATTAATCAATCACTTGGTCCTCCTCTGCTGAATTCTTGGTCCTCCTCTGCTGAATTCAAAACTGCTCCCAATCCTCAGGTCCACTGCTTTTTCTGGCCACTTCTTTGGTTCGATTACTATCTCAAATCTTCCTGGCAAGACATTGTCTGGCCACCGTTTCTTTTATTTTTGCACTGTACAGGACTGAACAACTGCTGCAGGTCAATCATACGCCCTTTGAAGGTTTGCCATTGCTTATCCTCCATTATCCTTTTAAGTAACGTTTCCCAACCTTTCATAGCCAACTTGTGCCTCAGACAATCATAGTTTCCTCAATTTAGATTCATGACCCTAGTCTGAGAATCCAGTATGTCACTCTCCACCTTGAATTATTGTGGGTGTTCATCCCCAAAGATCCTCACACAATTATCTTGCCAGTTATTCCTTTCCTGTTCTCTAGTTGGTTCCTCATTGTATTGGTCCAGAAAACCATTCCGTATACACTCCAGGAATTCCTCCTCGACAGTATTGTTACTAATTTGATTTGCCCAATCTATATGCAGATTGAAGTCACCCATAGGCAAGTGTTCCTGTGCTGTCTAACTCTATAATTACAGATGTTCCTTTATCGCATGCATCTCTAATTTCCTGTTTAATGCCATTCCCAACATCACACTACAGTTTGAGGGTTTATGTACAATCCCTACTAAAAGATTTCCTCCTTCGTGCTTCTCATCTCTACCCATAAAGATTCCACATCGGAGCAATATCCGTCCTCACTATTGCGTTAAATTCTTCTTTAACCAGAAATGCCGTCCCATCACCGTTTATCTGTCCTTCCTAAATACGGAATGCCCATGGATCTTCAATTCCCATCCCTGGTTACCGTGCAGCCATGTCTCAGTGATTGGGACTATATCATACCCGTTTAAATCTATTGGCATGATTAATTCATCCACTTGCTGCAGTCGTATTGAACCTTAGTTAGGCCACATTTTGAATATAGCGTTAAATTCTGGTCACCACACTACCAGAAGGATCTGGAGGCTTTGGTATGGAGGGCATTAGTTATGAGGAGATCTAAAACTCTGTTTCTTCTCACTGGAAGAACTGAGGTTGAGGGATGACCTGATAGAAGTCTACAAATTTATGAGGGACATGGACAGAGTGGACAGTCAGAAGCTTTATCCCAGGGTGGAAGAGTCAATTACGAGGGGACATAGGTTTTAAGGTGCGAGGGGCAAGGTCTAGAGGAGATGTGTGAGGGAAGTGTTTTTTTTTTTTTACATACAGGATGCCTGGAACTCGCTGCCGGAGGAGGTGGTGGAAGCAGGGACGACAGTGACATTTAAGGGGCATCTTGACAAATATATGAATGGGATGGGAATGGATGGATACAGGCCCTGGAAGTGTAGAAGGTTTTAGGTTAGACAGGCAGCATGGTTGGTGCAAGCTTGGGAGGGCCGAAGGGCCTGTTCCTGTGCTGTACTTTTCTTTGTTCACTTTATTGCGAAAGCTCCACACATTAAGGGGCAACGTCTCAAGGCTCGTCTTTTTAACATTCCTTGTCCCATTCCCATTATTTTTCTACTGTGACCCTGTTTTGATTCTGGCCCTCAATTTCTCTGCCCATCACTTTTCTTGTTTAAATTTGCAGTACCCAATAGAGGGCAACCCCAATACACAACCTAAAAATGATGAATGTAATTGCCTGTGCGGTATATTTCTGCCCCCCCCCCCCCCCCCCCTCCCCCGCCAATGGTTAAGATGACGGGGATAATGAGCAAACAGTCGCATGCTGACTGCCATCTACAATCTCACTGCCCACCCCTCTCACCTTGCCCCACAGGCAGGTCAGTGACAGACTGCACACACTCCAATATTCCAGTGGATTGGGAGAGAGATACGATTCAGCTGCATGCTTTAGCATCGTTCCTTACAGCAAAGTATTGCTGTTAAATAATCTCAGTACGGGTATTCAACGTTGAATGCTCGATGAAAATTTAAATTCATGATCCGATTTTAATTTCCAGTTTCAGAAAGCTAACTATTGAAGTTGACCATTGAACAGGCAGAACGAGCACAGCGACGGCGCTGGGATGAGAGTATTAAAGACATTAAGCCTGAAAGGATGTTCAGTATCACAGTGTCACCTTTTGTTCTGACACTGTGCTACAAGGACAAAACAAAAAGAGTTTTCTTTCAGTGGTCAAAAGAAAAGCATGGACCCTGCCCACTCCAGTCAGCTGATCATAGCCGGAGAAATTCCATTTAGAATGTCTGACCTTGAACTGCCCACTCCCAGGGTGTTGAGGCTTAAAAATGAGGGCTGACAGTAGACAGAACCCCTGATATTAATCATTCGATAACCCAGGTTTCAGGTGTCTGCTTTATTGCCTGCTGGCTGGCTAAATCGCAACTCTCTCGGTGGAAGAGGCAGCACATGCTGAAACTAAATAGAAGATAATCTTTGTGAAAAGTCACCTTCACCTCAAGCATTAGAGACAATTGGCACAGCTCCAAATAAACAAATTTGCCTGCTCTTTTACGCTGATGATTATGTTTCATCTAATCCCTTTGAACGTGTATCCATGATGAATGCCCATCAGCTTAACAATTCAAAACCCTCCACTTTCTCCCGACCTTGTACATCCATTTGCTTTCCTATTCGAAAAAAAAAGTGCAGCGGATATTTAACAATGAAAATGAAGGTGCCCTTTCACAAATGGCAGCTGGCAAGGAAACTATACAAATTACTGATCGCCACAGGCAACCACCAGCTCATCCTTCACCCAACAGATCACCTCTGGCGGAATACCAAGCTGTACCATGGACAGAGGAATAGAATACACCGAATGTTTTTATTAAATAGTGCATAGCTGGGCCGGGATCAACCATTAGCTGCAGGACCGGCAGTGCAAGCACGCTAATATGGTGAAAGGTAGACACAATCTGCTATTTTTAAAAAAAATCTTTGATTAAATCAGTCACAGGTTTAGAGGTAGGGTCAAAAACCGATCTTAAATTGGCAAAGGTCCAAATGTGTTTTTATGCTACACCTGATCAAATATATTTTAGGCAAAGGATAACACGTTGCATTGGTCTTGTTTAGTCATTTACATCATCTGGAATATTGTTAAGCACTATTTTTTCCCCCTCACTGATTGAAAAATTCAGGAGCGTGGACGTGTAAATGTCACCTTTCCCCAAGTTTACACTCCCATAAATGGGCTCAAGTGAGTAAGATGCACTAATCTGTACTCGAACCTGTGCCTGCACCATTTTAATCTCTTACAGATTGATCAGCGAGCACCAGAGGATCCAAGGCCGTGCTCATTCTCAATGAAGCACCCAGGGGTCAAATCACTGAGGTGGCGAAACCAGGCAGAACCTGTACTTAATCTGCATACAGCAATCCCTATTGAAAATTTCACGTGTGGAGACAGCACTGGATTCAGCAGTGATGCCGCTGCAATTGAATAGTCTTAACATTCATGAGCAAGGTTGATTAAAGGCCAAGGTGAGATGCCTTCTCTCTTCGGAGAGGAGAGAGGGAGGGAGAGAGAGAGAGAAAGAAAGAGAGAGAGAGAGAGAGAGAGAGAGAGAGAAAGAAAGAAAGAAAGAGAGAGAACGAGAAAGAGACTTTGTTTGTTTGTCATAGACCAGAACCTTTCTCCCCCCCCCCCCCCCCCCCATTACTTCTACTGCCACAAAGCCAAACCAACCTCGCCTCCATCCTGTACCTGAATTCATGGCCTTTGCCAAGCTTCTCTCCAATCTCCCTTCATGCCCTCCTTCCTTAAGCCCCAATCTGCTAATTTGCTGCTGATCATCCAACTGGTCTTCTTGGCGAGCTAATAGGATTCGGGGTCCTTCCCTTTCAAACTATCCCAACCCAGGTTACCACCCACCCATTTGATTATTCCTAAAATCTGCTGGCCAACTGCCACTCGCCACGACCAATAAGTTTCAGGTCATCCTGGGGCTGGTTTAGCTCACTGGGCTAAATCGCTGGCTTTTAAAGCAGACCAAAGCAGGCCAACAGCACGGTTCGATTCCCGTACCAGCCTCCCCAAACAGGGGCCGGAATGTGGCGACTAGGGGCTTTTCACAGTAACTCCATTCAAGCCTACTCGTGACAATAAGCGATTTTCATTTCATTTTCACTTCATAAGTGTATGAAGACATTTGTCACACCCAAATAATTAGTGAATTATAACTAGAGCAGCTGACTACAGATTTTGGTCGGGCCAGACCAATTACTATTGTAACTGGACAGATTTAAAACAAAAAAGCATTTTACTTTGCATCTCAAGTCACAGGAACAAACACGAAGCACTGTTTACAACCAGTAGAATTAGGGCTAGATTTAAGCATTGCAACAGTCACACAGCGTTAGCCCTGGTTAGTTAGGGAAAACACAGCCAGAATACTCAACACACATTGACTGTTCAGAGACACCCTGAGCTTCAGTTACCATGTGTAGCCCAGTAGTCAGCTATTAAGCATTTCCTCCCTCGGAGAAGCGTGATAATGTTCCAACTTTTGTCCAGTTTTCCAGGAAATTATTAGAAAACTTCCACTTACCCTCACAGCCAAGAACATTCCATGAGACACCCCACAGTTACAGCATTACTGAAGCTCTTCAGCACAACATTCCAAAGCTTGCACCTCCATAGATTGATGCAAACGTTAGACTTTGGAAATATCAGAATTTGTTCAATTTCATACTATACCGAATAACAACTAGCAGGTGGCAACCTTCAGGCACAATGCAATCCTAGGGGTGCCTACAAACCAGTTAAACTCTGCACTCATCGTCAAAACCACTTAACGGAATTGAGCCGTGCAAAGTCAGAGTCAATTTATTTTATCCTGTACACAGTGGCAGGGGCTTTAGGTTGAACAGACAGCAAAGAATGGGATCACTGAACTATGCACTTGACCTCCGTTTCTAAAGCAGAAACCATTTTGAAAACGAAAATTGCAGCAAGTTTTTAAAATATTTGCTCGTAAAATAACGTGCCACCAAATGCCTTCCATTGGTACCCAAGAATCCAGTGCATTAGGCCATGGAATGGCCCTTACTTTCGTTAATGAGGAGCACATGTCTTCTAACTCAGGAGGGGGAAAGAAAAAAGTTTCAAGTGAATCACAGATAGAAATGTGGTACGTCAAATAATGAGAATAGATTTCATTAAAAGTGGCAGTCGATACTGCACTCTTCCTGTATGTCAGCATCCCCAGGGCATTGTGTTCTTTCTTCCCCATGCATTAGCAAAGAAGGTTTGCCAAGACAACACACAAGTAGATTTATTAAAGAAAAATGCCAGTTTTTGCAATCTATGATAGATGAGTTTGATACAATCCTAAAACAACCACATTGTCTGTTGTAACTATCAATTTACATTTTAAATATGCTCTATTTTCTGCGAAATACCTTCTTTTTAAACCAACAGTAAGCATTCAAGTAGGGATGGTAGCAAACCTCACGAACTGCAGTCTTCCTTGGTCCTCTTCAAGTAGTTTCCTCCCCCCTCCGAACCCCACGCCCCTTTTACTGCTACACAGATTGTTTAGCAACAGGTTAGCTCCCAGTTTATTAATGGTAGACCACTCTTAAATTTCGTGTTTTTTTTTTACATTTAGTGCATCCAATTATTTCTCTTTTCCAATTAAGAGGCAATTTAGTGTGGCCAATTCACCTACCCTGCACATCTTTGGATTGTGGGGGTGAAACCCACGCAGACACGGGGAGAATGTGCAAACTCCACACGGACAGTGACCCAGAGCCGGGATCGAACCTGGGACCTCAGCGCCGTAGTCCCAGTGCTAACCACTGCGCAACATGCCGCCTAAAATTTTTAACATCCTCCTTTCTGGAGGCTCCGGGACAACATCTACTTGAAGAGCTTGCAAAACCTCCATGCAGATGGTGATCAAAGCCCCATTGCTGCCTCAACACGGTGGGCTAAACAGCTGGCTTGTAATGCAGAACAAGGCCAGCAGCGTGGGTTCAATTCCCGTACCAGCCGCCCCGAACAGGCGCCGGAATGTGGCGACTGGAGGCTTTTCACAGTAACTTCATTGAAGCCTACTTGTCACAATAAGCGATTATTATTAACATCCACCACACAGACCTGGTTAAATTTGTTACATAAACCTTATTTGGGTCCACCACACTGCCATGCCCCCAGGTAGCACTCCATATTGTCCCAAAATGAAGCTATCGCACCGGCTACTGCGCCTTTCTACCACTAGATGGAATCTGTTGAGCTCCTAATGTCCAGACCTTGCGACCTACACATTCACTGATGTACTTGCAGGGAGTTTGACTTAGTCCTAACTTTTTGTGCACCTCTGCCATCAATCAAATATGGCCTCAACCAGGACCTGGGATTCATGTCGCATTACATTCATCCCCCACCATCTGGCCTGGGCTTGCAAAATCCTACCAACTGTCCTGGCTTGAGACAATTCACACCTCTTTAACCTGGGGTTACCCCTATCTCTGGATCTGTAAAGACTTAATTACCTGCAAATGCTCTCATTCAAAGCATTGTCTGGCATCTTTGACTTTGACTATATATATGTTTCTGGAACGTACCTCATCATTCACCTGAGGAAGGAGCAGTGCTCCGAAAGCTCGTGATTCCAAACAAACCTGTTGGGACTTTAACCTGGTGTTGTAAGACTTCTTACTGTGCTCACCCCAGTCCAACGCCTGCACCTCCACATCATAAATCAAATAACCACACACCAACCCACACCAAGTTTGTAACATACTGAAAACTGTAACATGAATACCACGGATTAAAAACACAAAAGCAAAATACAATAAATCTGAAAATCGCTTATTGTCACGAGTAGGCTTCAAATGAAGTGACTGTGAAAAGCCCCTAGTCGCCACATTCTGCCGCCTGTTCGGGGAGGCTGGTACGGGAATTGAACCGTGCTGCTGGCCTGCCTTGGTCTGCTTTCAAAGCCAGCGATTTAGCCCAGTGTGCTCAATAGAAACAGCAAATGCTGAAAATATTCAGGTGGTCAGGCAGCACCTGCGGAGAAATAATTAACATTTCAGGTTTGCAACCTCCGTTCTAACGAAAGTCACTCGACCCGAAACGTTAACCGTTTCAATCTGCAAAAACACAGTGCCTGACCGGCTCAGCATTTTCAGCAGTTGCTGCTTCGATTACACTTTTAAAAGTATTCTTCAAGTAGTCTCTGGAGTTAGGGAAAGATTCTAAATCACAAGGCTACACACTTGGAAACTCCCTGCATGCACCAAAAAGAAAAGACACCAGCTTTTAAACGTCTGCCGTCTGTAAATACTGGGCTTATTTAGAGCCTCATTTTCCATCCTTATCCATACGGAAAACTGTTTCAAGTCCGCCAGCTGATCCGAAAATCCCCAACAAAAGACCCGCTCCAGCAATCCACAGAAATCACAGGTAACAAACTTTAGGCCATTGCAGCAAACTGGAAATTTGCAGAATTTTACTCGTCAGCAATGTCATAGACTTTCATAGTATTTACAGCGCAGAAGGAGACAGTTTGGCGCATCGAGTCTGGATCGGCCCTTGGAAAGAGCGCCCTACTTAAACCCACGTCTCCACCCTATCCCGTCACTCTGTATCCCCGCCTAACCTTTCCTTGGACACTAAGGGCAATTTAGCCCGGCAAATCCACCCAACCTGCACATCTTTGGACTGTGGGAGGAAATCGGAGCGCCCGGGAGAAAAGTCACGCAGACACCGGGAGAACGTGCAGACTCCGCACAGTCACCCTAGCCAGGAATCAAACCCGGGACCCTGGAGCTGTGAAGCAACAGTGCTGCCGTGCCGAAATGGTTGTGGAATTTTGTTTTGAATGGTGCAGATATTTGCTGGGAGGAGCTTTGTTCCTAAAGTACATGAACTGCACAGACACAATGGTTCACTTGTACACGGCAGCGAAACAGCCAAGGGAACATATTGGCCCATTTACACACACACAAACACACACACTAAAGGCTGCTCTCACACGAGAAGGTTCCAATAAACCAACCGCTGCAATGGGCAACTCTGGCTAACCTCAGAAGACTCCCATCATGCAATGGGTCGACTCCGTCACCTCTTTTGTCCACCGAACACAAGAAATAGTTGGAAGAATTAACTCCTTCAAACACATCAATTAAATTATTCTCGATACAGTGGCCTTCACGCAGCCTTGAGAAGGAATTTATGTCTGTTTTAAAAAAAAAAATCAGGGACAGGCTGATGTGGCACATTTCAACAGCAGTGCCACAAACTGCTTCGTCGTCTCTAAAATTGGCGAGGTGCAGATGCCAGCCACACTGCTGTGGCCAGCTGCTGCCCCACAGAGGGGTGGTTATGGTTAACGAAGCTGCAAGTGGCAGTTGTTTCACTCAGCTCTCTCATCTCTTTTCAGATGGAATTTATTTTGCCGCTTGGTCATCAGAGCCTGGCTGTCATTTGCTTCTAGCTGCAGGCGAGCAGAGCTCTCAGCACAGTTGCGCACAATTTTCGCAGCCCAATAATTATGTTGCTTGCTAACGTGTAAGGACTTCACCAGGTTGCCCCCTGCAGTACCAGGAAAGGCTCACCATCAGAAAGTTACAAGCTGCAAGTGTGGTTGCTGCAGCACTGCCTGTGGCCTCTTCATTCAACCCCGTAAAGTAAATGAAGCAAATCTCATTGGCTGTAGGCCACGACATCTCTCATCCATCTGATCAGGCGGAGGGATGGCATGCAACGGTCGGCAAAGGGACAACTGTAGCCTCGACTTAACTTAAACACAAGGGGGGGGGGGGCAGCACAGCGGTTAGCACTGCTGCCTGATGGCGTCGAGGACCCGGGTTCTATCCCAGCCCCGGGTCACTGTCCGTGTGGAGTTTGCACATTCTCCCCGTGTCTGCGTGGGTCTCACCCCCCACAACCCAAAGATGTGCAGGGTAGGTGGATTGGCCACGCTAAATTGCCCCTTAGTTGGGAAAGAAAATGGATACTCAATTCTTTTTTATAATATAATAATCGCCTATTGTCACAAGTATGAAGTTACTGTGAAAAGCCCCAAGTCGCCACATTACGGCGCCTGTTCGGGGAGGCCGGTACGGGATATGAACCCGCGCTGCTGGCCTTGTTCTGCATTACAAGCCAGCTGTTTAGCCCACTGTGCTAAACCAGCCCAAAAAAATAGATATAAAAAAAAAAGGAATGCTTTCAAAGAGTCTCTGAATTTTCCTTGGTTGCTTCCCCTCCGTCTCTGCTCACACCTCATGCAAACCTCTGTGCACCTCCCCACCCCCCCCTATATTTCTACCTTTAGAAAAAGCAAAGCCACGAAAGCAGGTACCACTGTGCAGGGAGTCACTTAGCAAGACTGTATGAAGGAGTTAAGATGGAGATAAAATCGTTAGCCTTGGGTGCTCCCGTGATTGGGTCATTTCTGCTGTGTATGATAACTCGGCCGCCCGTCAGCCAGACTCAATAACTCTTCCTCGCCAGTTCTGCTAATGAGGTCATCAATCCTTGCAATACAAAAAGACCCTTCACCCCCGAGATTTCTTCTTAAATAAAGCACGGTAAAATATTTATATGCCAAGCCTTTGTTCTGTAGAACAGTAACGTAGGCAGGAATAGTAATAAAGCTTCACGCCGACTTAAGCAGTTTGAATTTCAAGCTCGAGCTCCACGATAGCGAGGTTCCCATATCTTGGTCTGACATCAACTCATCTTTTAACGTGCCTGCAGAACAGCCAGCGAGGTCACCACCAAGTCAGCCAATACAAGGGGGAAATCCAAGGTGCCTGTCTGTGTCTAAGTGTTTACAAGCACTTCAGGATACAGCAAATGCTTCATTACCCAACTGTATTAAAAATGTACGAATAAAGAGCAGGCTGCGGGTCACCACAATGGACAAACGTAATGCTGGGGAACTATTAACTCACTCCAGATTACAGCAGCAATTAACTGACATTTTTTAGAAGCAGTACCACACAGTTGGAGGGGGTTGGGGGGTGGTGGAAAACAGGTGGCTATATAGATTAAAAAAAAAAAATTTTTATGTACCGTACCCAATTCATTTTTCCAATTAAGGGGGCAATTTAGCGTGGTCAATCCACCTACTCAGCACATCTTTGGGTTGTGGGGGCGAAACCCACGCAGACACAAGGAGAATGTGCAAACTCCACACAGACAGTGACCCAGAGCCGGGATCGAACCCGGGTCCTCGGCACCGCAGTCCCAGTGCTAACCACTGCGCCGTGTGCCACCCGGCTATGTAGACCTATACACTAAAGAAAGTTGTCCTGGAGAAGGGTAGACCGACTGAGACAGACAGGTTTGTACTTAAACTTTTCACCAGCTCAGGAAGTCCCAAAGGACTTTCCAGCCAATTTACTAACCCTGAAGGGCAGTTACTGCTGTCACGTGGCAACACTTGCACACAGCAAGCTCCCACAAAAAACAATGGCGGGCTGCAGAAAGCAGTAACATTTAGCAGACCAGAGTTAGATTGTGGTCACAGTAGCAACAGATGGCCATAGCTGTCTTTTGAATTTGCAAGGCCCAATAACATATCCCATCATCATTTTTAGACTGGAAGGAGCTTGGGCTTGTTACACCTTCCTGTACAAGATGGAAGTTCACTCTCATAGGTGTAGAACAGAAAAACAAATGCCTTCATTTATTTATTTTTTCCGTAAGTTTAGAGCACTCACTTTTTTCCAATTAAAAAGGGCGGCACGGTGGCGCAGTGGTTAGCACTGCTGCCGCACGGCGCCGAGGTCCCAGGTTCGATCCTGGCTCTGGGTCACTGTCCGTGTGGAGTTTGCACATTCTCCCCGTGTCTGCGTGGGTTTGACCCCCACAACCCAAAGATGTGCAGGGTAGGTGGATTGGCCAGGCTAAATTGCCCCTTAATTGGAAAAAAATGAATTGGGTACTCTAAATTTAAAAAAAAAAGTTTCCAAGGGGCAATTTTTTTTAGCGTGGCCAATCCACCTAGCCTGGGATGTGGGGGTGAAACCCACGCAGGCACGGGGAGAATGTGCGAACTCCACACGGACAGTGACCCAGAGCCGGGATCGAACCTGGGACTTTGGGCGCCGTGAGGCAACAGGGCTAACCCACTGTGCCACTGTGCCAGCCCACACAAATGCCTTTATAAAGAGTTACAAATAATTAAGATTAACATGAGCATGTTCGACTTTGTTCTGTTGTTTTTTTGAAGTCATTTTGATTAATTAGCAATGTCAAGCCTGCAGATCGTGAAAGAAAGTTTGTCAAACCCAGCCACAGGTGAGCCAAGCCTGCAACTGGCATCAGATCATTTCTCAATTCAGAACTCTTGTCTTGACTTGATTTTAAAACACATTGTGAATAATAACATATCATAAGGTAAACGGTATAAGTCGCCAGAGTCCCAGGTGACCAGAGGCTGCTTTGATGGTGGTTTAACCAGAGGATCAGCACACCTCAGCTGGGGCCTTCAGAAATAACCTGTAATTGTATCACTTTTCTTCCACAGACCCTGTAATAACCTCAGCCGGTACACAGGAATTGAACCCACGATGCTGGCCTGGTTCTGATCACAAGCCGTCTGTCTAGCCCACTGAGCTAAACCGGCCCCAATATATCATGTGAGGTACACGTAATTGTATTACTTTTCTTCCACGGATCCAGTAATCACAGGTTGGAAACCACTGCTATATCCAAACACACCACACCACGAGATTTTATGGTGACCCCGAAGCAGGAGGGCTTCAAAAGCAAAGTTAAAATTTTAAAACAAAACTCAGCTACCATCTTGTCCATTCTTCCTTTCACTTTCTTCACCCCCCCACCCCCCCCCCCTCCCCCAGCCCCATTTTGGCCCGATGGATATGGTTCATCCCAACGAGAAGTGTAGAAGACAACAGTCTAGCTGCCAATAGATTAAAACATTCCTAGTGCTTACAAATCAAGTGGTCGTTTTCACTGCGAATATCCAATTTTCTCCTCATTAATGGAGACAATTCCAAAAATCGGATTCCTTTTCAAAGTAAATTTAAAATCGGCAGTTCTGATTACCTGATGTATGGACCCACGTAAACTTAGTGGTCCGCTTGAAAGTGTGGAAGCTGCTGCACAGATTCAGTAACAGAAGGGATTCCTCAACAGCTCATAAGGGAGCAAGAATTGTTCATTTTTCAAAAATAAATATGGAGTATCCAATTTTTTTTTCCCCCAATAAAAGGGTCAATTTAGCGTGGCCAATCCACCTTCCCTGCACATCTTTGGCTTGTGGGGGCGAAACCCACGTAGACACGGGGAGAATGTGCAAATTCCACACGGACAGTGACCCGGAGCCGGGATTCGAACCTGGGTCCTCAGCGCCATGAGGCAGCAGTGCTAACCACAGGCTGCCCAAGCAGGCATTGTGCTAACCCGCACTTTAATTTACATCTAAGGCCCCCATTTTCCCCAATTGTTCTGAAGGGACATTTAAATAATCACAACACTTCAACTGCAGATTCAAGCCCAGCATTTCCAAATAGGCCACAAATATAATTGAACATGGTCAAAATTCAAAGCAGGACAGGTCTCCTCTTGGGCTGGAGAACAGAAGGGAAAAAGCAACATTACTGCTAATCAGCCTAATTAATCCATTACTGGGAGCTTCCACCTCGCCTGCTTTTTAAAAAAAATTTTGAACGAGACGTAAACTGCCAATTTACCCAGTAGACAACATGAAAGCAGCTTTAAAAGACAAAGAATGCACATTTATTACTGAGGTTTCAAGGAAAATCATTAACCCTTCAACATTAATCAGGTCCCAAATAGCAATCCTGCCCACTTCAGGCAAAATAAATTAAGGAAAGAGAGGCATGCTCACCGAGCAGATTTAAAACAAATAGCTAGGTCAGGGGTGGGCAAACTTTTCCGTGCAAGGTCCACATTCAGAAATTCACAATTTTAAAGGGCCGCATAGTATATTAGGTAAAATAATTAATATTTAAAATAGCCAAAATAAAAGGTTTTTAAAGAAAAAAAAAGCAATTAATTTTTATTAATTAATATTTTAAAGTAGAAACTTTACATGAAACACATTTATTTGAAAAACAAGGTAACTCAGTTTAAAGAAAGAAAAGCAATTAATTTTTATTAATTAATATTTTAAAGTAGAAACTTCACATGAAACACATGTTGTGCCGAGCAATGATCACCCTACTCAAGTCAACGTATCCACCCTATACCAGTAACCCAACAGCCCCCCCCCCCCCATTAACCTTAAAATAAAACAAAATGTAAAAAAAAAAAATGTTATTACAATTTTTTTTTAATGACTTGATCTTGGTGGGCCGCATAAAGACCTTTGGTGGGCCGTAGTTTGCCCACCCCTGAGCTAGGCCGTTTTATGTTATGTACAAAAGCTGTACAAAACCTTGGTCAGGCCACATTTGGAGTACTGTGTGCAGTTCTGGTCATCTCTGTGGTAATACCACTGTATATATATATATATGTGTGTGCCTCTATTAGGGGATGTACAATAGTACCAGCTATTACAGGTTTGTCGGTAAGCCCCTGCATAGTTTGTCGGTAAGCCCCTGCCGGCTAGCTCCGCCCCCAGGAGCAGTATAAATATCCATGAGGTCTCCTGAGCTGCCATTTTACAGCTCCACTTGAGGTAGTAACATCTCACGGTAATAAAGCCTCTTTTGTACCGTTTCGTGTTTCTGTGTGCAATTGTTAGCGCAACAACCTCATTTTAGGAAGGATGTGGAAGCTTTGGAAAAGGTGCAAAGGAGATTTACCAGGATGTTGCCTGGAATGGAGAGTAGGTCTTACGAGGAAAGGTTGAGGGTGCTAGGCCTTTTCACATTAGAACGGAGAAGGATGAGGGGCGACTTGATAGAGGTTTATAAGATGATATGGGGAATAGATAGAGTAGACAGTCAGAGACTTTTTCCCCGGGTGGAACAAACCATTACAAGGGGACATAAATTGAAGGTATATGGTGGAAGATATAGGGGGGGGGGGATGTCAGAGGTAGGTTCTTTACCCAGAGAGTAGTGGGGGCATGGAATGCACTGCCTGTGGAAGTAGTTGAGTCGGAAAAGTTAGGGACCTTCAAGCGGCTATTGGATAGGTACATGGATTATGGTAGAATAATGGAATGTAGATTAATTTGTTCTTAAGGGCAGCACGGTAGCATTGTGGATAGTACAATTGCTTCACAGCTCCAGGGTCCCAGGTTGGATTTCGGCTTGGGCCACTATCTGTGTGGCGTCTGCACATCCTCCCGTGACTGCGTGGGTTTCCTCCGGGTGCTCCGGTTTCCTCCTACAGTCCAAAGATGTGCAGGTTGGGTGGGTTGGCCATGATAAATTGCCCTTAGTGTCCAAAATTCTGTGATTAACCTAGGACAAAAGTTCGGCACAACATCGTGGGCCGAAGGGCCTGTTCTGTGCTGTATTTCTCTATTTTCTATGTTCTATATGCTCTTTTAAAGCTATGAGCACCAAAGGAGTGCATTACTGAGCAGCTGGATGCTGGCTCAGAACTTGACACATTTTCTCAGGGAATGGGAGCATTGCACAGGGGGATGAAATAATGAGATAAATGGAAGGGGAGATGGGCCTTCTGCAGCTGCATGATAGTACATCAGTAATAATGCTATCTTCTGGTCTTACACATGACCCTACAGCAAGCAATTCAGTTGCTTTAACAGAGGTCTCAGGGCAATTTATGCCTGTATTACCTGTGCACAAAAAACGGCAGACAGGGGAAATACTGAGGCAGGCAACAGTGCATCTAAAAGCAAGATCCGCATAAACACACAAATGAGGAGGAATAGGCCACTCAGTGAAAACGAACAGCAACGTATAGAATTTTGAAAATGCCAATAAAAAGATTTTAAAAAAAGAACTGCCTCATCCATGAACAGAGAAAGACTAATAGAAAGACTAACTTTGCCTTTTATTTGGCCAGAAGTTAGCCTTCTCTACCTTGTAACATGCGTTTTACCTGAGCGCAGTTGCATGTTGGGACAGAAGTTCAGCGTTTTAATGTAAGTGACCCCTTACTTTAATGACGTGGAGATGCCAGCGATGGACTCACCTGATGAAGGAGCTGTACTCCGAAAGCTGTGATTACAAATAAACCTGTTGGACTTTAACCTGGTGTACTCCATTTGCCAGATTTTTACTCACTGACTTACCCAATGTCCCTTTGTGACCTCTTTACACCCTCTTCACAATTTGCCTTCCTATTATCTTTGTGTCGTCAACAAATTTCACAACCATACCCTCAGTCCCTTCATCTGTCATTTATTTGAATTGTAGAAGTGGAGGCCCTGACATTGATCCTGTGGCACACCACTGGTTACATCCTGCCAATCAGAAAGAAGCTCATCTATGCCAACGCTGTTGCTGTTTCCGGTTAGCCAATCTGTTACCCCTCTTTCACGATGAACTGTGCCCGAGTTCTAGATTCTCCACAAGAGGAAACATCGTCACTACATCCACCCTGTCAATACCCCTCAGGATCTCTTCAAGGTTTCGATCAAGTTGCCTCATATTCCTCTAAACTCTAGTGAATATAAACCTAATCTCTCCAACCTTACCTCGTAAAACAACCTGCCCATTCAAGATGGAATTCGTTACAGTTCGCGAGGTGGAAGGGATCATGGGTGCGGTGGGGTAAGGGGAAGAGATGGGAGGCGGCGGGATAAGGGTATTGAATAATGCGATGAACCTGCCAATTGCCCGTAATGACCTTTGACGTGGCACCTTATCAAATGCCAGTACATCCACCAGCTCCCCTTTATCCAGCACATGATTTCTTCAAAGAACTCCAATAAATTGGTTAAACATGATTCTCCTTTCACTAAATCATGTTGACTCTGCCTGTTTAAGTGCCCTGCTATAACATCTTTTAGATTGGATTTGTTTATTGTCGTGTGCACCGAGGTACAGTGAAAAACATTTTTCTGCGAGCAGCTCAAACAGATCATTTAGTACATGGGAAGAAAATAAAGAGAAAATACATAATAGGGCATCATAAGATGCACAATGTAAATACATAGACACCAGCATCAGGGGAAACATACAGGAGTGTAGTATTAATCAGGTCAGTCTATAAGAGTGTCGTTTAGGAGCCTGGTAACAGCGGGGAAGAAGCTGTTTTTGAGTCTGTTCTTGCGTGTCCAGACTTCTGTATCTCCTGCCCGATGGAAGAAGTTGGAAATGTGAGTAAGCCGGGTGGGAGGGGTCTTTGATTATGCTGCCCGCTTTCCCCAGGCAGCGGGAGGTGTAGATAGATCTTTAATAATAGCTTCAAACGTTTTACCCATGGCAGATGTTAGGCTAATAGGTAGAGAGTCTCTCTCCCCTTTTGAATAAAGGAGTTACATTAGCTATGGAATCTTCCGTGAATCTGGTAAATATTGGAAAATCAAAACCAATGCATCAACTCTCTCATCAGCCACTTCCAGACAAGGGGATTTGTTCAGTTCACAGACTCAACAATTATCTCAATGCCACTTCATTTCCGACTGTAATTTCCCTGAATCCCAACCTCCCCCCACCTTTCATTTCCTGATTTACAGCTATTTTTGGGATATTATTTGTGTCCTCCAACAGCGAAGACATGCAAAATACCTGTTCAATTCACTCACTGCCCTACTTTCCGTCAATTCAACAGATACACTTCCACCAGGACCAATGCTCACTTTGTTAACTCTGATTTAAATATTTACAGAAACTCTTCCCCTCAGTCTTCACATTACTGCCTACTTTTCACCCGTACTCTAATTTTTCCCTCCTTATCAACCTTTTTGTCATTCTTCGATTCTTTCCAATCCATTGACCTGCCACTTTGCTTCGAAGAAATATATGCCTTTGCCTGCAATTTTAGTTAACCCTTTGATGGGCTCTCCCGTTGGAATATTTCTTTCTAATTTGAATGTGTCTATTCTGTGTATTCTGAATTATCTCTTTAATTACCTTCCACCGAATATCTATTGATCAATCCCTGAAGCATATTTGCCAGTTCACTGTAGCTAGTTCCACTTTCATGCCTTCATTATGGGCCTTATTTGTTTAAAATACTAGTCTTAGGCACACTCTTCTCTCTCTCAAACGGAATGCAAACTCAAGCAGATTATGATCACTGCTACCTAGGGGTGACTTCCCGGAGATTATCAATTAATCATATCTTGTTGCACAATACCAATACCGAGTCCAGCATAGACTGCCCTCTGGTTGGCTCCACGCTGTTCAAAGAAACTAGCCCAAAAACTTTCAACAAACTCTTCATCCAAGCTACATTTGTCCATCGGATTTCTCCAATCTATATGTCGACTAAAATCCCTCATTATTACTGCAGTACCTTTCTGACAAGCTCTTTTCTACTCTGTCCTACCATGTAGTTACAATTAGGGGACCTGTACATCACAACCACAAGCGACCTCTTGCCGTTATATCAAGGTGGCACGGTGGTGCAGTTACACGCCTCATGGCGCCGAGGACCCAGGTTCGATCCCGGCCCTGGGTCACTGTCCGTGTGGAGTTTGCACATTCTCCCAGTGTCTGCTTGGGTCTCACCCCCACAACCCAAAAATGTGCAGGGTAGGTGGATCGGGCACATGAATTGTCCCTTGATTAGCAAAAAAAATAATTGGGTACTCAATAAATTTATTTCAAAAAATAATTTCTCATCTCACCCAAAACAGTATTGACATCCTGATTTCCTGAACTTGGGTTATCGCTCCCTAATGTACTAACACCATCATTAATAGAGCCAGCAGAGGCCTCGGTGGAGGAGCTGAAAGGTAAATGGGAGGAGGAGCTGGGTGAGGAGATTGAGGAGGGGACGTGGGCGGACGCTCTAGGAAGGGTGAACTCCTCCTCTTCTTGTACGAGGCTTAGCCTCATACAGTTTAAGGTGCTGCACAGGGCTCACATGACCGGGACAAGGATGAGCCGGTTTTTTGGGAGCGAGGACAGGTGTATTAGGTGCTCAGGGAGCCCAGCAAACCATGCCCATATGTTCTGGGCATGCCCAGCGCTGGGGAAATTTGGAAGGGTGTAGCAAGGACGGCGTCCAGGGTGGTAGGATCCAGGGTCAATCCAGGCTGGGGGCTCGCAATATTTGGGGTTAGAACATAGAATTTACAGTGCAGAAGGAGGCCATTCGGCCCATCGAGTCTGCACCGGCTCCTGGAAAGAGCACCCGACCCAAGGTTAACATCTCCACCCTATCCCCATAACCCAGTAACCCCACCTAACGCTAAGGGCAATTTTGGACACTAAGGCCAATTTATCACGGCCAATCCACCTAACCCGCACATCTTTGGACCGTGGGAGGAAACCGGAGCACCCGGAGGAAACCCACGCACACACGGGAGGATGTGCAGACTCCACACAGACAGTGACCCAAGCCGGAATCGAACCTGGGACCCTGGAGCTGTGAAGCAATTGTGCTAGCCACAATGCTACCGTGCTGCCGTGTTGCAGTGGAGCCGGGAGTGCAGGAGGCGAAAGAGGCCGGCATTCTGGCCTTTGTGTCCCTAGTAGCCCGGCGGAGGATTCTTTGTCAGTGGAAGGATGCGAGGCCCCCAAGCGTGGAGGCCTGGGTCAACGATATGGCGGGGTTTCTTAAATTAGAGAAGGTGAAATTCGCTCCAAGGGGATCAGTGCAGGGGTTTTTCCAGGAGGTGGCAACCATTTGTAGACTTTCTGGCAGAACGGTAAAAAAAAGGTCAGCAGCAGGGGGGGGGGGGGGGGGGGTCGCCTCTTTGTTTTGGGCTGAAGGGACGGTTATATTGGTTCTTTGCTAAGGACAGGCGTTAATTATTTTTATCTTTTGTATACACGGGGGGGGGGGGGGGGGGGGGGGGGGGGGGGATGTTCTGTTCTTAGTATTTTCTGTTATTAATATTTTGTGAAAATTTGAGTAAGAATTATTTTTTTTTTAATTAATAGAGCCAGCACTCCACCTGTTCTTAACTTCCCATCCTTCTTAAATGTCACATACTCAGATCGCAATCTATGCCACCTTGTAGTCATGTCTCTGTAAGAGCTATCAGATCGTACTTATTCATTTCTATTTGCACTTTCACCTGCTTCGTTTCATAGGCTAGTTCAGAGCATTAAGTTTAGGCCTCATTAATTTTGCAGCATCTAGCCTATCTGCTGAATTACCCTTAGATTGTACTCTGTCCCTTCCCATCATAGTCTGCTTATCATTTTCCACTCATCTTTCTTGCCTCTTCGGTACTCTTTGTTATACCATATCGAATATTCTCTACATTTCCTTCTCCCGGTTACCAAATTAACAAGGAAACCATATAAATAATGAATGCACATATTGATGCAACTCATGCAAGATAATCCCACTGACCAATGCCCTCAAGGGTATTAGTGCCCCCATCACTGCTGCAGCTTTTGGAATAGCTTGCGGGCTACAGGGGACAATAGTATTGACGTCTGGCTGTAGAGGAGAAGAGAGAACGGGTGCTTGGTAGCACAGCCCAGGGACATAATTACGGTCACTGAGCATTTTCTCAAGCCTCCGAATATCAGAACAAGACATTTCAAGGCAAAGAATACGATTTCCTTCTCTCAACAGGATTGTCAGGCATCATCACAATGGACCCTGCAGCTATCAAACGTCACCACTCGACATCCTGCAGAAATCTCCCTTTGGAGCTTATCAAGTATCAACTGGCTGAACAAATCAATACATTCGCAATCATTATCAAATGGAATGCAGAACAGAGATGGGGTGGAGGCAGAAGTCTCTTAAAAACGCACACGGGATACAAATTAAATCCAGACAAGGATGAATATTTTGTGCTGTCTCGGCCAGGGGTGGGAGGGCTGCCATTCCGTAAGGCAGGGACTCACTTTAGATACCTGGGGGTGCAGATTGCTCGAGATTGGGGGGGGGGGGGGGGGGGGGGGGGGGAGATAGCTCCATAGGTGCAACATTTCTAGTTTGGTGGGGAGAGTGAAAGCTGATCTGGCGAGGTGGGATGGTCTCCCTCGGTCACTGGCGAATCGGGTACAGGCGGTTAAAATGAATGTGTTGCCGCGATTCCTGTTTATTTTTCAATGCCTACCGATTTTCCTGCCAAAGGCATTTTTTAAACGAGAGATTGAAGGGATGATTACCTCGTTCATATGTGGAGGGAAGGTGGCCAGAGTGAGAAAGATGCTGCTACAGAGGGGAAGGCAGGCAGGGGGTTTGGGTCTCCTGAACCTGATACTGGGTGACGAATGTGGAGAAGGTACGGAGCTGGGTCAGGGAGGTTGACTCCCAGTGAGTCCATAAGACCATAATGACCGTAAGACTCCCAGTGAGTCCATAAGACCAAAGCCAGAGTCAGAATGGATGAGAGTTTGGGTAGGGGGTCGGATTGAAGGTGCTAGCGACAGCACCGCTCCAGACGGCCCCGGGGAGATACTCGGAGTCTGGTAGTAATAGCTTTGTTGAGAATTTGGGGGCAGTTTCGACAGCAGCGGGTTGGGGCCAGGATCAAGGGAAATGCCAATTCGGGGGAACCATAGATTTGAGCCAGGGAAGTGGGATGGAAATTTTTGGAGGTGGGAGGAGAAAGGAATTAGGACACTAAAAGATTTGTTTCTCGGGAGTCGATTTGCAGGATTGAAGGAGCTGGGAGCGAAGTATGGGCATGAGCAGGGGGAAATATACATGCAGGTTCGAGACTTTGCCAGAAAGGAGATACAGAGCTTCCCAGTAGAGCCGGCTTCCACATTGCTGGAGGAGGTGCTGACGACAGGGGGACTGGAGAAGGGGATAGTTTCGGCAGTTTATGCGGCTATTTTGGAGGAGGAGAAGGCGCCGCTAGGGGGGTTCAAGGCAAGGTGGGAGGAAGAATTGGGAGAGGGTATGGAGGAGGGGTTCTGGTGTGAGGTGCTCCGGAGGGTGAATGCCTCCACCCCGTGTGCGAGGTTGGGGCTGATATAGCTGAAGGTGGTGTATAGAGCACACCGTACAAGGGCGAGGATGAGCCGGCTCTTTGAGGGAGTAGAAGATTTGTGTGAACGTTGCGCCGGGGGGAGACGACGACGACGACACTGTGTGTTAATGGTGACTCTGGGTGATTCCTGATTCCTCTTTGTCATTTTTGTATGTTAACATGCGGACTAATGTCTGGGGTTTGGCGGGAGGATGGGATCGTTGTTATTGATGTGGGGATTGACATTACATTCGTTACTGATTATTGTTTATTGTTGGTGTAAATTTGGGACAAAAATGTGAAATGTGAAAAAGGAAGAGAATAAAAAAAATTTTTTAATTTTTTTAAATGCACACGGGGCTTTTGGCATATAGATGTGTCAAAATTTTAACAGCCAATTCTGCGGTGCTATTTTTTTAAGCAGCAGTGAAAACAATGCTCCATGGTCTGCCAGCCAGAGGCACATGGTCTTCCTCTTCAACCCCAAAACGTTAAAGACGTCGTAAAGTCTAGGGCGCACAATTATTTTACTGCCACAAATCAGTTCATCCGCTCATCCTCCTTGCCACCACTCACCCTACCCAGCTGCCATCTGCATGCTCTGGAATGTACACTGATGTCCCCTACCACAGATGTCACTTGCACGCTACAAGTGAGAAGGAGGTGACCACAGGCAAGGTTTTTTTTAAAAATAAATTTAGAGCACCCAATTCATTTTTTCCAATTAAGGACGAATTTAGCATGGCCAATGCACCTACCCTGCACATCTTTGGGTTGTGGGGGCGAAACCCACGCAGACATGGGGGAGAATGTGCAAACTCCACATGGACAGTGTCCCAGAGCCGGGATCGAACCTGGGACCTCGGCGCGTGAGACAGCAATGCTAACCACTGTGCCACCGTGCTGCTTGACAAGGTTTTTTTTTAAAAATAGTAAGATCCATTTTTCACACTTACTCAGATAAAAAGGGGATGCCCCTTAAACAAGGAGCACAATCTCTAGGCTTGCCTACCCCTTCAAATTATTCAAAATAAACCACTGCAGTGGTTTTGAAATAATCCTTGCGAGCGTGTGTGTGTGTGTATATAAAATCTTATGTGTTTTTGGGGACACAATTAACATAACACACAATATAAGCTTGGGGTTGATGTGATACTGCATCCAACTCTTTGATAGTTGCAGGCTGAACATTAATACTGGCAGGCGCAAGACTGGTTGGAACTAATTCCCAAGAAGGTAAATTTTAAGCTACAAATTTGTCAGCACAGTTAAGGAACGGTCTTCTCCCGCACGCTCGGTGTGTATCACTGACATTTCGATTCTACCACTAAACTCAATGTTGAAGATGGCTGTAATGTGCCACCTGGCTGGTTTTACAATAGGAATGGATTACAATGTGTGTGTGTCCACCTGAGGTTTCACCCTGGTTTGCACTCAGCAATTAATTTCCAATTGCTCTTGTTGCAAAGCCCCAAAAGATGTCACTAGTAGAGAGCCATGACTGCCATATACTTTTAGTAACTATCTCTTTTTTTAAATTTAAGAGTACCCAATAATTTTTTTCCCAAATAAGGGGCAATTTAGCGTGGGCAATCCACCTACCCTGCACATCTTTGGGTTGTGGGGGTGAAACCCACGCAGCCACGGGGAGAATGTGCAAACTCCACACGGACAGTGACCCAGGGCCGGGATCGAACCTGGGACTTTGGCACGGTGAGGCAGCAGTGCTAGCCACTGCGCCACCGTGCTGTCCTCAGATTTAATTTCCTGATCCGCAAGTGGACTCGTGAAAAACAAATTCAGACGTGGGCATTTCCACCTCTGATAAAAGGCAATAGAAAAAAAAAGAACTTGCAAGAGGCAGGTACTTTTAGATTCAGAAGGCAGGATCGGGGGGGGGGGGGGGGGGGGGGGGGGGGGAGACATCTTTCGAAAACATTTTGCCAGCAAGCAACTCAACACAAAAGTGGAAGCTTACTTTCAATAAGTCCTTTCAAACAGATCCTGAATGGCCTGCTGAATAACAGGAACAGGGGGCACACCTTGTGAACACAGGTTAGTGAGGTCACCACAATCTGTGCAGCAAAACTGACAAAAACAACTGAGACGAGCTACATGAGTCACTGACCCTATTGGCCCGATGACAAACATGCCTCAGAGTTGACACACAGAAAAAAAAAGTTTCCTCCCTTATTCTAACCCAGATCAGTTTGTGGCAAGGGAGCCACAATAGAATATCAGCACACTGCTGATGACAAAAAGGACGTTCTGTGGAAAAATGCAGTTTACAGAATTTAGCTCCCATCGTTTGCAGTACTGCCTTCACAGAAATAAATGCTGCTCACAAAAGTTTTATTTACTAGTAATAATAATAATAATCTTTGTTCGCGTCACTGCAACAAAGTTGTCTGGGAAAAGCCCCTAGTCGCCACATTCCGGCGCCTGTTCGGAAACACGGGAGGGAGAATTCAGAATGCCCAATTCACCTAACAAGTACGTCTTTCGGGACTTGTAGGAGGAAACCGGAGCACCCGGAGGAAACCCACGCAGACACGGGGAGAACGTGCAGATTCCACACAGACAGTTATCCAAGCCGGGAATCGAACCCGGATTCCTGGCGCTGAGAAGCAACAATGCTAACCACTGTGCCAGGTCGGAGTGGGCGAGGGAAATACAAATTGGGCTGATTATAGTTGTGTTCCAGGCACCCAGGTGCTAACATTACGAAATACAGAATGATTTCAACGAATGGGAGAATTCATAGAATCAGCAAAATGTCGACAATCGGTTATTTGGAATTAACAGTGTGCGGCCTCAAACAAAATATGGTGTGTGAACACAGAAACAGCCTCACCAACAATGAAAAGGTGGACTGTACAAATGAGCATGAGATCACACTGTCACAAGGTAAGCTTACCACGTGAACATGATACAAAGATGAAAAGCAATCTACCAGCTGAATCATATTATCAAATGTTCAAATGTTTTCTGGGATAACATTTTGTTCATAACCTTTTCTAAATATAGCCTCTGTAATTATGCAACCGATGCCTGTGTTTTTTGACATTCAACACCTGCAGAGGGTTTGTCAACCTGGTGCCAGGGTCTGTCTGGAAGCTTTAGTTTAAAATGTGAATCTACCAAAACAGCTATCATTGGCAGCTGCCTCAACAGGAGCAACTTCAAGGGGGCATACTCAGCATCGGGGAGAGATAACAGAGAATATTTTGGGTGCAGACCTCTAAAAAGTTCCACAGTAAAAATGTTAATTTGTTTAGGGCAGCACGATGGCATAGTGGTTAGCACAATTGCTTCACAGCTCCAGGGGTCCCAGGTTCGATTCCCGGCTTGGGTCACTATCTGTGTGGAGTCTGCATGTTCTCCCAGTGTGTGCGTGGGTTTCCTCCGGGTGCTCCGGTTTCTCCCACAGTCCAAAGATGTGCGGGTTAGGTGGATTGGCCGTGCTAAATTGCCCTTAGTGTCCAAAATTGCCCTTAGTGTTGGGTGGGGTTACTGGGTTATGAGGATAGGGTGGAGGTGTGGGGTTGGGTAGGGTGCACTTTCCAAGAGCCGGTGCAGACTCGATGGGCCGAATGGCTTCCTTCTGCACTGTAAATTCTATGAAATAGAATTTACATCACAAAGCGTGAGGACGAAGTTGAAATTATTTTTTCATGAATTGGCGAATTGATGCGAATTATGTTCTCTTTGTGGAATGAGACATTTTAACAATGCTCGCACTTTCCCAAGTTCTCCCAGGCCTGGTTTAGCTTAGTTCAATGCAGAGTAAAGTTCAACATTACCTCAATCCCAACAGTATCCTCTACAGCAGCAGTAGAGCGGTTTCCAAACCCCCCCCCCCACACCAGCTACCTTGTAAACTCTCAAATTAGTAACTACGCTGCAGCCAGCAACACATATTGTGACCAGGAGAGAGCTCTGCATATGCGTTCACAGATGATGATCTTTCCCAGTGCCGATCACAAAATAGTCAATTAAGCTCTGCTGCAGTTTATAATGTGGTTTAACAGATTCCCGTAGCACATTAAACATGGTGTGACATCTACTGAGGATGCATCACATGCAGTGTCAAAACAAAGCACTGACACAGTTTCTCCACAGCCAATCCAGTAATATATAAAGCAACGCACACCACTGCATTGTTAATCGGTTAATGCTGAATTAACAAGGCTATTATTTTTAACACAGCAAAATCCCACTATATGCTGTAAAGAGCCAGCAACGACACAGCAGACTGAATAGTCAGTCTCCTTCTGCATTGCAAGGTCTCAAGTGCAGTAATAATTAAAATGTTAACTCTGCAAACCTGCAACCTCGAAGCCCTGGACAGTCTTTTGAAATTTCTTCTCACCAAGAAAAGCTCAGCTTGCATTTCGTTTCCATACCTGATTGGACTCACAGGCCATCAACTACAGAACGCATGATGTGCCAGGACCACCACTGGGCTTGTGTTTTGGTATTGTGGGCAATCTCAAGAAATTCACGGCAAGACACAGGACCTAAGAAGAGAAAGGGGGAGAAAATCCCGAAGTAAAGCAATTGCAGATAAGCAAGCACGATATGAATATTGCCGTGAGCCAAATTAGAGACATCCTTGAAATCTAGCACCCAATCCTATTTTTCCAATTAAGGGTGGCCAATTTAGCGTGGCCAATCCACCTACCCTGCACAGCTTCGTGTTGTGGGGGTGAAATCCAGACATGGGGAGAATGTGCAAATGCCACACGGACAGTGACCCAGGGCCGGGATCGAACCCGGGTGGTCGGTGCAGTTAGGCAGCAGTGCTAACCAGCGACTTGAACTCGTATAGCAATTAATCTTTCATTATCTGGTCACATATAATCAGAGTTACATCTATTTGACAAACAATTAAATATTGTAATCGAAGGGCAGCACGGTGGCCCAGTGGGTTAGCCCTGCTGCCTCATGGCGCCGAGGTCCCAGGTTCGATCCCGGCTCTGGGTCACTGTCCGTGTGGAGTTTGCACATTCTCCCTGTGTTTGCGTGGGTTTCGCCCCCACAACCCAAAATAATGTGCAGGCTAGGTGGGTTGGCCACACTAAATTGCCACTTAATTGGAAAAAATGAATTAGGCACTCTAAATTTATTTTTAAAAATTGTAATCGCTGATATTTCCCCTCCCCCCATTAATAATGAAAGAATGGCTTGGATTTCCTTTGACCTGGGTCATATATATAGAATTTTTTTTTTTTATAAATGTTTTTATTCAGTTTTCATATTTTATATTGAACAAATTACAAATTGTTAGGAGAGAAAAAGAAAAAAAAAACAAACACGCAAAAATTAACATACATATTTACGGGTAAGCATCTTCGTAGTAGTAACTGCGCCCCCCCCCCCCCCCCCCCCCCCCTCAACATGTTTATTTAGTTTGGTTTTGGGCCTTAGCTAGCCTTCGAACCCCCGTACCGAACCTGTAGCCCCCCCCCCTCCCGCTACCTTCCCCCGACTATTCTTCCTCTTGTACATTGGCCACAAATAGGTCCCGGAACAGTTGCATGAATGGCTCCCACGTTCTGTGGAAGCCGTCGTCCGACCCTCGGATGGCAAATTTGATTTTCTCCATTTGGAGAGATTCCGAGAGGTCGGACAGCCAGTCCGCAGCTCTGGGCGGTGCTGCTGACCGCCAGCCAAACAGGATTCTACGGCGGGCGATCAGGGAGGCAAAGGCAAGGGCGTCCGCCCTCCTCCCCAGGAATAGATCTGGCTGTTCTGAAACCCCGAAGACCGCCACTATCGGGCATGGCTCCACCCTCACTCCCACCACTTTGGACATAACCTCGAAGAAGGCTGTCCAGTACTCCACGAGTCTGGGGCAAGACCAGAACATGTGGGCGTGGTTGGCCGGGCCTCTTTGGCACCGTTCACATCGGTCTTCCACCTCCGGGAAGAACCTACTCATACGGGTTCTTGTTAAGTGGGCTCTATGTACCACTTTTAGTTGCGTCAGGCTGAGCCTTGCGCACGTGGAGGTGGAGTTGACCCTATGCAGTGCTTCGCTCCAGAGTCCCCACCCTATCTCCCATCCCCAGGTCGTCCTCCCATTTCCTTCTTGTTGCGTCCAGTACGGTGTCGTCCCTATCTACCAGTCGGCCATACATGTCACTACAGTTCCCTTTCTCTAGGATACTTGCGTCCAGTAGGTCTTCCAGTAGTGTCTGTCGTGGCGGTTGTGGGTACGTCCTTGTCTCCTTTCGTAGGAAGTTTTTGAGCTGCAGGTACCGTAGCTCGTTCCCCCCAGCTAGCTGAAATTTCTCTGTCAGTTCGTCCAGTGTTGCGATCCTGTCGTCCGTGTATAGGTCCCTGACTGTCAGTGTCCCCCCGTCCTGTCTCCACCTTTTGAAGGTGGCATCAGTCAGTGCTGGTTTGAACCTATGGTTGTTGCAGATGGGAGCCTTGTCCGACATTTTGTTCAGGCCAAATTGCTGCCGCAGTTGGTTCCAGGATTGGAGGGTGGCTGTCACCACTGGGCTGCTGGAGTGTTTTTTGGGTGGGGATGGGAGTGCTGCCGTGGCGAGGGCCCGGAGGGAGGTTCCCATGCAGGAGGCCTCCTCCGCACGCACCCACTCAGCTTCTGGCTCCTGGATCCATCCCCTTACTCGCTCGGCTGTTGCTGCCCAGTGGTAGAATTGTAGATTCGGGAGGGCTAGCCCTCCCCTGGTTTTTGTTTTTTGTAAGACCTTCTTTGGGATCCTAGCATTTTTACCCCCCCATACGAACGCCATGATGAGTTTGTCCAGCGCTTTGAAAAAGGCCTTGGGGATGTAGATCGGAATGGATCTAAACAGGAAGAGGAACCTGGGCAGTACGTTCATTTTGATTGTCTGGACTCTCCCCGCGAGGGAGAGCGGGAGTGTGTTCCATCTTTGCAGGTCCTTTTTAACTTCCTCCGTCAGGCTGGTGAGGTTCCATTTGTGGA
Organism: Scyliorhinus canicula; assembly: GCF_902713615.1. Classification (NCBI taxonomy): domain Eukaryota; kingdom Metazoa; phylum Chordata; class Chondrichthyes; order Carcharhiniformes; family Scyliorhinidae; genus Scyliorhinus; species Scyliorhinus canicula. The sequence continues at coordinate 19,317,424 of NC_052172.1, forward strand.
TCCCTTTCCAGTCATGGGCTATTTGGATCCCCAGGTAGCCCCCCCCCCCCCCCCCCCCCCCCCCCTTGCGGGTGTACTGGGAAGATCTCACTTTTGCTCATGTTGAGTTTGTAGCCCGAGAAGGCTCCAAACTCTTTCAGGAGCGCAATGATTCCGTCCATGCTGCTTTGTGGGTCATATATATAGAATTTTACATAGAATTTACAGTGCAGAAGGAGGCCATTCGGCCCATCGAGTCTGCACCGGCTCCTGGAAAGAGCACCCTACCCAAGGTTAACACCTCCACCCTAGCCCCATAACCCAGTAATCCCCCCCAACACTAAGGGCAATTTTGGACACCAAGGGCAATTTATCACGGCCAATCCACCTAACCTGCACATCTTTGGACTGTGGGAGGAAACCGGAGCACCCGGAGGAAACCCACGCACACACGGGGAGGATGTGCAGACTCCGCACAGACAGTGACCCAGCCGGGAATCGAACCTGGGACCCTGGAGCTGTGAAGCGATTGTGCTATCCACTATGCTACCGTGCTGCCCATTTAGTTCGAGCAAAAAGGTCAGGGGTGAAACGACTATTCAAATTTAAATCCCTAATTTAGGGCATGTTAACAATTTTAGCTAATTCGTTTAGCTTTCATTTTTTTCACTTTTAGCTAAAGGTGAATCGGACATTCGGAATTCTCCCTCTGTAAACCCGAACTGGCGCTGAGAGTGGCAACTAGGGGACTAAATTGGAGAGTTAAGACACAAGATGCTGCTGCTACTATCACCCACCATATAGCAGCCGGTTACAGGAAACACAAAGACCAAGAAAGAAACAGTCTAGATGCTTTCACTTCTCCCAGGCAGTGCGTTCCAGATTAGAATTCACTACAGAAGTAGTATTTCTCCTCATTTGGTGATTCATTTTGGTAGGAAAAATTTGAATGCGGATTACAGGGTTAACGACAGGGTTCTAAGGAATGTGGAGGAACAGAGAGACCTTGGGTTTCATGTCCACAGATCTCTGAAGGTTGCCACTCAAGTGAATAGAGTAGTGAAGGCGGCTTGTAGTGTGTTAGCGTTTATTAACAGGGGGCTTGAGTTTAAGAGCCGCGGGGTTATGCTGCAACTGTACATGATCCTGGTGAGACCACATTTGGAGTACTGTGTGCAGTTCTGGTCACCTCACTATAGGAAGGATGTGGAAGCATTGGAAAGGGCGCAAAGGAGATTTACCAGGATGCTGCCTGGTTTGGAGAGTAGGTCTTATGAGGAAAGGTTGAAGGAGCTATGGCTTTTCTCTTTGGAGCGGAGGAGGATGAGAGGTGACTTAATAGAGGTTTATAAGATGCTGAGGGGGATAGATAGAGTGGACGTTCAGAGACTATTTCCTCGGGTGGATGTAGTTTTTACAAGGAGGCATAACTATAAGGTTCAGGGTGGGAGATATAGGAGGAATATCCGAGGTAGGTTCTTTAGTCAGAGAGCAGTTAGGGTGTGGAATGGAGTGCCTGCTGCGATAGTGGAGTCGGACACTTTAGAAACTTTCAAGCAGTTATTGGATAGGCACATGGAGCACACCAGAATGACAGGGAGTGGGATAGCTTGATCTTGGTTTGGGACAAGGCTCGGCACAACACAACAGGCCGAAAAGCCTGTTCTGTGCTGTACTGTTCTATGTTCCTCCCTCTCACTTCTCCCTGCCATCCCTACACAGTCCTTTTTTGTAAATGTAATAATAATCAGGTTACTAATCCAATGACATTAACACAACACCATCACTGCCCCAAATAACTGCTGCAGGAATAACCTTGCTCAGAGGGTATTCAAACTGTGAGGGCCCATTGCTGAAAATTCCTTAATTTCCCATTTCTTCTATTTTGCGTTATCATTTAAGTCAAGCTAGGAAGTGAGGAATTAAGTTGCAATATGGGACACTGTGCGAGCTTTAGAACAGCAGAACTAGACTATTTGACACCAGAGAGAGATTGGTAAAATTCAGTTCGATTGGCTGGTTGGCGAGCAGTTTTCTGCCCGGCAACAGACGGAGATTGGGCTCGACCCAAGTGGGATTTCAGAGAACCAAAGAAAGGTCAGAAAGTGCTCTCTCTCTCGCTACATAGCTGCTGTAGCTCTGAAACTACCGTGAAAACCATTGAAGACTTAAAGTGGAAACCTGGAGCTGAAAGCTTAAAATAGAAGGTGTGGTCAGCAGAAGACAACCCCTGAAACAAAGACTCTTATCCGTTTTACATTCATCGTTATTTTTATACCCCCTTCTGTTTGTTTGTCTGTCACGTGTGTGTGTGTGTGTGTGTGTGTGTGTGTATTATAAGGTGGAGGAGAGTTTAAGGGGGGGGGGGTGGAGAAGGGGTTAAAATTAGATAATAGTTAACCATTTGTATTTACTTGATATTGAATTATAGTTTGTCATTAATAAAATTGAATTGTTTAAATTGACAAACCTGGTGACTGTAGTTATGAGGCAGCTAAGGACCAAAAGACTTTGGGGGTTTTCCCAAGAATTATTTATTAATTTCAATTGTGCTGTGCCTCCAGGTCAAGTGGGACTGGAATTGACCGCACACTACAACCCAGGGGGTCGTAATAAAACCTAAACATTAGGGCAGCATGGTACAGTGGTTAGCACTGTTGCTTCAGAGCGCCAGGGTTCTAGGTTTGATTCCCAGCTAAGGTCACTGTGTGCGGAGTCTGCACGTTGTGTGGAGTCTGCACGCTCTCCCTGTGTCTGTGTGGATTTCCTCTGGGTGCTCCGGTTTCCTCCCACAAGTCCAGAAAGACATGCCGTCAGGTGAATTAGACGTTCTGAATTTTCCTTGTGTGTGTACCCGAACAGGGGCCGGAATGTGGCGACGAGGAGCTTTTCACAGTAACCACTTTGCAGTGTTAATGTCAGCCTGCTTGTGACACTAAAAAGATTATTGCTACATTAGGCGTGCTCCTGCACAATTCTTCAAGTAGTCTAAACTTTCCCCAAAATAATGTTGGTCCACAAATTCTCATCTGCAGACCACAACAATGAACTTCACAGTAGCCGCCCGCGGACAATTTGGAAAGTATGCACAGACACGCAGGAATGCATTTTCACAGCTCAGTTTGAGCAGTAAGTAAACCATTGTTTTGGAACCAATTACTGCAGCTCACTGGCTCCAATTTTGTTCCAGTCACGGAAAGTCACCAAGAGAATGATGCAGTAACTTGTCATTCCACACTAGCAATCATGGTCCAGAAGGTTTGTTATAGATTTTTAAAATGTCAATGGAAGAAGAATCAAAAACATGGCGCTTAAGCCAAATTATTTCTTGGGGCAGTGCAAAGGGGATAAATATTAACCAAAAAAAAACAATTTTTCTGGTTTAATCGAATGCACTTTTCTAGTCATGGCAAAATTCGTGTCACCCTCCTCGACACTATCTCCAGAGCAATAACATCCTTCCTGTAATGTGGTGACCAGAACAGCCCACAATACTCCAGTTGTGGCCTCACCAGTGTTTTATACAATTCTAACATATCCTTACTTTTATATTCGATATCTCTGCCAATGCTTTCTTTACAACCGTGTCTACTTGAACTGCTGCCTTAAGGGGACCTGTGTACCTGTACACCAAGATCTCTCACTATACCCCTCTTAGCATATTCCCAATTGCGTACTCCCGACAACTGTTTGACCTCCCTAAACATCTATTACTCTCCCTTGTATTCGGTTATTGCTGCTTTTAATTCCCACCCCAAATGCCTCCCTCGTTTTATGAAATATGGGAGTGTCCCTTGGAGGTTGAGCGATCCATTACCAATCACTAATTAATAGTGTGAACTATTGGTAAAGGCAGCTGATTTGCCAATGCTCGAAGCCTGATCTTGATCAAAATTCCAACTTCCACACAATTGGTCTACTGGAATCTCAATATCGCACTTGATGATAGTTTAGGTTGAAGTGGATTCCAGAATCCTAATCTAGATTTAAGAAGATAGCTGCAGAATCTTGGGCTATAGAGGCAAAGAGATCCAGCTACTCCACGAAAGAGTAAAATAGCAGCGAAAACCTGAACATAGAAAATGCCTGGAGGACATTAACCGAAGACGAGATTTATGTTAGTTAACGGTTAACATCAAACCGTTTTGTACCACAGAATCCTCATAACGCGGTGCTGACTATTTAAAAACACAATGATCCATGAGATTTTGTATACCCGAGGGTGAAGGTATAAAAATTAAACAAAAATCTTTAAAGATAGAGGAATCAAGTATGCTCATTAATGGGCAGCACGGTGGCACAGTGGTTAGCATTGCTGCCTACGGCGCTGAGGTCCCGGGTTCGAATCCCGGCCCTGGGTCACTGTCCGTGTGGAGTTTGCACATTCTCCCCGTGTCTGCGTGGGTTTCGCCCCCACAACCCAAAAAACATGTGCTTGTTAGGTGGATTGGCCACGCTAAATTGCCCCTTAAATTGGAAAAAAAAAAGAATTGGGTACTCTAAATTTAAAAAAAATAAAAAATAAATAAAAAAGTATGCTCATTAATAATTTAGATGAGGTAATATGGAAGAGCAAGAGGAGAAACCGATACTCATGTCACAAATCCCTCTCGGGCATTTCCAACACAAGACTGAGATAAATTGGAAAAGAGAATGGTTCAGAGATTACAAAGGTCAGCTCCACATTAAACACAAACATACTCAATTCAATGGAGACATTGTCAGGTTTAAAACGCTCTGGTAAACAAAATCCTTTAAAAAAACTTATTAACCATTCTACAACTGTTCATTCGAATTATAGATCACTATTTAACGTAGTTTCAACGGCTGGTGAACCTACCTAGTTAAATCTGTTTGGAGCAGATTCAGCAACAGAATTGCACACGTGGAAACCTTTCGCATATTGGTTACTCTGAACTTGTACTCATACAGGGTACTCATACAACGCTTCAAGGAATGATTGGGCGGGGGCAGGGGGTGGGGGGGTGGGGGGGTTTAATCTCAGTCTTGTGTAGCTGGAGCAGCAATCCAGACACCCAGGACAGTGCTCTGGGGTCCTGGGTTCGAAACCCACCTACAGATGGTGACATTTGAATTCAATTGTTAAAAGTTGGAATTCAAAGTGTAAATACCACCATTAATCGTCGTTTGCAGATAGTTGTGAAGATCTATCTGCTTCACTAATGCCTACAGTCAACCCAAGAACCACAGCAATGTGGTTGACTCTTAGAATGCCCTCTCAAATCACTTGGTTCAAGCGCAATCAGGAATGGACAATAGATGCTGGCTGGGCCTACATCCAATGAAAGCAATAGTATCATCAATTTATAAACATGTTCCCCAATGTCAAGAAATTCATAGACACTAGGGGCGGGATTCTCCCCCCCCCCCCCCCCCCCGGGTCAGGGGCCATCGGCAGCGGCCCCCCCCGGAAATTCTCCGGGCCGCCCGCTAGCGGCCAGTCCCGCCGGTGTGGATTAGACATAGCCCATACCGGCGGGACCTGGCTTGGAGGACGGTTAGCGGGGTCCTCGGGGGAGGTATCTGGCCCATGGGGGCCCCTACGGTGGCCTGGACCGTGATCGGGGCCCACCGATCTGCGGGCGGACCTGTGGTGTGGGGGCATCCTTTCCCTCCGCGCCGGCCTCTGTAAGGCTCCGCCATGGCTGGCGCGGAGAACAAACTGCACATGCACAGGAAACATACCAGCAGTTCTCCGCATGCGCCAGAACACGCTGGCGGTCCTGCGCATGCGCCAACTTGTGCCGGCCGGCGAGGACCTTCGTCGCCAGTTGTCAGGGCAGCACGGTGGCCTAGTGGTTAGCACAACCGCCTCACGGCGCTGAGGTCCCAGGTTCAAATCCCGGCCCTGGGTCACTGTATGCGTGGAGTTTGCACATTCTCCCCGTGTCTGCGTGGGTTTCGCCCCCCACAACCCAAAAATGTGCAGAGTAGGTGGATTGGCCACGTTAAATTGCCCCTTAATTGGAAAAAATAATTGGGTAATCTAAATTTTAAAAAAAAAGTTGTCGCGTCACCAACCCCTCCAGCGCCGGCCTAGCCCCCGGGAATGCGAAGGATTCTGCGACTTCCGGGTGGCCCGACGCCGGAGTGGTTCGCGCCGGCACAGGCCGATCGCGGGAGAATCCCGGACTAGATCTTTGTGGACCAAGACATCACCTATATCAAAGATCCTTTTCAACTAAAGTAAGGTGTTAATACAAGAGCTGACCTCGATTGCCTGCAGGGACCTGGGGCGTCAGCTTCCGAGGAGGATTGGGCAGGGGGAAAGTGTGTTTGATACCCAATTCTGTATTGACCAAGGTGGAGGACTCAGTGGTGGGCAAAATTATATTTTTCCCCAATGCATAATTCAAAGACTGTACAGCAATACAAGGATAGATTATAAATGTTTCTAGTAATGATCTGCATTCCAACTTTGTTTTTTTGCATGGACCAATGGTATCAAGCGCCGAAAATCCACTAATTGCAGTCAACGGTAAATTGGGATTATAACAAGGCTGGAGTTACACAGTGAATCAGTGAGAGAGCAGAGGCGATTTGTCAGCTTGTGAGTGGGCGGCACAGTGGTCAGCACTGTGGCTTCACAGCGCCAGGGTCCCAGGTTCGATTCCCGGCTTGGGTCACTGTCTGTGCGGAGTCTGCACGTTCTCCCCGTGTCTGTGTGGGTTTCCTCCGGTTTTGCTCCCACGAGCCCCGAAGACGTGTTTATTCTGAATTCTCCCTCAGTGCACCCGGACAGGTGCCGGAGTGTGGTGACTGGGGCTTTTCACAGTAACTTGCAGTATTAGTGCAAGCCTACTTGTGACATTAATAAAGATTATTATTTATTATCAGTTGATGCTTCTCATCTGATCTGAAGGCCATTGGACCCAAGCGAGAGAGAGCTTGGTGGGTGGAGGCGGGGGGAGGAAGAGAGAAGAGAGAGAGTGGATTATCCAGATAAAAATAGAGGCCAGTCATGGCACGTAGCACTGATTAATTCAGATCACAAAATTAAATATAATTTGTGCAGAACAGCCAGCAGTACTAGACAGAATGATTGGTGCACAGTTGACCTCTTTTTGGAGTTTATGCTCACTGGGTAAGTGACAGAATATAATAGAATTACTTCAAGGCAGTAGATATGATGTGACAGAACTGACAGGCCTTCTCCTGCCTCCAGACTTCATTAACAAACATACCCAGCTTCACTGTAACAACGCACTGTAGTTCATTGCCTCGTGCCTTCTGGTCTCCCAAACCACAGTTTTGTTCCCGACACAAGGTAATGGTTCAGTACGGTGGCCAGCGTAGTTTTTTAAAAAAAGGTCCCGAGACATGGGTAAATGTTTCTGTATTTTTGGAATGCCACACTCACCTTGCACGTTTGGCTCGAGTCGACCGGTTCACCATGATAGTGTTGAAAACAGACAAGTAGGAGCAGAGTTTATTATTCCTATTGTGAAGACTACAGAAGGTGGAAAGGCACCATTACCTACCTGCCCTGGGCCACAAAATTATTTAAAGGGAAGAGAGAAAAAAAATCAACCTTATTTTAAGTAGAGGTTGGGGAATACTAATACACACCCTGGGAAAATACCAATCTATTCCCAAGAATTCACTGCTCCCTCTTCACACACTGGAAAAAGTGTGTGAACTTTTTCTACCTGGGATTTAATTGGAGCACTGAACGTTGCAGAAAAAAGAAAAGGAAGGTGCTTACAGCTTCAAGGAATGATGGGGGGGGGGGGTTAATCTCGGTCTTAAATACACTATTCATCAAGAGGTGGGGGGAGGGAGAGAGAGCCAACACACACCAACGCGCCTTTAATCTTTAACCTGTGTTGCCTTAGTAACCATCCTTTGATCACCCTTGGGCAATGGTAGACCTACATTTCGATTGGCCAAATGTTGATGTTGCAAGTAAATCAAAATCATTGCTGACTTTTGCTCCTTTTTTTCTAGTCTCCAACCAAAGAAGCCAAATCGATAGCCTGCCCCCAGGAATCTGCTGCTCTGTAGAAACTTTTATATTGACAGAGGTTGTGTTATCAGTTGTTCACCTGTGTCCGGGGCGGCACGATAGCACAATGGTTAGCATTGTTGCTTAACAACGCCAGGGTTCCAGGTTTGATTCCCGGCTTGGGTCCCTGTCTGTGCGAAGTCTGCACGTTCTCCCCTTGTCTGTGGGTTTCCTCCGGTTTCCTCCCACAAGTCCCGAAAGACGTGCTGTTAGGTAATTTGGACATTCTGAATTCTCCCTCCGTGTACCCGAACAGGCGTCAGAGTGTGGCAACTAGGGGCTTTTCACAGTAGCATCATTGCAGTGTTAATGTAAACCTACTTGTGATACTAATAAAGATTATTATTATTAAATGGAACATACTCCCCATTCATAAGAATCCCTACAGTACAGGCGGCCGCCATTCGGCCCATTGAGTCTGCACTGATCCTTGTGTGCAGCTCCAACAACATTCAAGAAGCCGGATATCATTAAAGGACAAAACAGCCCATTTGACTTCCACTCTTATCCCTCACCGACAAGATGTACCACAAACACCTTGCAAAGTCTTCTTCAAAAGCACCTTCCCAATAGTATCGGCGGTTTACGGGCTATTTTGGAGGAGGAGAAGGCGCTGCTAGGAGGGATCAAGGCAAAGTGGGAGGAAGAGTTGGGAGAGGGTATGGAGGAGGGGGTCTAGTGTGAGATGCTCCGGAGGGTGAACGCCTCCACCCCGTGTGCGAGGTTGGGGCTGATACAGCTGAAGGTGGTGTACAGAGCACACCTTACAAGGGCGAGGATGAGCTGGCTCTTCATATGTTTTGATCCTCTCCAAAGCTGGAAGATTACTGGAAGGAGGTTTTTCAGGTAATTTCTAAAGTGTTGCACGTGAAACTGGACCCGGGCCCTCGGGAGGCCATATTCGGGGTGTCGGACCAGCCGGGGTTGGAACATCACCTTGTTGATCGCCCGAAGGCGGATCCTGTTAGGGTGGGAGATCAACCTCTCCACCCTGTGCCCTGGCGTGCGAGAGGGGGGACCTGCTGGAATTCTTGATGTTTGAAAAGGTCAAATTTGAACTGAGGGGAAGGATGGAGGGGTTCTACAATTCATGGCCGTCATTCATTATGCACTTTCGAGAATTGGATCACATCGAACATTAGTGGGGGATGGGGGAGAGAAGAGAGAGAGAGACTGTATGTGTTAATGATGACGAGGGGTGATTTTGGATTCCTTTTTGCCATTTGTTAATGTTAACATGCGGGCTAATATTTGGGGTTTGGTGGGACGGTGGGATCGTTGTTATTGATATGAGGTTTGACATTACATTCGTTACTGATTATTGTTGGATGTAAATTTGGGAGAAAATGTGAAAAAGGAGAATGAAAATATTTTTAAATTCCCAAAGGAAGGACATGGGTAACAGGTACCGTCAGCTCCAAATTCCCTTCCAAGACACTGACCATCCTGACTTGGAAACATACTCCTTCTTCGTCACTCACAAAATGCCTAACAGCACTGTGGGTGTACCTGCATTGTTTGCACTGAAGCGGCTCAAGGTAGCAGGTCATCACCACCTTGGCAAGGGCGGTTAGGAACGGACAATAAATGTTGGTCTTTTCAGCGACAATCACATTCCACAACGGATTTTAAAAATGCAGCACCCATTCCACGACACATTGGAATGGTAGACGAGGTATTGGTAGATATTTCAAACATGCTCACTCTGGGGATTATGCACTGAGCCAAGCAGACACACAACTGATCCACTGTTTATAGCATCCTACAGAATGTGACCCATAAACAACTTCTGGGTCCAAGAATCAGAATATGCTGGGAATATATATAAATCTGTCTGTGGAAGTTATTCAGAAACAGTAGCTAACTATTTCTCCTTCATATTTGACTTGCTGCAAAATACCAGCATTTGTCATTTCAGGATCTTATCCTTGACCATCTTATAGACGAGATGTGAAAATAGGACAAATAGTAAAATCTTTATTAGCCACAAGTAGGCTTACATTAATTTGTAAGAGTTACTGATCTCTAACTCACTTCAATCTGAGTGCTACTGCACAGAGTGCTTTAAAAGTGGTGTTTAAGGGAGACACGGTGGCACAGTGGTTAGCACTGCGGCCTCCTGGCACCGAGGTCCCAGGTTCAATCCCGGCCCTGGGTCACTGTCCGTGTGGAGTTTGCACATTCTCCCCACAACCCAAAGATGTGCAGGGTCGGTGAATTGGCCACGCTAAATTGCCCCTTAATTGGAAAAAAAAATGAATTGGGTACTCTAAATTTAACAGAAAAAGGTGGTGTTTAAAGAATGGACTAGTCCCAGAATATCAGATCTCCGACTAGCCATCATAATAATCTTTATCATTGTCACAAGTAGGCTTACATTAACACTGCAATGAAGTGAAAAGCCCCTAGTCGCCACATTCCGGCGCCTGTTCGGGTACACAGAGGGAGAATTCAGAATGTCCAATTCACATAACAAGCACGTCTTTTGGGACTTCTGGGAGGAAACCGGAGCACCCGGAGGAAACCCACGCAGACACGGGGAGAATGTGCAGACTCCGCACAGAGTGACCCAAGCCGGGAATCGAACCCTGGCGCTGTGAAGCCATAGTGCTAACCACTGTGCTACCGTAACCAAGGCCTGCACAAGCACAACTGGTTTACACATGATACAATGAACATTACTGGAGGGCGAACCTTTCTCTCCAATCTCAACAAAAATTGCGTCTTTTGTAAGATTTGTATTATTTCACCTTTTCAGAACATTGTGCATTGTCATATTAAAACCTGCCAAAATAAATATTCACTTTTAATAACATTATACAAGATCCCCAGTAAAAACGTTACTGGGCACTTCATTTTCAACTGTATGTCAATGCCTCACAGAATAGTGATAGAACAGTACATCTCGTTACTGCACCCGTTCAAAATGTATTAATATTCATAAAGAAACTGGTTTTCCAACCTAACGTCGACAGCTACAGAACATACCCGAGGCATAGTAAAGATGAAAAGCAGGTTTATCTGCACAATCTACCCAGGAAATTCCCCTCCCCCTCCGACCAAATAATTTAACTCTCTGACAGCTGCCAAAGTGACTGGCATCACAACAGTGACTATTCTTCAATAGTATATCATTGACTGGCTATTGATGGGGGAAGTCCTGGGATCATGAAAGATAATATAGCAATGCAGTCTGTTTTTCTTTCCCTATATAAAAAACATGTTTTTCCACTCAGGAAGGCACCAGGTTTGGGAAATGGGATTAAAGTCAATGCAGCATGCTTTTGAAGTTCAGGTACATTGTTTTGGAGGGGGCAGCATTTATTATTTAACCCAACCATTTGTGGTTAAGGGAGCTCTAGCACAGTAGTTAGCACTGCTGCTTCACAGCGCCAGGAACCGGGGTTCGATTCCCCACTGGGTCACCGTCTGTGTGGAGTCTGCACGTTCTCCCCGTGTCTGCGTGGTTTTCCTCCGGGTGCTCCGGTTTCCTCCCACAAGTCCCGAAGGACGTGCTTGTTGGGTGAATTGGACATTCTGAATTCTCCCTCAGTGTACCCGAACAGGCGCCAGAATGTGGCGACTAGGGGATTTGCACAGTAACTTCATTGCGGTGTTAATGTAAGCCTACTTGCGACATTAATAAAGATTATCAAGCTTGCAGAGAACACTTTACAAAAAATAAAACTGGCAAGATAAACCCTTCCCCCTTTTAATTTCATGCCTCAGTAATTTCTGTCTGATCCCACTCAAAAATAAATTTTGCGCCAAGATTTCAGTCTGCGTCTCCTCTCGTTCGGATGCGATTTAGGAGTTTTCAGTTTCCTCCCTTGCAACCCAAACTGTAAATGACAGATGCAAATTACAGGTCGTACTCACCTGTCCAGCCGTCAGACTGGACAAGACTGGACTTCCTACCTCCCTGCAGATCTGTCCCGTTTCTCTCACTCTCCCTCCCCTATATCTTCGGCCTCCTTGCCGTGGCTATATCAGGCAGCCTTCGGCACAAGTTCCTGGACTCTAATCTGCTCTCTCCAGTTACAGTGCTGGTTGCTGACAACCTCACCAAGTGCCCACAGCAAAAACAGGCTCCGTGGGAATGCAGCACTTGGGGTTACTGATACAGAAAGAACATGGTTCTGCTCGTGAACACCTCCATGGTGACAAATTCATTCATCGAGCTAATGCGGCATCAAAAACCAGGGGCTCGTCCTGGAAGGGGGATCCTGATCAAGGAGGTTGAAGTGGCGAAAATTTCAGGAATAATTTTTTTTTATATAAATGAGTTCTGTGAGCGCTCTGGCTGTACCTCAAATCGATCAAAGCAGAGTGGTAGATCGGAGAAGACTGCCCTGCAGCATTTGGATGTTGCATTGTTATTTAAAATTGCTTCCATTTGTTTTACTGGGATCTGTAAATGGATGGAGGCTTATTTTTAACAAATATTTATTTTGAGTTTGACAATGCTGATTAGCCTGACTTCTCCATTCTTTAGCTCAGTCATGTATGCCTTCAAACCACAAAGCTTCTTACCCTGATATACAGCTGCAAACGTCCTTCGGAAGGTGAAAGAAACCCCCCTTATTTTTTTTTCCCCCCGATTAAGGGGCAATTTAGCGTGGCCAAACTATCTATCCCGCACATCTTTTTGGGTTGTGGGGGTGCCCCACACAGACACGGTTGGGGGGGGGGGGGGGGGGGAAGATGTGCAAATTCGACACGTACAGTGAACGGGGGCCTGGATCGAACCCGGGTCCTCGGTGTAGTGAGGCAGCAGTGCTAAGCCACTGCTTCACTGTGCCATTGAATTGAATCTTGACGAGCAGGTAGCATTTTTTTCTGATTTTGATCCACAGAAAAGAAAGGATCATAAAAAATTGCAACCGCCACTTTGTTTTATTTTTTTTAAAAGCCAATTTACGAAAGGCATTTTCTCCAAGCAGATAAATTGAATGCAGATCCACCTAACCAATTTTCATCTGAACTCCACACAGAGTAAAAATGCAGCAAAATGTGTGTCGCTTAGTTTTAAAATTCAGCTTAATACACACATTTAAAGAGAGGTCTTTGTCCCTCTAAATCTTTGTTGAAGGGCATATTTTCAAGTGCCCAAATGGCACCATTATTTACAAAAATTTTAAGCACTAAATAAACTAGCCCTCTCTGACCTAGAACTAGCAGAATTTCAGTTTGTGTGCACGAAACTGCTGATGAACAATAAAAAAAGAACACTCAGCGGTATCTCTATGGATTTTGCCCTTCCAAATTTGGGGTGCATCCACAGAAAGGGTGCAGTGAATGTGAAGTACTGTCGGTTATGTATCTGGCATTACAGTGATTACAGCCAGCACATGAAACGCACAATTCAAAATGCTGAAAGATCGCTTTTCTCGCCAAAACGATGTCCAACAGCAACATTGGAGGGTGCACCAAGCATCAAAGTTCAACACCAACTAACCTTTTCAGTTTGTGTTCAATGTCAATGTCAAGCAGCTCCAAACAAGGCACCAAACCAGCCAGATTGTTTATCCTCAATTGGCAATAATTCTCTCTTGTGAAGTGTGATGGGCGACTTGCGGTCAAACAGGTTAAAGCACTTTCCAGGGCAGTATTAAATCATTATAGAACTGCAAATCTCCATTTTAAGTCGTGCCCAGCAGCAATGGCAGTTTAACCATTGACCTCAAGCACCCTGGGCTGGAGTTTCAAACTCCTGGTCTGAATATAGTGACATACGTTGGAGCGTATGCATATGTGGGGAGAGTGTAGGACCAAATGCTTGCTCAGAAACCCCCAGTTGAATAACCTAGAATGGCTCACTTGATCGGCACCCACACGAAACGGGTTATCCAACATGAATGATCACTTTTCAGATTGGATGGGGGGGGGGGGGAAATGCAGACACAACTTGACCAACATCGTTCACTTCATTTAATTTTCTAGGAGCTCACAAAACCAGGTTGCTGCTGTGGGCAGCACGGTAGCATTGGGGATAGCACAATCGCTTCACAGCTCCAGGGTCCCAGGTTCGATTCTGGCTTGGGTCACTGTCTGCGGAGTCTGCACATCCTCCCCGTGTGTGCGTGGGTTTCCTCCGGGTGCTCCGGTTTCCTCCCACAGTCCAAAGATGTGCAGGTTAGGTGGATTGGCCATGATAAATTGCCTTTAGTGTCCAAAATTGCCCTTAGTGTTGGGTGGGGTTACTGGGTTGTGGGGATAGGGTGGAGGTGTTGACCTTGGGTAGGGTGCTCTTTCCAAGAGCCAGTGCAGACTCGATGGGCCGAATGGCCTCCTTCTGCACTGTAAATTCAATGAACTTTATAATATATTTATACAAAAGAGGTCGTTAATTGAGGGATAAGTATTGGCACAGGAGAATTCACCAACTGTCCTTCGAAACAATGCCAAGGGATCTATTACGTTCACTTTGAGAGCTTGGTGGGACATCAGTTCTCAATCTAAAAGACACTTCCGACACCACAGCACTCCTTCAGTAGTGTCAGCTCGATGTTTGTGCTCAGGTCTCTAGAGTGGGGCTTGAAGCCACAACCTCTCAACTCAGAGGCAGAATGCTATCAACTGAGCCATGGATGAGGCAGCTAGCAAAGAACAATGGACAAAATGGTGCTTTGTCACACGTAAAATACCAAATAGGTAAGTAACACCTATTGAATATCTCACTCTGCAACTCTTAATTTAAGCAACTAAAGAGTGTGTAATAATCAAAATGGCAGCACCCTTGTTACTTTAAAGAATACTACGAGAGAACGTCTGTTCAAGTTACACATGCCTTTTGTTCTAAATTTGCCATGGGATATCCCACGGTTAATGCATCCAACAAATGAAATGAAATGAAATGAAAATCGCTTATTGTCACGAGTAGGCTTCAATGAAGTTACTGTGAAAAGCCCCTAGTCGTCACATTCCGGCGCCTGTCCGGGGAGGCTGGTACGGGAATCGAACCGTGCTGCTGGCCTACTTGGCCTGCTTTAAAAGCCAGCGATTTAGCCCAGTGAGCTAAACCAGCCCCGGTACATCGGTACTCGATACATTAGGGGTGGCACAGTGGTTAGCTCTGCTGCCTCAGCACCACGGACCCAGGTTCAATTCTGACCTTGGGTGACTGTCAACGTGGGTTTCCTCCGGGTGCTCCGGTTTCCTCCCACAGTCCAAAGATGTGCAGGTTAGGTGAATTGGCTAGGCTAATATTGCCTAAAGAGTTAGGTGGGGTTACGGGGATAGGAGCAGGGGATTGGGCCTAGGTAGGTTACTCAATCAGAGCAAGGCTGGGGCAGACTTGATGGGCCAAATGGCCTCTTTCTACACGGTAGGGATTCTATGATTAGACATGCACAGATTGAATAACTAAATTCACAGCACAGTTAAAAATCAAATAGGGAGTTTATGGCAAATATGCATTTCCAATCCAAATTTTAATGCATTTTCCTCGTCAGTTAGTGTATTTGTTGCAACTGTATTCACTGGTCACTTGCATCCAATCACCAGCTAACCATTTCCCTCCCCTTCCCCCACTGCCCAAAGAAAGCTAAACTGACCACTAGATGGTGCACAACAGCACAAAGTCCTTCCATTAACACCAGGCAGGGAGGAACAATGCCGTATCGTACAGACAAGGTCAGGAACGCAGTCACGTGGGCATCTCTGCACACACTCGTGAATCCAAAGCATGGCGGTTATAGTGCAAGAAGCTACAAGAAAAAAAATGCACGCATTGCTAAAACATCTCATGACCTCAGGACGTCCCAGGTCTTGCAGCCTACTTTTCAAAGTGTGGTCACTGTTGTAATGTAGGAAGGTACAAGGTGCACATACAAATTAGGCTTAAGGCTTCACAATAATCAAGACTTGGCAAACCTGGTTATGTACAATCAGGATTCAAGATAATTGGAGAAAAATCGGGGCAGCAGAATGAAATGTCATGCTTGAATCAGGATTATGCTTGGATTAGATACAGTATGTATCAATGCAGACAGCACTCTAGTGATTGCTACTGAACAGCAGTCTAAGCAACACTGCTTGTTTACTGCAATAGTTCAAACCCATGCTCCCACAGGCAATGATTTAGCATTCAGTGGGTGAATTCAAATTCAAATTGCATTGGCCGACTGGTCAGACAAGGTCCTCAATGAGGAGTCTCAATCCAACTGCGTGAACAAGCTCAAAACAGCTCAGAAATTTAATGTCAGGCGAAAAAGTCACTGGGTTCAATCTGCAGACCTCCAGACTGAATCGATCATAGAATTGCTGATTGAGGGTGGATTTTTAAAAAAATTATCTATTTTTAGCAGATGATTTGTGCATCCTGGGCGCAATTCTCCGACCCCCACACCGAGTGGGAGAATCGCGGGAGTGCCGGGCGATTCCCGCCAAGCCGCCCTGGCACCCGCACGCAATTCTTCCACCCCCCCCCCCCCCCCCAAATGGCATGCCGCGTTTCACGACAGGCCACTTGGAGAATCGCGGCTCGCAGTTTGTAGCAGGTGAGCCGCGATTCTCCGGCCCAGATGGGCCGAGCGGCCTGCCCAATCAGACGGGTTCACGGCACTTCGTCTCCTGTTGGGAGAATTTTGTCCCCTATGTCCAGACACCCACCAGTGTTACAAGGTGCTGTGCAGAAATAGCATCCGCAGAACACTATGCAAAACAATACTTTTCACTGTACCTCAGCACACGTGACAATAAATCAAATCCAAAAATCCCACCCCTCCTTTACTCTTTCACCAATCCCACCCCAACTACAATTGGGAATCTAGGAACAAAGGGGCAACCTTTTATCACACAATGGCAAGGCCCCACGGGATGGTGTTCCAGCCGCTGGCTGCATTTTCTCAGATAGAAAAACAAAACTCTTTTTTATAAAATAAATTTAGAGTAGCAATTAATTTTTCCAATTAAGGGGCAATTTAGCGTGGCCATTCCACCTACCCGGCACATCTTTGAGTTGTGGGGGTGGGACCTACGCAGACACAGAGAGAATGCGCTAACTCCACACGGACAGTGACCCAGAGGCGGGATCGAACCTGGGACCTCAGCGCCGTGAGGCTGCAGTGCTAACCCACTGCATCACCAGGCTGCCCTGAAAAATAAAACTTCACAAGCATGTCCAAATGGAAATCTAAGTGGATTCAAACAGAGCTGAAGTGCTGTAACTGGAATGGGAGAAATAGGTTCGGAATTCAGAATGCAAAACTCGTTTACCCATTTCATATTCATTCAGACAATAATTAAGATGAGATATTGAGGGTTCTAATAAAATACGGAGAGGCCAGCATACAGGAGCAGTGACAAAAGGTCGATGCGTTCTGCTTCATCAGGGCATTAATTCAACCGCTTAGCAGGTCAAAGTACTTCCCACTTCCAGAGCAAACCTTTTTCTTCCCTATCGACTGCAAAGATGCATAATCTGACAGCATAGCTTTAAGAATCTTGATTTTCCATTGTATGCACCAGATGCGAACCAAAGTATAAAAATGTACAGGCTTCCTTTCAATTCGCTCCAAAATAAATTTCAGGCTATTTAAAAAAAAACCTTTCAAGTTTTACGCTTTGTTCTAGTTACAATTCCCAAAGTAACAATGACTGCCACAGAATTACTTTTGCGTGGGAGAGGGATTTGAATACTTTATTAAAATCTGTTGTACAGTTGGTACAGTCACATTGTACAGTCACATTGTACAGTCTCTGAAGAATGCTGATTTGGAATGGTAAATATACGTAAGGAAACAAAGGAAGTTAATTTTTTTTTTTAAACTTCAAATTCGTAGCCAGCCAATGGATTCTCTCGGAAAGCACGTTGAGCAGCTGAACCACATCCCAGGCAGATACTAAATTAAATTCCGAATCTGCATTGAGCTAATTGATCTCTCGGCAAGGGTGCAGTACAGGTAGGCAGCAATGCAACACAGCTCACGACCTTGAGAATAGAACACAAACTGAAGCTCCCAATCCTGATTGCTATCAAATTAGCTCTACTCAGCCTCTTGGCTACGCTCAAGTGGGAGATCAAGTGTAACGCCTGACCTCCTCAATTCGGATCTGGCATGCTCATTGTCTGCGGAACATGAATTGGGTCGAATTGGCTTTTGGAGCAAGGTGGTGGATTTGGGACTTGCCTGTTCCACTCTGGCTTTGTAAATCTGAGAAAGGAATACTTTCTTTAAGTCAGCTCTGTCATAATATATACACAAGTATATGATGGTGCACAGACAGACATTGATTGACACACAGGATGACCAATTAACACACAGAACACAGCAGCCAATCACCAGACAGGACACGGCCACTATAAAGCCAGAGGGCACTAGTTTCCTACTTTCTGGGGATGCAGCCTCTGAGACAGCCAGAGCCCGTGAGCAACAACTAGAACATCCACCATGTGGTAGCAAGATAGTGTAAACAGGCTCAATCCTGAATCCCCAATCCTGTTCCAACAGCAGCTCAACATCCCACATTGCAGTAAGAGAGAGAGAGAGAGAGTTCACAGTGAAAAGCACCGGTCCACCATTCTCAGTTTAAAAACTTGGGCAACTCTTGGAAAATAATGGGGAGAAAGCCAAACTTCAAAAACAACTTTCCCCAAATTGTCCCTCCCATTAGATTTGGAGAAGCTGGAAATCAGCATCGGTTTGGCCTTCACAAGATTCCACTGGAGTAGTCAACCATCGTCAAGCTTGGGGCATCTAGCCTTCAAGCATCCTGTATTTTGGTCTCCTTACCGGAGGATGGATGTTCTTGCTCTCGAGGGAGCACAGCGAAGGTTTACCAGACTAATTCCAGGGATGGTGGAATTGATGAGGAGATATTTACGGGCAGCACGGTAGCATTGTGGATAGCACAACGGCTTCACAGCTCCAGGGTCCCAGGTTCGATTCCGGCTTGGGTCACTGTCTGTGCGGAGTCTGCACATCCTCCCCGTGTGTGCGTGTGGGTTTCCTCCGGCTGCTCCGGTTTCCTCCCACAGTCCAAAGATGTGCAGGTTAGGTGGATTGGCCATGATAAATTGGCCTTAGTGTCCAAAATTGCCCTTAGTGTTGGGTGGGGTTACCGGGTATGGGGATAGGGTGGAGGTGTTGACCTTGGGTAGGGTGCTCTTTTCAAGAGCTGGTGCAGACTCGATGGGCCGAATGGCCTCCTTCTGCACTGTAAATTCTATGAATCGGTTACGACTGTATTCGCTGTGTTCATAAGAATGGGGGGGGGGGGGAGGAAAGAGAAGAATTTCATAGAAACCTATATAATTCACAGACTGGACAAGGTAGATGCAGGAAGAAATGTTCCCGATGGTGGGGGGTGTCCAGAACCAGGGGACACAGTCTGAGGATACAGGGTAGACCGAGATGAGGAGAAATGTCTTCACCCAGAGAGTGGTCGGCCTGTGGAATTAGTTACCACAGGAGGTAGTCGAGTCCAAAACGTTGTATGGTTTCAAGAAGCAGTTCGATACAGCACTTGGGGCAAAGGGGATCAAAGGATATGGGGGGGGGGGGTGTGGGGGAAGAGCGGGATTAGGCTATTGAGTTGGATAATCAGCCATGATGATAATGAATGGCAGAGCAGGCTTGAAGGGCCGAATGGCCTCCTATTTTTTTTCTATACTTGCAGTACAATAGCTTCCACAAAAAATATTTCACAATGTGCTTCCTTAATACCAGCCATTCCAAATCACCCTTTTGTTCTCCCCACAGTCGTCACGTATTGTCCTGCAAGAGAGCAAACAAGGTCCACTCATGGAGACACCAACAATAAATACCCTCAATGAAGGTATGTAGAAATAAGAGATATGCCTACTACCCCACCGTTCTATCGAGCCTCCCAGAAAGTTCACCCTCATTCTGGCCTCCAAAGAGAATGAATGCAACACGATTATGGAAAACAAAGGTCTTTCAACATCACAACAGAAGACAGAGACAGGTGACCTGCCAGTCAAATCAGCACCGCGGGAGCTCACTTACCTATGGAACATGCAAACCACCAGTCAAATTCCAACTACAATAGGAAACCAGGAGCCATTTGGACCTTTTGTTTCAAAGTGCACGGAATCAAATTTCAAATCCTGACAACAGTTTAACTGCAGGTTTTCAATTTCCAACAGCGACCAGGTCAAAACACAGCACTTTGCGATGAGTGCAAAATAACATGCACCATTTCACAACACAGCAGCAGGGAGATCAAAAAATGGTTTCCTTCACATCTTTTAATACATAGTGCTGAACCTTTTGTGCAGCTGCCAATCTATTTCTATTAAAGGCATTGGTCTGGCTTCCAATTGCGCAGCAATCACTTATCACAGGTATAGGCGCCATCACATTAATCACTGTTCTTCTGTTTTGCTATTGATTTTGCTTCCCTCTGGCTGAATCGGGAAATACTTGCACTCTAAAAGGCAGGTGGGACCGTGGGCGGCACGGTAGCACAGCGGTTAGCACTGTCGCTTCAGAGCGCCAGGAACTCTGGTTCGATTTCTGGCTTGGGTCACTGCCTGTGTGGAGTCTGCACATTCTCCCCGGGTTTTCCCACAAGTCCCAAAAGACGTGCTGTTAGGTGAATTGGACATTCTGAATTCTCCCCCAGTGTTCCCAAACAGGCGCCGGAATGTGGCAACTAGGGGATTTTCACAGTAACTTCACGGCAGCCGACTTGTA
Organism: Scyliorhinus canicula; assembly: GCF_902713615.1. Lineage (NCBI taxonomy): Eukaryota > Metazoa > Chordata > Chondrichthyes > Carcharhiniformes > Scyliorhinidae > Scyliorhinus > Scyliorhinus canicula. Next base: position 19,338,091 of record NC_052172.1, read on the forward strand.
ACACCAATAAAGATTATTATTGTGTACCGAATTCATAAATGTCCACTACTAACCCAGATGGTACTACTATTACCAGCTTAAGTTATCTATTGGCTTCTATTATAGTAGAAACAAACACATTTACATAAATTTGACTACATTTCAAGATGTAGTCTTGACTGTAGTGCCGAAAGTTCAGAACTGGGGCGGCTACAATTCATGTTTTTTTTTTACATGACTTTCAATGCTGCTTTTTCTCCAGAGCTCTAGCTCAAGGTCCAGGGGTGGGAAGCGGAGAGCTCGAGCATTGAAACAACAAAAAAAAAGAAAGGATTGCAACAGTTCCAGCTGAACACATCTGCACCATCAGAACTCTCATTTCCCACCACATCAAAGCTCCAGCTTCGGATCAGATCTGGATCTTGAATGGGAACACGGGTTCAGAAGAGGGAAGCAGCAAGAAGGTGGATCGGGAAAGAGGAACAGGGATTGGAGAAGGAGGGGGGTTTTTGGAATGCAGAATCATCAAGGAGCGGAAGCAGGGTCGGCAACGTGCAGGAGTTACTGTAAGTTACATATATTTTTGAAACAAAATCTTTTCAAAATAAAATAAGTATTCCATTTACCAATGTAGTAACTTAGCAATGTAAAGTAGTTGCATTAAGAGGGTGGAATTTGCAAATTCTCCCCGTGTCTGCGTGGGTTTCGCCCCCACAACCCAAAGATTGCAGGGTAGGTGAATTGGCCACGCTAAATTGCCCCTTAGTTGGAAATAAATAATTAGGTTCTCTAAATTTTTAAAATTTAGAGTGTATATGATGTTTTAATATTTGTTTCTTACAGATGAGGAAGGGCCTACGGAACTGACAGTTTAAACATTGGTTCCTATGGGAACGTCCTTTCACTTATATTTTCAGGAACACAATCGCAACTTGGGACTTACTGAATATTATATGTGATGTGTCATGTCCTTTGGGATAACACAGGCTGCAACTGGATGCAGCTTTAACAAAAAGATACTCCAGACCTTGAAGTTAGTTCAATCTGATTTATTGAACCAGTAGCAGAGTTAACACAGTTCTCTCTGAGTTTGACTCTCTGCTAACCTAAGTGTGGTTACTCTGTCTGACTGAACCCGACTAGCTCTTAGCCACGTGCTGGAGGTGTGATACTGTACATACACCCTGACTCACTCTGTAAATGTTCATCAGTGGAAAGAGGCGGAGTGCGAGTGCCTCGTGCCTTTTATAGTGAGATACCACCCCGGAGTATCCTGCCTGCTCATTGGTCATGTCCTGTTCTCGGTGTTCATTAGCTGCCTGCTGTATATCATTATCTGCATATCATGACATTACGAATGTAAAATCACAGTTTGCAAAATGTTGAGATTACATTACTGTTCATCATTAAATATTGCAGTGGGCAGCACGGTGGCGCAGTGGTTAGCGCTGCTGCCTCACGGCACCGAGGTCCTAGGTTCGATCCCGGCTCTGGGTCACCATCCGTGTGGAGTTTGCACATTCTCCCAGTGTGTGTGTTGGTCTCGTGAAAAAATATGTAGGTGGATTGGCCATGCTAAAAATCGCCCCTTAATTGGACAAAATTAAATATTGCATTAACCAGAATCCCGACATCTCCAGTTCTCTCATGACTGCTTGCATCCCATTTGGCAGGTCTCCTCTCTCCTGAGCTACAAGGTCCAGGCTGGAGTCCCAATCCAGGGTTTGTTCATCATGCAGCCAAACAGGCTGATTATCAATCTGAAAATCTACCAATATGCCCATGGTAAGTGGTTAGAATAGGAAAGTGTCCTGGTCAGCCAGAACTTCATCAGACAGTCTCCGCACTTTAAAAAACTGCAGGCATACATTCTTGCGAAGATTAAGTACTCCTTGTATCAAGGGGCTACCAGAGAGAAACATCCCATTTGGCATTGCATACCATCAGCGAGCAGCTTTGCCTCCTCACTAGATGTCATTATACTGACCCCCAAATCAAAAATGCTTAAAGACAAACATTTACCATCACCACTGGCAGTTTCACGTGCTAATCATTCGAATACTGAATCTTTGCCAGGGAGATTGCAATTCCTCTTTTGGCTTCTAATCTTTCTCAAGTCTCCTGCTTTGTACATCCACATGGGAGGGAGCCGATTCCTTCATTGAAAGTTGCGAGTCCTTACAACAAACCTAGAAATGCTTAAATACTACAGGGGCATGTTAGTACCAATAACATACACTCAACCAGCGTAGCATACCATTAATGCAGTTGCTGTATTTTGACACTCCATTACTGGGATTACAACACTAATTAATAGGAGACACACTAATTACTGACGAAAACTCTCTCAAACAGTTTTTGGAAGACCCTGGGCAAATGGGTGGCCTCCATGACCAGCTCAATATTCAGGTTTGTCAGCCACTATCCCAGAAGTCTTTTAACACATCACACACTAACCAAATATTTCCAATCATTCACCCTCCATACTGCATCACCCATATTTATTTATTTTTAAAAATTAATTTACTGGATGTGGGTGCCGCTGGCTGTGCCAACATTTATTGCCCATCCCTAGTTGCCCTCGAGAAGGTGGCCCGGACTTCCCCAAGGTGTAGGTATACCCACAGAGTTGCATCATGATTCATGACCGCCAGGCATAGTAAAATATTGCATAATAGAGTAGGTAATTTTACACAAGATAATATGCTTTAACGGTATAATATTAAACATTAATCAAATTGTACCCACCACCACCACCACCACCACACCTGGAACCAGCAGCACTTCACCCAGAACATTTTGCTGTGACACATTTGGTTGCACTCTCACCTGACTTCCGGAGGTTGTAGGTTCAAGCCCCATTTCACGACATCAGTGCAAAAATCTCGGCTGGCACTCCAGTGCAGCACTGAGGGAGGCTTACACTGTTGGAGGTGCTGACTTTCATAAGGCAAAGGAGCAGAGTTAGACCACTCGGCCCATCGAGTCTGCTCCGCCATTCAATCATGGCTGATATTTTTCTCATCCCCATTCTCCTGCCTTCACCCCCCCCCCCCCCCCCCCCCCCCCCTCCAATAACCCCTGATCCTCTTATTAATTAAAGACACTCAGTGATTTGGCCTCCACAGGCTTCTGCGGCAAAGAGTTCCTCAGATTCACCACGTTCTGGCTGAAGAAATTCCTCCTCATCTCTGTTTGAAAGGATCGTCCCTTCAGTCTGAGGCTATGCCCTTTGGTTCCAGTTTGGCTGGGGCTGGTTTAGCACACCGGGCTAAATAGCTGGCACAATGCAGCAGCACGGTTCAATTCCCGTACCAGCCTCCCCCAACAGGTGCCGGAATGTGGCGACTAGGGGCTTTTCACAGCGACACTTCACTGAAGCCGACTTGTGACAATCAGCGATTATTATTATTACTGTATTATTAGTTTTGCCTACAAAGTGGAAACATCCTCTCCACTTCCACTCTATCCGAGCCTCGCAGTATCCTTAACTTCCAATAAGATCCCCCCATATCCTTCTAAATTCCAACGAGTACAGACCCAGTCCTCAACCGTTCGACATACAACAAGCTCTTCGTTCCAGGGATCATTCTTGTGAGATATTAAACCAAGACCCCTGCTGCCTTCCGGTGGGAGGAAAAGAACTCGAGGCACTATTTTGAAGACAGCCTCCGCAGTCTCCTGCTCAATAATTATCCTTCAATCAATATCACAAAACTGATTATTTTCTGCAAAAAGGAAATCACATGACCGTTTGGGAGGTCTCATTTCCAAATGTTTGCCACATTTCCTACATTACAACAGTGACTACGTTTTTTAAAAAAACATTTCACTGGCTGCAAAATGCTTTTGTGCCGGACAGTGGAATCATATCAGAGTATCTTATTTGGAAAAATAAAAAGTAGAATTTCACACCCGTGAGAATATTTCACCAACCATGAGCTGTCCTGTAGCAGTGGTGGGTGGCACGGTAGCACAGCTGTTGCTTCACAGCGCCAGGGTCCCGGGTTCGATTCCCGGCTTGGGTCACTGTCTACGCGGAGTCTGCACGTCCTCCCCGTGTCTGCGTGGGTTTCCTCCGGGTGCTCCGGTTTCCTCCCACATGTCCCGAAAGACATGCTGTTAGGTGAATTGGACATTCTGAATTCTCCCTCCGTGTACCCGAACAGGCGCCGGAATGTGGCGACGAGGGGATTTTCACAGTAACTTCATTGCAGTGTTAATGTCAGCCTACTTGTGACAATAATAAAGATTATTATATATTTTGGACTCTGGACTTATTCATGAAGGACCTCCTTCGCAACCTTGCCCCTCACCTGAGGTGCAGCGATCGTCCGGTTAAATTGCCACTCGTCAGCCCCCCCCCCCCACGTTCTAAGGGTATGGCGACTTGACCTTTTATTTTGGACTCAATAACTTCTCTCTCTCCACAAATGTTGCCACACCTTCGGAGTTTTCCGGCATTTTGTGTTTTAGCAGTATTTTGCTTTACCATATTTCCCCATTCCCTATATCCATTCCACACCTCACAATACAGATTTGGGCATCACTGACCCTTTCATGTGAAATACCACTCTTCCCGACTCACGATATTGCAGCTGAATCCCATTCGGATGCAAACCCACAGCTAATGAACGAACGTTGCTCTTAAATGAAAACACTCAGAGCAGTCTTTGATTGAACCGATGCGAATGTCCTGCACTAATACACCACTGGGACACATGCCAGACAGCTCTCCTCGAACATCATTTAATAAATGCACAGCTCCCAGAGATTTACCATTAAGTAAAGGATTTGTCATACTGTCAAGCCACAATTCATTTCTCAGATTTCAAAAATTAAGTGTACATACTCTTGACTTTCAAAACCTGGTATGGTTTGTGGTTTTCAGTTGTGTACGGCCCATTCTGGAAAATGCTGAAGGAGTCCATACCCCTGTAACAGCAATAACTGTTGTAGAAATGTTATTTCTCTGTAAAGCAGAATGCTCCCCATTGTGGTGGGAAGTTACGGGGGAGTTGAACCGGTACTAAAATAATACCGCGCCGCGTGCATTTATTAAGTTACGCTTAGAGAAAAAAAAAAGTGTCCAGCTTTGTCTTAACACATGACTGTTCTTGAGTTTGTTCCAGAATGTTCTTTGGAATATTAATAAGGTATAATCAATGTGCCAATTTTTCAGTGTTGGGATTCCTTGTACTTGGAAGTTGAGTCCCCAGTTTTAGCCACACAGCTATAAAGGAGAGCCAATCTGCCTCAAAGCTGAAAAAACATCACTATCTATGCAAGTTACAGGACATTTTCTAATATGTGCACTCAACAGAATTGTACTGCGGCCTGTGCAATGGCCTCATTAATCTCCAGCATTGTGGAATAGTTTCTTGGCAGCAGAGACCCATCCAGACTGTTCTTTGCATAAAACAAACCAAATGAATCACAGAATAAAGATTAGTTTGAATTCCCCCATGGCAACCAGTTTAACCAATCGCTTGCCACATCTTTTAAGGCTTGGGGTTCAGTTCTTGAACTCTTCCCCCATTTTGCATGTAAATTAACTGGCGATCGCTCATGCAGCTTGTGGTGGGGGCCATTTATTTTTAAGTCGCGAACCCGAGGGGGGAAAAAAAAGCCACTGCGGTGAGTCTTCATTTCAATAAGACAGTGGGACTGCAGGGAAATCTCTCGAGCAGAGAACCTCTCAGGACGAGATATTCAATCCAAACGACTTGCGACTCTTCGAGGCACCGTCAGCAAGCCACGAATCGGTCCCCTCGGTGAACATTGCAGTAATAATGACAATCATGTACAGGAGTGTGGGAGGATGGGGATTTGTGAGCGGTGGAAAATCATGTAGTTTGCGGATGCCAGAATTCTTTTTTTAAAAAAAATTAATTTAGAGTACCTAATTATTCCTTTTCCCCAATTAAGGGGCACTTTAGCATGGCCAATCCACCTACCCTGCACATCTTTGGGTTGCGGGGGCGAAACCCACGCAGACACGGGGAGAATGTGCAAACTCGGCAGCACGGTAGCATTGTGGTTAGCACAATTGCTTCACAGCTCCAGGTTCCCAGGTTCGGTTCCCGGCTGGGTCACTGTCTGTGCGGAGTCTGCACGTTCTCCCCGTGTGTGCGTGGGTTTCCTCCGGGTGCTCCAGTTTCCTCCCACAGTCCAAAGATGTGCGGGTTAGGTGGATTGGCCATGATAAATTGCCCGTAGTGTCCTAAAAAGTAAGGTTAAGGGGGGGGTTGTTGGGTTACGGGTATAGGGTGGATACGTGGGTTTGAGTAGGGTGATCATTGTTCGGCACAACATCGAGGGCCGAAGGGCCTGTTCTGTGCTGTACTGTTCTATGTTCTATGTTCCACACGGACAGTGACCCAGAGGCGGGATCGAACCTGGGACCTCGGCGCTGTGAGGCAGCAGGGCTAACCACTGCTCCGCCCCGTGGATGCCAGAATTCTGTCCAGAGCAGAATGAATTAGCAAATTAACAAGGAATCGCTTAATGCAGCAAAGCCAGGGGAACTGGAATGGAAATCCTTCAGCACTTCTACACTGTAAATTCTATGAATCTATGAATCACTCCAGCTGAACAATGATAATAGGTGTATGAAGGGGTTTAACTGTGAAAATTTCACTTCCACTAAAACAAAGTCCCATTTCAGCATTATATTCTTTGGTGTGTGGGTGGTCTTGATACTTCTAACAGCTCTGTGCAAGTCACCTTCAATAGATTTCACTAGTAATCATTGCAGTCTTATGTGGATCAGCCATTAGCCAGAGCCCTCCTGCAGCTGTATACAGCTATGCCTTTGAAGCATTGTTATCATGCAGGTTCAAATTTGTGAGCATCCAGAGAAAGTCTGGAAAGTCTCAGGCAGCAAAAACGGGGGAAGTATGATAAACGTCCATTGGGAAATAGGCTTAAAATCGCTAACCCCTTCTTGTGTAGCTGCAGCAATTAACTTTAACGGTTTTACACCATACTTCTGCCAAGTAGCAAAATTACTAAAGCAAAGAAAAATGTTCAACATAAACACAAAGAATGACTGCACCAGCAATCATACAGGATGTATACAGTTTCCCAAATGAAGACATTCCTTTTCCAACTTCAGTTATGGGTGCAGCATCGCAGGGAAGACCTATTCAAAAGCAAGAGGCCTCACCAAACAGGTTGGCCACAGTTATGTAAAAGCTGAAAGATGGCTAAATCAAGCAGTTTCAGGATGCCAATGTACAGCATCACTGATGAGCACCCAGGCGGCACGGTAGCACTGTGACTTCACAGCGCCAGGGTCCCAGGTTTGATTCCCGGCTTGGGTCACTGTCTGCAGAGTCTGCACGTTCTCCCCGTGTCTGCATGGGTTTCCTCCCACAAATCCCGAAAGATGTGCTTGTTAGGTGAATTGGGACATTCTGAATTCTCCCTGTGCATCCAAACAGGCGCCGGAGTGTGGCGACTAGAGGATTTTCACAGAGACTTACATTGCAGTGTCAATGTAAACCTACTTGTGACAATAATAAAGATTATTATAGGTGGTAAAATCTGCATACTTAAAAGTTTTATATAACCACCAGCAATTGATCATCAACGCAGGTCGATTTTAAAAAGCCTCAAATTACATCACGCCTCAGATTTCTAATGCACTTCACTCAAAATTACTTTAAGCACAGCCTTAATTATACAAAGGTAGGAAACTTTCAGACAGCAATGTCCAATAAAAAGCAAAATGATACATTTGTAGAGTATCCAATTCTTTTTTTTTCCCAATTAAAGGGCAATTTAACGTGGCCAATCTACCTACCCTTCACATCTTTGGGTTGTGGGGGCTGTCATGAATTGCAAACATGCAACCAATGAACACTCAGAATAGGACACAACCAATGGGCAGTCAGGACACTCAAGAGGTGGCATCACCACAAGGGGGCATGACATAAACACTATAAAAGGGATGAGGCACTCACACCCTGCCTCTTTCCACAGACAGACATTTAGAGAGTTAGACAGGGTTGATCAGCAGCATCACACCCCAGCATGTGGCTTCGAGCAAGCTGGTACAGTTAGACTGAGTTACTACAGTTAGATTAGCAGAGAGTCAAACTCATTTTGAGAACTGTGTTAATAGTTCAATAAACACGTTGAACTCATTTCATAGTCTGGAGCATCCTTTGGTTAAGACTGCATCAAGTAGCAGCCCGTGTTATCCGAAGCAGCAGAACACAACAGGGGCGAGACCCACGCAGACACAGGGAGAATGTGCAAGCTCCACGCGGATAGTATTCCAGGGCTGAGGTTGAACCCGGATCCTCAGCGCCGTGAGGCAGCAGTGCTAACCCCCGTGCCACCCTTACATTTGACCAGTTAATATACTTTTGATAATGCTATTCTTCCAATGTCGAGCTAATCGAGGGAAGTCCTTTATCTTCTTAGAATAGAACTCGAGGGTCTTTAAATCCCTGTGAGCCATCAGAATCACAGCTTACCTGGTGTTCTGATGAAAGGTTATTGACCTGAAACACTAACTCGTCCTCTCTCTTCAGATGCTGCCAGGCCAGATGAATATTTCCAGAGCTTTATCATCTCCACTTTTCCTCTGACCTGTAAACATGCGCGTCTAACAAAGTGGCACTCCCATAGTGCGACACAGAGGCGTCAGCCTAGACCAGGCAATTGTAGCACATCACAGATCGCCTCCAATAGTCATGACATTCAACTCAACTACAATGCACCACGATAGTTTTAACTTTCAAGTGAGTCATTTTCTGACTTTACACCTTCAACAAGACTGACGTAACAAAAAGCAGTCAGAAAATCATACTAGCCCACATATAAATTCAAGCGTGTAATCCTGCACAGTGGAATGAGAAAAATTATCCCCCACATTCCACCCTCAGGTTCTGCTTGGATGAACCTTTGTGAAAGACTCCAACACATTTCACAATTCAACACCACAGGAACAGGTATCCAAGCTTCTCTTTGGCAGTTCACGCCACTCCTACCTCTTTTCACGCCCACTTGAAGTAAATTGATAAAAACATGTCTTACTTAAATAAACCATTCAAAATATGCAACTTTGAGCTGCTCAGGCCTTTGGCAACAGGAACAATTAGTGCAAAAACTGACAAAAGAAATGGAAACCAAGTTTGCCTATTCAGCTTAGTCAAATTTTGCGTGCGATAGAATACAATTCCTGTTTTTATTTCACAGAAGTTCCCACATAATCACCCTCACCTCCTATAGTCTGTAGTCGAGGTACAAAGCAGAGGCTGAAATATTACAACTTTTTCTTAAACAAAATAAAATGACTTGTGTATTGGTAAGAGTCAAAAATCAGCACCAGTCTGAACAAAAACTCTTATCTAATAATCTTTATTGTCACAAGTTGGCTTACATTAACACCGCAATGAAGTAGTGTCACAAGTTGGCTTACATTAACACTGCAATGAGGTTTCTGTGAAAATCCCCTAGTCGCCACTCTGGCGCCTGTTTGGCTACACCGAGGGAGAATTCAGAATGTCCAATTCACCTAACAAGCACGTCTTTCGGGGGTTGTGGGAGGAAACCGGAGCACCCGGAGGAAATCCACACAGGCACGGGGAGAATGTGCAGACTCCACACAGACAGTGACCCAGAGCCGGGAATCGAACCTGGGCCCCTGGCGCTGTGAAACAGCAGTGCTAACCACTGTGTTACCATGTCGCTGTACTAGATCTTTACATAAAGAACAGCAATAAATGCGAAAGGCCCTGTGATAAAACTTTCACAACTCACGTGACATACCAAAGTTTCATAAAGTGTCGAGCAATGCAGCAGCTTAATTTCAAGCCCAATTGTGCAATCCTAAACAGATCAAAAACAAATGACTAGGATAATTGCCCTGTAGTGTCCAAAGGTTAGACTGGGTTGCTGGATTACGGTGATAGGTTGGTGTGGACTTTCAGGGGCTGGTGAAGTCTCGACGGGCCGAATGGCCTCCCTCTGCACTGCAAATTCTATGAAAAAGAAAGGGAGGACTGAGACCACTTCAGCATGGTGTTCAACCCATTAATAATTCCTCACATAATGAAACAGTTCACGTGCACAGGCGTCAAAATCTGGAGAGCATTCAGACCTGGACAGATAAACAAGTGACATTTGCACCACACAAGACGATGACCATCTCCAACACAAGGAAACCTAACCACTGTCCCTGAATAATCAACCGTATTGCCGTTGTTGAATCCCCACCAACATCCTAGCCCATTGACCAGAAACTAATCGGCCCTATAGATACTGTGGTTACAAGAGATCAGAAGTTGGATATTCCATGGTGATTGACGATACACCTGACTTCTCAAAGCCTGTCTACCATCCACAGTCAGGAGTGCGATGGACTCTCCACTTGCCAGGATGAGTGCAGCTCCAACAACACTCAAGAAGCTCAACACCATCCAGATAAAGCTTGATTGGCAGCCCAGCCACGCTTGAAGTGTTAAATATTTATTACTCTCAGTACCAGCTTAGAGCAGCAGTGTGTACCATCTGTAAGACGTACAGCAAGTCACTGTGGTTACAAAGCCGCGACCTCTGCCACCTTGACGGACATGGAAACACCACCACCTCAAGTCACATGCCACCCTAACTTGGGAACGTATCGTCATTCCTTCATTGCTCTGGGTCAATATTCTGGCACTGCTTCCCAGCAGCTCCGTGGGAGAACCGTCACCACAGACTGAAGCAGTTCAAGGCGGCAGATCACGACTACCTTCTGGAGGAAAATTTAGGATGGGGGAAATACAAAGCTGGTCTTGGCCTTGCCTGGAACACCCACGTGCCCATTGAAATAATCAATGTAAAAAAAAAAACAACTGGGAGAACATATGCTGCTCACCAGGAAAGCTTGTTTTTTGGAGAAAGTCCAGATGAGTTTACTCTTACTGTTAATAGGGTTCTCTTGAAGTTCAATTGTGTAGCTGCCGGCCAAGTTCCTCCCACACCCACGACAACAAAGTGTAGATTTCTGTCCCCTTTTGGAAGGCTTTTAATTGCAACTTAATCCACTCTTGTCAGAGAGAGAGCTGGCTTTATAAACTTCAGATATGGGATACTGAACTGGCCAGTTACTTTGCCTCCCAGCTCCCTCAGCTTCACCAAAGCATTAGCACAGAATATAATAATGGAGAGCGTAAGCTTGTATCACATCGTTTGAGAAGATCCACAGAGAGATGGGAGCTTGCAGGGTTAGGCAGCGACTGGATCAAGTCTATGCGTGATGGATTTCCTCAGTGAACACAAACACAAAATTTGCAATCGTTTTCATAAAAATTGAAGAGGCTCCAGCAGCTCAAACTATCAGCAAGTATTTTTGAAAGCAGAGCACTATAGGATGCAACCTTCTGCCTGGTGCACATTTCAACAGGATGCTCACCAGAATTTTGCACGTATATTTATCACTGGAAAAGAAAGGAAATGTGCCGAGACTACCTTTTCCACCAAAACATACATCACAACTCCTCCAATACGGCGAGAGATAGGTGCAGTGTATGATGAGGTGGTTTGTAGATCCTAACTTGAGAACTTGTTCTTTGCCAATCTTGCGGATTTCAGTCAGTAAAGGGAGGAACGTAGATCGATCGTAATCCTTATTGATCACTATCCAAGCACAAAGACATTTAAGTTAGATAATGGTAGGATTACACTTGGCTGCAATGCTCACCTGATATTCATTCACTACCTGTGCTCTCAGGTGAAGCCTGGATGCTCGGACAGCAAGCACCAAAGGGATCTCAACAGAGAAACCATAGTTGGTGCAGGAAACATCTTGAAAAGTTGACTAGCCTCTTCGGGGAAATGAAGAGCAGGAATACAAAATTAAAAAGCTGTCACCCCATGCCAAACGACAGAGTATATTGCTCAGGTGAAGGGAGTGTTGTCAGTAACACTTCAGTGAAGCATAATGGTGGGAGGGTCAAATGTTCATACTATTGAACGGAGAGGTTTCTAGCAGTCCAATTGTAGGTTTGTCTTACCATTATTGGATTGCACCTGGAGAGAACATACTGAATTCTATAATGGTACAAGGTCTGGTGGTTACACTGCCTGTTACAGGTGGCAGTGGTTAACAGAAAGGGTATTTAGAGCTAGTGATTTAGGAGAACATTAAAGCATTTGGCATCAACTACCATTTTTCCTATTGACCAACGCACTAAATAGGTCTGTGGGTAAAATTCCTCTTTTAAAAAAAATAAATTTAGAATACCCAATTCTTTTCTTCCCAATTAAGGGCAATTTAACAAGGCCAATTCACCTACCCTGTATATCTTTTGGGTTAATCATAGAATTTACAGTGCAGAAGGAGGGCATTCGGCCCATCGAGTCTGCACCGGCCCTTACAAAGAGCACCTCACTTAAGCCCACACTTCCAACCTATCCCTGGAACCCAGTAACTCCACACAACCTTTTTGGACACTAAGGGCAATTTAGCACAGCTACCCACGTAACCTGCACATCTTTAGACTGTGGGAGGAAAGCGGAGCATCCGGAGGAAACCCACGCATACATGGGGAGAACGTGCAGACTCCGCACAGACAGTGACCCAAGCCGGGAATCGATCCTGGGACCCTGGAGCTGTGGGGTTGTGGGGGCGAAACCCACGCAGACATGAGGAGAACGTGCAAACTCCACACGGACAGTGACCCAGAGCTGGGATTGAACCATGACTGCGCCATCATGCTGCCCTTGATGATATTTCTCTCTGACCTAAAATTTGTGTTAATTCCCATAGTAAAAACTAAAGACCAGCCACACACAAAAAAAAAATCATAGGCAGCTTGGTGGTGCAGTGGTTAGCACTGCTGCCTCACGGCACCGAGGACCCAGGTTCGATCCCAGTTCTGGGTCACTGTCCGTGTGGAGTCTGCACATTCTCCCTGTGTTTACATGGATTTCGCCCCCACAGGGTAGGTGGATTGGCCATGCTAAACTGCCCCTTAATTGGGTGCTTTAAATTTATTTTAAAAAAAGAAAAAAATCATGATTCATCAGAAGAAAGTCCAAGGGGCAGAAAAATAGGTTCTTATTACATTAAAAATACCTTTTTGACCTTCATATCCCTTGATAAGTTGAAAGATGTGGAGGTTAGGTGGTTTGGCCATGCTGCATTGCCCCTTAGTGTCCAAAGATGTATAGGTTAGGTTACAGGAATAAGGTGGGGGAGTGGGCCCAGGTAGTGTGCTCTTTCGGAGGGTCAGTACAGAGTTGATGGGCCAAACCACCTCTTTCTGCACTGTGGGATTCTATGATTCAAAGTAAGTTGTATTGGAAAGTGATTAAAATGGGATAGATGGACTGGTATGGAAGACATACACGTGCAACTTCTATACTGCAGGCCTAGTAAAGACATGGAGATGGTTTTCTCAAAAGTATTATTTTAAATGATACACAGAATAATAAAAAATATTTTGTTGTGTTATTTTAAAAAGTTAAAATCGATGTGAAATGGAACACCTTAAAATAAGGTTGTTCAAGGGCAACATGGTGGCCCAGTGGTTAGCACTGCTGCCTCATGTGCTGAGGGCCCGGGTTCGACCCTAACCCTGGGTCACTGACTGTGTGGAGTTTGCACATTCTCCCCCTGTCTGAGTGGGTCTCACCCACATAACCCAGGGTAGGTGGATTGGCCACGCTAAATTGCCGCTTAATTGGGAAAGAAAAGAATTGGGTACTCTAAATTTAAAATATATATATTTTTTAAATTAGGCGGTTCCCTGATGGTTTAGCAAGTGGCTGATACAGATCTTCAGTCTGTGAAGCTCGACCTCAACCAAGGTATTACTCATCCTGCTGTATGTGCTGTGAAACCTTAAGGTTAATGAGAGCAGAAATGATGCATACCACAAACCCTAGCTTACCCACAGGAAATGGTTCACTCAAACACTCCATTAATCAGTTTGGGGTTAGAAAGAGGAAGGAAGAGAACAGACTCACCACATTAGTGTTTTTTTTTTAAATATCGCAGCCCTCTCTATACGGTGATATCAGCAGTCGGGTGATTGCTTAGGTTTTTTTTTTCAATCAAGGTGTCATGAAAACATTACCTAAAGCCCGTGAGCTTGCGTGACACCAGTCGTCTCCTCAGGGAGATGGTCAGGATGAGGTCATAGGGAACCTGTGGTGTTGCAGTGCATTCGCTACAACACACCTGAGAATGGAAGCTGAGAACACTGCATTAGACTCAGCAATCCAACACCATAACCAGTTCTATTGCACAGTCCAGGAGCGACTAACCAATCTGATTCACCTCTGGAACAGAGATGGTTTTTTTTTTTTTTTTTAATAAATTTAGATTACCCAATTATTTTTTCCAATTAAGGGGAAATTTAGCGTGGCCAATCCACCTACTCTGCACATTTTTGGGTTGTGGGGGCGAAACCCACGTAGACACGGGGAGAATGTGCAAACTCCACACGGACAGTGACCCAGAGCCGGGATCGAACCTGGGACCTCAGCGCCGTGAGGCGGTTGTGCTAACCACTAGGCCACCGTGCTGCCCGGAACAGAGATGGTTGACCCGTCGATCTTACCACAGGACAATCCTGTAGGCCAGGGCTTCGATTGGTACAGTGGTCCTGTCAGGAAATGCAGCAGGGTGGTTAAGAGTTCCTTAAACCGTGCTCGGTTTAGCCTTATTCAGTTTAAGGTGATCCACAGGGCCACATGACTGTGACCAGGATGAGCAGGGATTTTTGTTTTGGAGGGGGTGAGGGGATAGGTGTGGGCGGTGCGCAGGTGGGCCCGCGAATCATGTCCACATGTTTTGGACCTGTCCAAAGCTGGAGGGGTTCTGGCAGGGGTTTGCCAACGTTATGTCGGATGTCTTGAGGGTGAAGGTAGTCCCGGGTTCAGAAGTGACAAGCTTTTTAACTTGTGGTTAAAATTACAAATGCCTTAATAAAAATATATTTTTTTTAAAAGGGGGGGCAGCATGGTAGCACAGTGGTTAGCACTATGCCTCAAGGCGCTGAGGTCCCAGGTTCGATCCTGGCCCTGGGTCACTGTCCGTGTGGAGTTTGCACATTCTCCCCCTGTCTGCGTGGGTTTCGCCCCCACAACCCAAAGATGTGCAGGGTAGGTGGATTGGCCACGCTAAACTGCCCCATTAATTGGAAAAAAATGAATTGTGTACTAAGAAGTGGTGATCTTTAGAGTGTCAGAAGACTCGGAAGTCCAAGGGGAAAGAGAGGCCGATGTCTTGGCCTTTGCCTCACTGGCAGCCCGGAGTCGGTTCTTATTGGAACAGCGGGACTCGGGGGCGCCAAACCCGGGGATTTGGGTGAGCGACCAAGCAGAGCTCCTCAGGCAGGAGAAGATAAAGTTTGCCTTGAGAGGGGTTTGCCCTGAGATGGCAGCCATTCATTGACTTCTTCGAAAATAGCTAATATGTCAGCAGTGGGGGTCAGGGAGGTGGAGAGCAGGTGGGACAGTGGGGTATTAGATACATGCTTTCTTTGGATATTTGCATTCCTGTTTGCTAGCTTTTTTATGGTTGCGTTTGATGTATTTTTTTAAATATAAATTTAGAGTACCCAATTCATTTTTCCAATTAAGGGGTAGTTTAGCGTGGCCAATCCACCTAACCTGCACATCTTTGGGTTGTGGGGGCGAAACCCACGCAGACACGGGGAGAATGTGCAAACTCCACACGGACAGTGACCCAGGACCGGGATTGAACCTGGGACCTCGGCGCCATGAAATAACACTGTTTGATGTACATAAATGCCTCAATAAAAATATTTTTTAAAATTCCAGATACCTGTAATCTGCGCTGATTAAACTAGTTAAATGGCAACAGTAATTTCGGTGCTTGCAGTTCCACAATCCTCAGCTTTACCGATGTTGGTCATTTGACCAAAGCGGGAGACACTCCTTGGGGAGGGAGGGTGCAACATCAGGAAAATGAATGCAGGTGCAGATTCGCTGCTTAGAGACTCTGAAATACACTGTTCAATGGGGGCCGGGATAGCTCTGTTGGCTGGACAGCTGCTTAAGAGATGCAGAGCAGGGCAGCACGGTGGTGCAGTGGTTAGCACTGCTGCCGCACGGCGCTGAGGTCCCAGGTTCGATCCCGGCTCTGAGTCACTGTCCGTGTGCAGTTTGCACATTCTCCCCGTGTCTGTGTGGATCTCCCCCCACAACCCAAAGATGTGCAGGGTAGGTGGATTGGCCAGGCTAAATTGCCCCTTGATTGAAAAAATGAATTGGGTACTCTAAATTTATAAGAAAAATATATATATTTTTTTAAAATCGCAGAACGAGGCCAACAGCACGTTTCAGCCTCTGTATCGGCAGAGGTTATTCATGAAGGCCCTGCCTTCTAAACCTTGCCCCGCGCCCAAGGTGTGGCAACCCCCAGATTAAATCACCAGTCAACTCTCTCCTTCAGCGGGTCATCTGGGACCGCGTGCAGACTTCACTTTTACTTTGCTGTTTTAAATACCTGTTTGTGTTAGTCAGCCAGCTAGCCAGCCAAAAACAAAATGACAGTCTCTTTACAGATGGTATGTGGATTTAAGGAATGCAAAAAGTTATTTCTTTCATGAGGAAATAAAGATAGACATCACTGCAGTCTGATGAAAATGTCCCCGTCCACACCCTCACATCAGGTGAGAGCAGTTACAGAATCACAATGGAAAGTGCAACAAGACATTCATCCAATACTGATTGTTACGCAGATTCACTATCAATACATCACATTTTAGATTACAAATAGATATCTCAACCATACAGTAAAAAAAAAATGACATAGACGCTCAAATATTTATGTCCCATGTCCGCCAGTGAATCAGTAATGATCATATCCGGGTGCCATCTCACATTCCAATTGGTTATGAAGCAGCCTTACATACTTGACCGAGAATACTCTAACAACAGGGCTGTATCTCTCATTGCAGTGCCCAACGGCACTTTTCTTTTTGTTTAAAAAAAACCCAGGACTTTTCAATCAAGTTCAGAAACAGTACAAGATTGTGTTGTCAAGAAGTACTCAAAAGGCCAGCGAACCATTATTCAGTGCTTAATTTCACGGTATAGTACTGTGCGTGCATGGTGCTTCTTTGACATGGTATATAGTGATTGCAAAAATTGCTAAAGGAGTTAGAGATCCACCCTCACGTTTTACAGCTATTATCCGTTCTCTGCATTGCTATTTAAAGAAATCTGTTTGCAGTTGAAGTCAAAAACAAGTTCCACAATCTTCAACATCTAGGAGTGGAGGTTACATTAGTACAGAATAAAACTTCAGTTCGGCCAGAATTCGGGTCTCCACGGAATGATGAGATTGTACTAGAGGGGGGTACAGAAGAGATTTTAGGATGTTGTTGAGAATAGAGAATTTCAGTTACAAAGAAATGTTAGGGTCAATCTCCGTGCATTATTGTGGATACACAATTCATTCTACCGAGCCATCATTGCAAAAAAAAAAACATTTAATAATGCCACAAGACCTAGGAACAGAATTAGGCCACTCGGCCCATCGAGTCTGCTCCGCCATTCAATCAGGGCTGATATTTTCTCACCCCATTCTCCTGCCTTCTCCCCATAACCTTTAACAGTGTTGCAAGTAGGCTTACATTAACACTGCAATTAAGTTACTGTGGAAAAACCCCTAGTCGCCACATTCCGGCGCCTGTTCGGGTACACAGAGGGAGAATTCAGAATGTCCAATTCACCTAACAAGCAAGTCTTTCGGGATTTGTGGGAGGAAACCAGAGCACCCGGAGGAAACCCGCGCAGACACGGGGAGAACGTGCAGACTCTGCGCGGACAGTGACCCAAGCGGGAAGCAAACTTGGAACACTGGCATTGTGAATCAACTGTGCTAACCACTGTGCTACCGTGCCGCCCAATTTTAGAAGATATCAGAAGCCAAGACCATCTATGAGTGATCAGGAAACGTAAATCAAAAATACACAATAAGGAGGGATTTGAAAAACTAATATTGAACACTACAGAGAGCTATTTTGACAGGCTGGCCTTGAACATAATTTATTCTTGAATCATGGATGGCAAATTATGATAACTATAATACCAATTACAGTTACAAGGATAATTGTCTCAGCACAGTTCCACGGGTAATGGGGGAAATCTAATAGCTTAACAATATATTAGTTGTTCAGTTTCCTCAAGTCTACCTTAAATTTGCCAAATAACCCCCCTCCAATCATGAATGCGTTTGGTGGTCTCGTACTTGCTAATCCATTCCAGAAGAACTGGGAGCTCTCCATTAACTCCCAAATAGCCATTACTGAATGATGGGTTTTAACGGTGAATGTCAAGGGCCACGCAGCTGCAACTGAGCCAGATCCTATGCTGATGTTACACTCGCACACATTTCCCCAGCACATGATACTGCAGCGACTTTTTTTAAAAAGGACTTCCGATTAAGGGGCAATTTAGCCCGGCCAATCCACCCGGCAGCACAGTGGCACAGTGGTTAGCACTGCAGCCTCACTGCACCGAGGTCCATGTCCGTGTGGAGTTTGCACATTCTCCCCGTGTTTGCTTGGGTTTCGCCCCCACAACCCAAAGATGTGCAGGGTAGGTTAAATTGCCCGCACATCTTTGGGTTGTGGGGGGTGAGACCCACACAGACATGGGGAGAATGTGCAAACTCCACACGGACATGGACCTCGGTGCAGTGAGGCTGCAGTGCTAACACTAGCCAAACACATTTCCACTTTCGCTAGGGTGCTCAGGCCAAAAAAGTACCCACCAAGATCAAAACCAATCTCCCTGGTCTGTGGCCTCATCTACAAAATGGATACACTCACCTCGTATTCATTAGCCTTGGCAATTTGTTCACAAACAGCGATAATCCTGCAATTTTATGCTCATTTTCAGTATGAGATTTACAATATATTAAATGTTGCCTTTCACAGGATTATTCAGCTTCAATAAGCATTACTGGAAAAAGGAGGTAGGATCTAGTTTGTTCAAAGTATATTGCAGAATTGAATATTAAATGGATACAGATTACAAGCTCTATTAGAAAACATCTCACAGATCAACTGGATTATAAAGCAATCTTCAATAATACAGTGCCACTACACGAATCAACAACAATGCAAATCCGAGTTGCTCCTTGGTAAACAGGGTAGGCAAGATGGAGTACGGAGCTCAAAAGGTGGGGAGAGGGTAAAAATTGAGACCCATGTCACTTTGCATTTCAGCAGAAGGCCTACTCACTTCAAGGCCATGGGTTCCAGTTTTACTCGAGAATGCAGTACATTCAGCTCAGATGTTAAAGACCCGGTATTATTATTGTTTCAAGCGAAACCACTTTCCTATCAAGGGCAAGGAACACTCCCTTCGGTTTAGACAATATTTCTCACTCAACTATCACCACCAAAACAGGATCAACTCATCCAATGGCATACATGTGGTGAAAATGAAAAATGAAAATCGCTTATTGTCACGAGTAGGCTTCAATTAAGTTACTGTGAAAAGCCCCTAGTCGCCACATTCCGGCGCCTGTCCGGGGAGGGAATCAAACCGTGCTGCTGGCCTGCTTTAAAAGCCAGCGATTTAGCCCAGTGAGCTAAACCAGCCCCTTACAATACAGTTTCCCTTACAATATCAGTCACTCCGCATTGTAACCAATTGCTTGTGGAAAGTTTTAGAGATTTCTACAAAAAGGTTCTATTTAAATCCGTCTTTAAAAAATCTCACCCAAAAACTTAATAGTCATGGCTACCTTACATTTTTGCTCATCTAGTCACATGATTTTAAAAATTCTATGTTGATAATATGTAAACAGTTCCTGCTCCGAATAAGTTGTGTGGCATTAGCACATTGCGCTGCTTCCTTATGCCGCAAGCGATAACCAACACAAGTTCAGCAGTCACATTGTTCTTTGGAAGGGAGGTTTCAGTATCCCTAAAATGCAACCCTATAGCCAAATATTTGCCAGAGTTTTGACTCAACTGCTCACCCAATACTTGCAGGGCCCCCACAGAAAGATCAATATTTTGCACACTGCTCACACAGCATAGAAACTTCACAGAGACAAGTGTATAGTGCTTTTAGTCAAAGAATTTAGTTCATGGACAGTCTTCTCTAGCCACCCACGCTTGCTCACCACTTAAAATATTCAAGTGGCTGGGCTTCAAAGCAAGAATTCAAAGACCCTATAGCAGAGATTTCTGTAGTCACAAAGTCACGCATTCTTTCTTGAAAACTGAAAGTCAGTTGGTATATTTTTCATCATCAGGGCTGCACTCATTTAACAAAATTTTTTTTGAGTACCTAATTCCACCCCCCCCCCCCCCCCCCCCCCGATTGAGGGGCAATTTAGCGTGGCCAATCCACCTACCCTGCACATCTTTGGGTTGTGGGGGTGAAACCCACGCAGACACGGGGAGAATGTGCAAACTCCACACGGACAGTGACCCGGAGCCGGGATCGAACCTGGAACCTCGGCGCCGTGAGGCAGCAGTGCTAACCACTGCACCACCCTCGCCTAGGGGAACGGATATAAAAATGTAGAATTGACTATGCTACAAGGATAGGTCTTCCAAAAAAAAAATGCTGAAAATTAAATCATGGACAGGGAAGGGGTTGGGGAATGAATGGAGTATCAGGTCAATGAACAGAGTGCAGAAGGAGGCCATTTGGCCCATCGAGTCTGCACCGACCCAGTTAAGTCCTCACTTCCACCCTGTCCCCGTAACCCAATAACCCCATCTAACCTTTTTTGGTCACTAGGGGTAATTTATCATGGCCAATCCACCTGACCTGCACGTCTTTGGACTGTGGGAGGAAACCAGAGCACCCGGAGGAAACCCACGCCGACACGGGGAGAACGTGCAGACTCCACACAGACAGTGACCCAGCGGGGAATTGAACCCAAGACCCCGGCGCTGTGAAGCTACAGTGCTATCCACTTATGCTACCGTGCTGCCCCTGTGCTACCGTGCTGCCCCCACGATGTCTTGGATTTAACATTAGCACCGATGGAGAGCTTATTTGAAGCTGGAATTTTATATAAACTATTTTCCTTTCTCTTCCCTGTAGGCTTTAGTGCTGGCTAAAGCTGAAGCCAAATGAATGGTTACTAAGGAACAAGAAGAAGCCAATCAATGCATTTCCAAACCCTCGCAAAGATTTTCATAAATTCCAACAAGGATTAAGATCTGTAGGAGGCAGTTTGCACATCTACACATCTGACCTGCACCCACAAATCGAAGAATCAAGGACGTGATGGAATTAAGTACATGTTCAGACAATGACGGACTAGCAAGTGGGGTTTCAGAATCCTTCCCCCAGCAGGGGAAGGGGTTAAGCATTTGGATACAAAACATTTATCAAACGTCACTTTTTAAAATAGAAACAAAGAATGCTGGAAATACAGAGCAGGTCAGGCTGCATCTCTGGAAAGAGAAACCTTTCATTGTTCAGGTCGATGACAACCCTGCAGCGTTCTAATGAACAGGTCCCAGACCCGAAACGGTAACACTTTCTCTCTCCACAGACACTGCTTGACCTGCCGAGTATTAGCAGCATTTTCAGTTTTCATTCCAGATTGCAGTATTGTTAAAGGATTCTGGTGAGGACGAGTGCACCTAAGTGGGAATTTTCCAGGACTCAAAAATGCAGCCATGTTTCAAAACTGACCAACCGTTGGGTTACTGATACAGGAGTAGGCCATTCGGCCCATCGAGCATGCTTTGCCACCATGCAATAAGATCACGCCCTAACTCAGTTTTTAAAAAAAAATTTAACGTACTCAATTATTTTTTCCAATTAAGGGGCAATTTAGCGTGGCCAATCCACCTACCCTGCACATCTTTTGGGTCGTGGGGGGCGAAACCCACACAGACACGGGGAGAATGTGCAAACTCCACACGGACAGTGACCCAGGGCCGGGATTCGAACCCGGGTCCTCAGCGCCGTAGGCAACAATGCTAACCACTGTGCCACCGTGCTGCCCCCCCCCAACTCAAAGTTGAATACATTCAATGTCCCAGCCACCACTGCTCTCTGGGGACGTGCATTGCAAAGACTCACGGACTCCAGAGAAGAAATTCTCCACCTTCATCTTAAGTAAGTGACCCCTTAGTTTGAAATTATGCTGCCAAATTCTAGATTACCCCAGAGGGGAAAGAGGATACATCCTCCCAGCATCTAACTTGTCAAGCCCCCTCTGGATCTTGTGTATGTTTTAATACGATCATCTCAGATTCTTTCAAACTCAATGAGTACAAAGCCATTCCAGGGATGGTCAGAGTGAACCTTTGCTGAACTGCTTCCAATCCTTCCTTAAAATAAGACCAAAACTGTACAGAGCACAGCAGGTGTGGTTTCACCAATATCCCGTACAGTTGCAGCAAGTTTTTCCTACTTTTATACCCCATTCTGGTTTAGCTCACTGAGCTAAATCGCTGGCTTTGAAAAAGCAGACCAAGCAGGCCAGCAGCACGGTTCGATTCCCGTACCAGCCTCCCCGGACAGGCGCCGGAATGTGGCGACTAGGGGCTTTTCACAGTAACTTCATTGAAGCCTACTCGTGACAATAAGCGATTTTCATTTCATTTCATTCCCCTGCAATAGAGGCCAACATTCCATTTGCCTTCCCAATTACAATGAAGGCAATCCTGATGTGGGTGGAGGGGAATTAACGGAAAAAGTAATGGCTCCCTGTAAAATGACACTATTAATAAGACAATTATGTCAGAGTTTTATAGTGCTCCGACAGTGGAGTGTCTCATGCTCAGCAGAGCATGCAGAATATCTCCAAGTGCCCCAATGTGACAACGAATTTGGTAACGTTAAAAGAGGAACAGAAATTAGTGATGACAGAGTTTATTTTGTAGTTAAAGTTTAGTGGCCTACTCAG